>NC_030851.1:12730285-12744854 GCF_000208745.1 Theobroma cacao | reverse complement strand
TTCTTAATTTTCCACCACAAATATTCTGGTATTTATCCAATCCTACCACAATTAAAATCTCTTGGTCTTGACAAGTGCTGGGGCTAAAAATTTACCGATTTGCCCCTAAGGTGGAAAAATTATGATTTTGCCCCTATACTCCGAAATGTACCGGAATCACATTATTTCTACTTTTCAACCTCAAATAACACTAATATTGATCAATATTAACCAAATGGGGCAAAAATCATTTTATAAAAATTTTCGTTTAGTCCTCTAGTGGCAAAATCATCATTTTGCCCTTGTGCTCCAAAAATACTTGGAATCACAATTTTTCACTGCTAAACATCATTTTATACTCCAATAATCATAATTATATTTCATATAATTATTCTTGGTCAAATGTGATCAAATCTTGGCTAAAAATCTCCATTTTATCATCAAATGGTAAAATGACCGTTTTGTCCATAATCGGTCAATTTTCTTGATGGACTCCAAACTGGACCTTAAACTCTGAATCACTATTCTAAGCCATTTTGTGGGTTTCAAAATTGTCAAATTCCTCTTAGAATTTCTATTTGAACTAGTTCAAGGCTCGATTTAACTTAGTTGTACCACTCGGTACAATACCATCTTTTAATCAAGCTTGACAGGGTCTCACAATATCTTTTACTTTGAATTATTTTGAATATCTAGATAAAGTTTATATTGATATGAATTTTAGATTATGTCATGAATTCTATAATTTATTTGATTTTCTCTCAAGGTAAAATCTTAGGCCATACTTAGTTAGAGAGATGATTAGGCCATCTTTGGACCGTTTGAGCCTAAAAAGCCAACCTTGTTAAATTTTATTCCTAGTATATCCCTTTTGAGCCTAATTTCCCTTTCTCTGTTTAACTACATAATATTGAGCCTAGCCTTAAAATTAATTTTTCAATTTTGCAACCCTCACTCTTAAGCATGTATATTGTTTTAGGAAATATAAATTGAGCTAAATGTTGAAAAAGGTGAAAAGGTGGCGTTGATGAGAAAAAAGAAAGAGAGAAGTTTAAAATATGAAAAATAATCTCGCTACCTACAATACAAAGAAAATAAGTTTGAGGGTGTGAAATTGTGAAAAAAAAAGTATTGAATGAAAGAAAAATTCAAATGTGGAAGAAAAGGTGTATTTGGAGAAGGAAAATAGAACTCTATATATAGGTCCTAGAATAATTATGTGCTTAAGGTGATTTAAGCAACATTAATATCCTTTATCATACCTTGACCCTAGCCGTACATTACAAGCTTTATAAAGTCCTATTGATCCCTAGCTTTGTATTGATCTACAATAGTGGAGAGAGAGATGAAAAGTAAACATATGGAAATCTAGTACTAATTTGAAATTTGTATTGGCATAAACTCATCCGGATATCATGATATTCTTGTTAAAAAATTTCACACACACACGAAAATCCATTCAAGAATGTGCTTGCATTAGAATTGAAACATGAATTTGAATGAGACTTTTATTTTTCCTTAGGTTAATGATTGATAGACATACTTTTGAGGAAATTATAAAGAATCAATGAGTTGCTTCACTTTATCTCTAGTAGTAGTAGTAGTAGTAATAGTAGCAGTAGTAGTAATAACTATATTTATTTTTCATTAACTAAATTTGATCTTTGTAAGTTAGGTTCTTTTCTATGTTTTGCTCGAGTACTAGCAAAATCTTAAGTTTGGGGGTATGATAACTCTATGATATAGAGTTATTTGAGCTTAATTTTGATAATAATTTGACTAGGTTTTTGTAGTAATGCATAAAAATTACTAGGTTTTATTTAATTATTTTAAATTAGTTATTTTAGGTGAGTCAATCTAATTTTGATTGATTTTATACTTAATTTGGTGTTAATATGATTAAGATAGGTTGTTATTGATTTATTTGTGTTTTTGTAAGTGTTTGATGAAAGAAGAATTTTAATGGAAGAAGGAGAGCAATTTCGAGGTGCAGACTTCCAATGCATATGTTTCGATATTTTGGCCATAACTTTCTCTACAGAGCTCCAAATGAAGCGATTCTTGAACCATTGGAAAGCTAAGAGAAATATATACAATTTTATGTTTACACTTCATCTAGTTCAGCATGTAGAATGGTAAACAATCATGTCGAAGTTGACACACTGTAGTAGTCCTAGAGCAATTACGATTTTTGTTAATTAATTTGGCAAAGCTGCGACTTACATAGTTTGATGAGGAAATCCCAGCTGAAATTGACTTCTTTCTTCACCCAACTTGGCCTAACTTCAAAGCCTATAAAAACAACCTTTCGAAGGACTTAAGAGAGAAAAGAAAACACCATATTAATAGTTGAGAGCCAAGCTACAGATTCATTGGAGGAATTTGCAGAATTCAAGGAGATTTGAAGATCAAGAATACAATTCTTGAGTTTTTCTATATTTTCTTTTATTCTCTTATTTTCTTGGTTTTATTTTAATGTTTATATTTTATTCAATGATGATGTGTGACTTGATGGGGAACTAAATTCTTAATCTAAGATTATGATTGAACTCAATATATAGTCTGAATTATTTATCTCTCTTTTACTTATGTTTGATAGATTTAAGTTGTTAATTTTATTTTGTTCTTAATGCTTCTTGTAAAGCCTGACCTTATAAAATATTTATCATGACATACATGCGATGATAGTATGATTGCATGCTAGGAGAGTCCCGAAAAATTTACAAAAGTCGGTATTGTACCTAGAGGTACAATAAAGTTGATTTAAGCCTTAAACTAGATCAAATAGAGATTTTAGGGTGAAATTCAAAATTTTACAGTCAAGGAATGACTTAAAATGGTGATTCGGAGTTCAAGAATTAATTTGGAGTTCGAGGATTAAAATGGTTACTTAAAATTCAAAATTCAAAATTTTACAGTCAAGAAATGCCACCCGAGGTTAAGATGTGAGTGTTGGATGAACTTTTTACTAAGATTGATCAAGATTGACTATTTAGAACATAATTTGAGGTTGAGAAGTGAAAAATTGTAATCTTGGTATTTTTTAGAGCATAGGGGTAAAATGGTAATTTTACCACCATAGGGGCAAAACAGTAATTTTCCACCACCAGGACATTTGTCCAGCACATGGTCTTCCCTTATCCTCATTTTGACCTTTGACTAATCATGTGGTGGAGATAAAAGGTTTAAAATTTTTAAAGTTTTAAAAATGGACCAATAAAAAAATGACAAGTGTCAAGCTTAGGATATTTTATTATTTAACTTAAAAATCAGCATAAATTAGCCCATTATCTCTCCAAATATTCAGCCAAGCAAGGAAGAGAGGGAAAGAAAGGAAGAACAAACCTTAGGTGAAGAATTTCAAGAGAAAAAGTGTGGAAAATCAAGGAAAACAAGTGAAAAAGGTAGGGTTTTTCAACTTAAGCTTGAAATCTATTTTCCTTAAGCATTTCTCCTTATTTTCCATGCTTAAATTACATGTTTCATGATGAATTCATGGCTGGTCAAAATGGGTAAGGAGAGAGAAAGATGTTGGATTGATTTGATTTTAAGATATGTTAGTGTTTTTAGTTAGTTTAGCATCTTTAGAAATAAAACAACAAGAAAAGAATTCATTTTCTCCAACAACCATCAATGCCGAATTTACCATGTGTTGAGTGAGGATGAATTTGATTTTTATTCTAGGAGAATTGGTTAGAAAATGATGAATTATGGTGTGGAAAAGTAGTAGGAAAAATCACGGTGTTAATGCACCATTATTGGCCGAAAATTTTAAGAAGAAAAGTGAAGATAGTTTTGCCAAATTTTAGGTTATTTGATTTGAGTTTGGTGAACTAAGATATTGGAAAAGAATTGGAACAATTTGGAGTAATTTGGGATTAAATTGGACGTATTAGTAATTTAATCGGGTGATAGGACGAATTAGGTCAATATCGAGTTTAAATAGTTACCAGTGCATTTTTGCATTCCATATCATGCATTAGTAGTCTAAATAAGTTTAATTTCAATTTAGTACCAATGTAGTAAGTTTCTCGATTTTGTACTGTGTCAAGGTGGTGAGTTCTCCGATAAAGACAAGAAAATTGCACTCGAGGACCAGTAGTCTGAGTATTTCGAGAATCTGCACTCTAGACATTGTGAGTAAACTTACTGTCATTTTAATTATTTAGGGTGGTTTTTAGATGATTTCATGAATTCTATGGAAAAAGGAATTTAAAAAGGTAAATTTTCATGTTTTGTGAATAAATGTGTTTCAATGAAATTAATTTATAAATTGTTTTGAAATTAAAAATGATGTTGAAAAATAGAGTACATGGAGACTGTTAATTGTTGAAATTTGATTGTTTAAATTGATTGGCTTATGATAAATCAGGCATGATTGGCTAGTTGGCAATTATATTGAAATACGGATTATTTGTTTACCTTGAAAGACTGTGAATAAAATAATTGTCATGTCATGCTATTGTAAATTTTATTGAATTGGTAGATTATATATTAATTAATCACTACAGCAGGGGCTTTTTGTGGACCAACCTTTTAGAGGGGCACAGTAAACCCCATTATATTCTTACCTCGATCAGAGAGGCGCATAAGGTATCTCCTGGGGTAAAGTTTAGGGTTCATTTCACGCTAAACCACCACGTGAGGGTGAACTCAGCCAACACCAAGAAACGACTGTGATGTCCAACGAAAAAATGTGTTTTATGTGAAATGTGAATTTTTAACAGCCTTGGCGGTCTCGGTAGGATGCCTCGGCCAGGGTGTCCCCGAGGATAGATTTATGGCACAGGTCTAGTTTTTATGAGATTCGTAAGCCTCTTTATGTATTTTGAATGGAATGTGTTCTAATGCTGTGACCCGATTTACAATAATTTATTTTATTGTCTCCATGTACTCAACTCTAGATGTTTATGATGATGTCTGTTTACTCACTAGGATTTTATAATCTCACCACCCTCCTTTCCATCCATTTCAGGCTCAGATTAGACTGTAGATAGTTGATCTCATCGAGGACTACTGTGGGATTTGCATTCTCTAAACCGTAGGTTCACAGTCCTCTTTACTTTTGGTTATTCGGGGATCCACTAGTTATTGTAAATTAAATATCATACTCTAGTTATCTGTACTACTGTATGTAGGAATTTATTTTGCTTTATCGCTATAAAAAAAATTATTTACGCAGTATTTTAAAAATATTGTTTTATAAGAAAATAGAATATTTTACTTAATATTTCTTTTATTTTTCTATTATATCCAAATAAGCATAATTTCGTTTTAAATGAAGATTTTAGACTTTTAAACTCATTTTGATTATGAATTATATGTTTTGTACTTTTATATTACATTTTAGCCAGTTTCGAAATCTTTGAAAAAAAATGACCAAAATACCCTTGTGAGATGAAAATTATTATTTTATTTGTTTTAAGTTGGAAACAGTTTAAAATCTTTTAGAACGTGGTAATTGGCAATAGTTACTCACAGGGGAAATGATAGCCTAATGTTAAAGCCTTGCGGGGTTCCGGTGACATTCCGGGTAATGAGTGTCGATCGGGGCATCGCAGCGGTTGTCACGGGCTCGAAGGGAGTTTCAGGTCATGACACTTCTAGCTGACTTGCTACCAATTAGATTGGATTGGAAACCTAGGTTAAACCTTGATAAAGGTGATTTAGGTAGACCTTAAATAGAATAGCATATGATCGAATGCACTTAGTTAATTAGGTGATTTGATTTGCATATAGGGTAGACATACACCTACAAGCCATACGTAGCCAAAATTAGGGCTCAAACTTAATGAATCTTTCTTCAATATAATTTGCATAGACATATAGTAAATTAATTGAGAGAGGTATTTTTATAAGAAACTCGATAGAGACTTGTAAATAATTTAGGACTCTAGGTTAGCAACTTGATCTATTAAACTAAATTAAGAGAGAGAGAGACAATAATTAGATAAAGTATTGAGGGATATCATAATCTTAGGTCTAGTCGTCATTCACATTTAATAAAGTAAAATTTGCTGATAGATTAGTTTTAGTTTTTAGTTTATTAATTTAAATTTTACTTTTTAATTTTAATTGTTTAGATAAAATTAAGGTGTGTTAATTTTAGTAGTTAACAATAAGGATTAATTCAATTCTCTGTGGGATCGACATTTTACTCATCTCTATATTATCTTTGCGATACATGCACTTGCGTGAGTAGAAAATTCAACAACACCCTTCCACCTATGTAAGCCTATAAATAGGTGCATTATAGTTAATGGTAGATCGACTTAAAAAGAAATAAAATAGAATATCTTCTTACTTTCTTACTACTTCTCTTTAATATTTTTCTTTCAAAGTTATATTTTATAACAAATAAATCATTATTATCCTATTGAATTCAATACTTTTATTTTGGATCAAAAAGACCCTTATAATTATTAGTTGATTAATTGTGATTAGTTAAAATATCACTTTTCATTTTATATCCACACAATGTTGACATGATACTGATATAAAGGATGAAAATATCATACAGTCATGTCATCATGCCACGTTATAATCCACTATGATATATTAAAATTCACATGACATAAAATAACAAATGACATTTTGACTAATGATAGTTAAATGTTAGTTATAAAGGCCTATTTGACCTAAAATAAAAGTATAAGAGCTTGAATAAATACAATAAATAAATAAAAACTTATTTGAATCTTCGTTAATAATTCATGAATTTTTTAAAATATGATTTCATATACATATAATAAAGTTTATGTGTCAAAAACAAGATATATTTACGCATAATGTTATTATGCTATCTTTTCTTTATGGAGACTTCTTTTACTATTTGAAGTATATGTACATGCAAAAGTAATAATATTTCATTGTACATCGCTAAATACTAATCTTTTACCTACATTGATCCTAAAATTTCTATCTAAAATCAACATAAGTTTTCAACTATATACCTGCGAAACAAGGATAATGAAAAAGTCTTCAACAAACCATTTATAAGTAGATAATGGTAAAGGAAAGTCAAGTTATGGAATAGAAAAATGGCAATCCCCTTTATAAAAGTTAATTTCCATATATGTAAGATCTAAATACTGACCTTCTTTTTCATAGTCAAAAATATCCCACAAACCTCAGCAACTTATGTTAAGGTTTGATTAAAGGGTGAGGCTATTGACACTCCTAATTGTCTATTAACTCCCCACTAACAACTTATAATTATAATTTCCTAAATTATCCTCACTTAAATAATTTTTTATTCAAGTCAAATTTTAATTAATTATATTACTATTTATCTATTCACACTTATTGTTAATCTCAATTACTCTCACTTTAGGTGTCATGACCCATAATCAGGGGCCGAGACTAGCGCACGAGCCCAATAGCAAGCCCACTAGACTCGAGCAAGCCTCAGAGTTCATAGTCGAACATACATAGGCCAAGGGATTCAATCAACAAATATTCATAATAAATTTGAATAAAATACTATATCCCTGGCCTAAGTTCCATACAAATAGTAATAGGGCCATACGTTGGCCATTCATACGGGTTCATACATATTAACCCTTAATACACCATATAACATGACACTCAATACCTACACACATTATCCACAGTGGAATGCTTTAACCGACTCAGCGGAGTAACCGAAACGGAGAACCTACTGAATGCCAAATCAATCTGTCACTGGACAACCTTTACCATACAACTTTGTGGCTTATTTATCTGCACATGGTATACAAATGGATGAGTACTATAATACTTAGTGAAGGGATGCTATCGCAGCATAATATTTTACATATAAAATATGTTTAGGCTTATCTAGCCATAATACATTCATATTCAAACATCTCAAATGCAAAAGCGCAAGGATCATCCTAATATCCTACATGCATAATTCATCATAGTTAAACTCACCGGATCACATATCAACAACGTATCATATCCACAAATTTTCAAGTTATATGCCTTCACAACAAATCATATCAATTAAAAGCTCATCTTTAAAGCTATTATCATTAAACTAGGCTTCATAAACACACCTTAGTTGTCGAGCTCAACCTCAAATCTCATTCATAAATAGTTGCTTATTCTGAAGCATTCCATCAGATATCATTCACAGTTAGTCACCACAATTTCATATTCAAATCAGATCATGCCATATTCAATGCATGTTGTCATAGTCAAACAAAATCAAATGAGGGGTCTTGCCCTAGACACAGTCAGATCACACATGGTGACCAACTAGTTGAGAAATAGATCGCTTGCAGGGCAAAGTCACTGGGCGAAGAATAGATCATGCATGTGCCAAAGCAATGGACAGAGAATCAGATCATTAATCGAAGTAAACTCCCGACGTTGGCATCACCCAAAATAATCTCAACGGATGGCATCAAAGAACTACAAGTGGGAATCACAAGAGGGATTAGTGCCACCGTCCCTACTTACCACCATCCCTACAAGCACACAAAGTCACAAGGCTTGGGACTCCACTCCACCTCAAGTCATATCAACATCTCGAATTTATCCTTCAGACGGAACACATATCTACAAATCAGGCCATCTTGCTTGTGACATTCCATATGTCCATATCAAATCACATTCAAATTCATTGAGCTTCAGTCATCTCTAAGCTCGGTATAATTTTAAATGGCTTCAAATCGCTAAGGCATCATCAAACAAAACATAATCTATCTCTAGGCCTTCATGCCCATAACCCCACATGAGTATTCATCATATTCAATCAAATCGATTGTGGCTTAACAGCCTTATACTTATCCTCAATCAACCATAATTATATGGGCATTCACACATAGATCATGTCTATAAGCAATCTTAGCTCTTCGACCTCACATACTTAAAATCACCTTGATCATTATGCTAGTAACCTAAATACATATTATGCCCATTTCGTAATTAGGCAATCCATTCATCACAATTTAGCACAGTTAATTCATAATTCATATCACACTATGGTAGGCCTCTTACCCCAGGTCTTACATTGTGAGACCTTGACTTTTATAGACTCGTAAAGGGAAGTATATGCGATATCCCTGATCAGGGGTAATTTCATCATTTCATTAGTAAGCCCATAAAAGTAACATTTTAAATAATATTATGGCCTAAGTAGGCCTAAGGTGTAAATGGATGATGAAATTAGGGGTAAAATAAAAAGGAAACAAAAATTTTGATGATTTTCACAGTAGGGGCAAAATGGTCATTTTTCATCTCGAGTTAAAATTTTAAGTTTTCATGAAGCCGAGTATGTCTAGACCATTATGGGCCTTGTCCTAGTGTCAAAGGAGTAAAAAGATTTCATAAAGGGTTGAAGGAGAGTAAGTTAATTATGGAGGGGCAATTTGGTAATTTCAAGGGAATGGATAAGATTGGCTATAAATATCTTTCTTCTAGCAGCTTCTTCTCCTATTTTCCAACAGCTTGTTTTCTTTTTCTTCTTCCATCTCACGTTGCTTCCAACCTTCATGGAAGCTTGATATGGAGCTTGCATGATTTTCTCTCTCTAGCTCTAGTTTTCATACCTTTATGCCCTTATGACTAGAACCCTTGTATTCTTCCACTCTCTCTACTTAAAAGCCTTGAAAAATCTTATTTTCATACTTTCTCTCACTAGTTGGGCATTCTAGAGAGAGAAAGAGAGAATTACCCCATTTGTGTGGAAGCTATCGGAAGAGAATTCAACTACAAAGGAACCCTAGGGTGAGTGATGCACTAAGCTTGGTTTTTAGTTGTGGATAATGGCTAGTAATTTAGATTATGAGCTGTTTTATTGTTGAGGATGTTCATTCATTTTATAGTGATTTAGATAGTGAATATAGAGAGCCATTTAAAGTGGTAATTAAAGGCTAGTTAAGAGATAGCTTTTAGGGTTTATAGTATGTGAATTAACATAATGGTGATGTTAATGTGATGGTAGGTTTCAAGAAAGCCCCATCATCCCATTTGGACAATTAAGGGAATTGGAGTCATCTAAAGGCTCAACAATATACCGGTGAGTGGATTGCCTATCAAAATTGTTTTGAGAATATGACTGTTTTGTACAAAGTGTTTAAATGATTTTATACAACTTTTCTCAAAAATGAATGCCTTGGGAACAAGCTCTTGAGAAATGGTTTATGTTATGATATGTGGTTATTATGGATTTCTATGTGGCTGCATTATGTTGATATACATATATGTTTGAATATAGTGTTGTGTAATTATATTGACTCGGCTATGTGCGAGTAGGGAGTACGCATAAGTCGAGGATGACCCGGTTATGTGCGAGTAGGGAGTGCGCATAACCTGGTGATGACCCAGCCATGTGCGAGTAGGGAGTGCGCATGAGCTGGTGATGATGATGATGGGATGGTGTGTATGATGATGATGGGATGGTATGCATAATGATGATGGGTATATACGTATACATATATACATATGTAAATATGTGTGTTATAGGAAATTAATGGGTAATGATATATGGTTGTAATGCATGTGAAACTTGACATGTTAAACCTTGAGAAATTGTTATGTGTTTCATGTTGATATGGACATTTCAGTAGGGTGATTTTTCCTTGGGAAGAAGGGCAAATTTTGCATTGGTGCCCTGTTTCTCGCTACAGCGAAAATCATTCTCACTGTAGCAAGAAACTCTCAGGTTTTAGAGGGGTAGGCTGGCCGAAAACTCACTGCAGCGAGGATGCATTTTTGCTGCAACGAGAATGACACTGTAGCTTCTCGCTGCAGCAAAATTCATTCTCGCTGTAGTGAAATTCATTCTCATTGTAGCGAGAAACTTTCTGTTTCTGGGTTATAATTTCGCTGCAGTGAGATTCAATCTCGCTGCAGCAAAAAACTTTCTGTTTTGGTCTCCTATCTTGTCCAATTGCTGCCCTATTTTTTACTTCTTTGCTACCATATCTAAGCATGGACTTCCAACATTAAGGATTAAATGAGTTAAGTTTAAAATGAGGAGGTTTAGTGAGAAACCCTCGTTCGGCTAATAACTTAATCCCAACGTCGCTGCAGCGAAAATTCATTCTCGCTGCAGTGAAGATTCGTTGTCATATTTGACTTGCTTGAGTATCATTAAAGTTTTCATTCTTCAAATAGTTCGTTATGTATGGGTTCATGATCTTTAAATGATTAATCATTGAAGGGCTTGATGAGGGGTTTTTAATATGAATGGAACTAAATTGCATTGTTTTGAAACAAGTGCTTCATGATTTTAAATTCTCCCTTGTTGTTGCTTGTTCCCTTCCTTATTCACTCACTGGGTTTATACTACCCGTTTTCAACTTCATGTTTTCAGATCCTGAGGCAGCCGGTAACTAGGACGAGGTGTCCTTGTAGACTTGTATCCATCTTTTGGTGGGTGTTTCGGTATTCAGTAGCTGTACATTCGTCCGAGTCCCTCCGCTGAAAATCGAGTCTTTTTTTTAGATGTATAGACAAACTTGATGTAAATTATTAAGATACATGTTGTAGGCAATGTACACTTAATTGGTATGCCAGTATGAGTTGGCATTGTTTAATATTACTTTGATCCTAAGTTGTGAAATGTGACTTAGTAGTTTATGATGGAATGATGAACATGTCAGATTGATAGGCTTGCTTGGGTTTAGTGGACTATGTCCATTGAGCCCATGCGCCGGTCATGGCCCGAAATTTGGGTTGTGACATACATACCATGGGTTCCAACACAATGCCACCATGTGGTTCACCATAAATCACACAAACACATATTCCTTCTTTCAAATAACTAGTTAGCCTAGGTATTCTCATCTAGGCACACAATCATACTTGTTCTCTAGCCTAGGCACATATGTCTAGGCAAACATACATATTCACACACACACACATACATATATATATATATATATATATATATATATATATATATATATATATATACATATTAATTCTTTAACTTAGGTTCATCCGTCTAGGCATGCATATTTTATCCTAATACCATGGCAGTACATACATTAAGCAAAATGCATTACATGCATTTGATTAAATCTTACTCACCTTGACAATCAAAGACACATCGCAATCAAGCTTAACCTTTAGCCTTTAACTATCCTCTAGCACATAAACACATCAATAGCCTTTGTTCTCCCTTTAGACACATCAAAACAATACAAATTATTTATTTTATAGCTTTTAAAAATATCCCAACTTTCCAAAAATACCCAAATCTAATATATAAGCTCAATCTTCCAACAAATTAGCTAAACCCCTACTTTAGAAATTGGGTTGCCCAAATTTAGGCACCGAATCTCCAATAAACTCAAGGGGATAGAGTTTGGCCAAATCTGTAAAATTTGGATCTGAGATTATTAATCGATTAAATTGAAAATCAATTGATAAAAATACGTAATCTTACCTTTGGATCATTTTCCAAGCTTAAATCTAGCTCAAAAAGGCTTTAAATGGCATTTAGGGGCATAGGGTTCAAATAGGGTGAAAAGAGAATTAAAGAAAAAGCTGAGAGAGAGAGATGGGGTAGAAATGGCCTTGAAACACCCTTTTATTTTTTCCTTTTCTCTCTGATGTATCGATACATTTAGCAATGTATTGATACATCTACCTTAATTTTGACTACATGTATGATACATTTGGGTAATGTATCGATACATTTCGAGCAGAATGCTCTCGAGTGTCTTCTGTTTCAAATGTATCGATACATTTGGACAATGTATCATTACATGTTCATCTTTCCAAGAAAGCATTGATACATTTGCTAATGTATCGGTACATCTTGCCTAGATTGCACTTTTCGAGCACCCAAACTTTCAAAAATCTGAACTTAACACCTTAATATCATTTCCCTTTGTAATCTCATACCTCAAATAACTCATTTAATTCAATTTCGCATACATATATTCTCAAATATACGTCAAATCAAATCAAATCCTCAATCTATAGGATCAATTTATCATTTTAATCAAATTTTTTTGAAAAGCAAGAAAATAAAAATAAAAGAGAAGAAGAAAGAGAGTAAAGATGCAATTATAAGAAGAAGAAGAAAAAAAACTTACTTGCTCAAAGAGATTCACAAAACAACAGACCTTGCTTTGAGTTTTGTTTGTTTGGAATCTGAATGAAGAAAATTATTCACAGCAGTTTCATATTTATGGGGCATATAGAATCAAGGTTTTTATGAAAAAGATTAACTTTCCTTTCATGATTTGTATTTTGAGAATCTTATTCTGTGGAAAATATATTGTTATATGACAAATCAAATGTTACGCAAGACAGTAACATGTTACTAACTATAACATTACTAGCTAAAGTGTTACTATCTAAGGCAGTATTACTCAAGGCATCACTACCTAAAGTGTTCCTGTACAAGACATTATAATACAAAATAAAACTTTTTCTTAAATTAATGCATAAAAATTATTTTTAAATAAGAATTCTTATGTAGGGGGTAAAATATATATACTTGATTTTGGTTAATACCTATTCTCTTCTTGTTTTCTTCCACCTGCTACAACGCTTATATTTTAGGAACTGCTTTGATCTTCCTCTCCGCTGCCTTCAGTACTTCCTTTACATATTTGCAACACTTCTTCTTCTTATCACAAGAACCTCTTTACTCAAGTTTTAACAATTCCTTCCACTCTTTCTTTGTTTTCATGCAAAAGAAAAGGAAAAGGATTATATGTGGGCACTAACAATGTTTAGCCAATTTTTGGAAGCTAATAATCATCCACAGGTTATTGGTTCAGATAGAGAACCATCCTTGATGAATGCAACAAATTTTGTCTTCCCAAGAATTGCAAATCTTTTATGTATTTGCCATATTGAGAAAAACATTCTTGCACACTATAAGCGTCATTTTGAAAAGTAGACTAATTGGAAAGCATTTCTTTCTAATTGGACAGATTTGATAAATTCTCCAGATGAGACATCATGTCAAACCCTGTTCTATAAAATAATTACGACGTCATTTACATGCTCAATAAAATGTTTGCATATTTAGGAAGTTCGAGGAATCGTTAAAAGACGATATTGCCCTTAATGGTACCATTAAGTCGATTAAGCCTCGAACTAGTTCAAATAGAAATTTTAAGGTGAAATTAAGAGTTTCACGATTCAGGGATGACTCAAAATGGTAATTCGAAGTTCGAGGATCAATTTGGAGTCAAATCAAAATTTTCACTATCTAGGGGCAAAATGGTCATTTGCCACTTGGGGACAAAATGAGAATTTTTAGAAAAGATTTTTTTGAGCCCATTTAACTTATTGGAGTATGATTTGAAGTTTATAAGCGAAAAATTTTAATTTCGGTATAATTTAGAGTATAGGGGTGAAATGGTACTTTTCCCACATCGGGGGTAAATCGATAAATTTTCACCCCCGACACTTATCAAAACCAAGAGATTTTATTCATCATGGAAATGGATAAACATGAGAAATGTGTGGTGGAGAATTAAAGAATTAAAAGTCAAATATTTAAAATTTGAACCAATAAGGAAATGCCATGTGTCATGTTTTTATTATTTTATTATTTCTTTATAAAAAGGCAAAAAATCAGCCCATTTCTCCCATAGTGATCAGCCAAACCAGAAGAGAAGAGAAACCAAGG
>NC_030851.1:12695890-12726178 GCF_000208745.1 Theobroma cacao | reverse complement strand
CATCGTATTCAATGATCAAATCAAGGTAGATCTTGGAAGCATAAATGGGATTATAAGGCATATACACATATGTGGGGTTGATATTGTGATCAACTAAAATGAAGAATGATTTTTAGTGAATTAAGATTCAAACTTAATATATGATGAGTGATGTAGGTAGTACAATGATAAGAAATTTTATCAGAAATTGAACTATGTGAACATAAGAGACTCTGGGAAATAGTCAAGGAGATAATATCAAGGAAATATGATCTATAGCATGGTTAAGCTGTACGAGATGGATTAATATGATTAAAAAGATTGATATTTTATACTTGTGAAATAAACAGGAAGTATGTGGAAATAATGGAAGAAAATACCCCACCTTTTCTTTGAGTTTGATAAGTGAAATATTCAGAACAAAATTTTATTTTAAGGGGGGTAGTGTTGTCAAACCCTATTCTATAAAATAATTACGACGTCATTTACATGCTTAATAGAATGTTTGCATATTTAGGAAGTTCGAGGAATCATTAAAAGACGATATTGCCCCTAATGGTACCATTAAGTCGATTAAGCCTCGAACTAGTTCAAATAAGAATTTTAAGGTGAAATTAAGAGTTTCACAGTTCAGGGATGACTCAAAATGGTAATTCGGAGTTCGATGATCAATTTGGAGTCAAACTGGAATTTTTACTATCTAAGGGCAAAATGGTCATTTGTCACTTAGGAAAAAAATGAGAATTTATAGAAAATATTTTTTTGGTCCCATTTGACTTATTGGAGTATGATTTGAAGTTTAGAAGTGAAAAATTTTAATTCCGGTATAATTTAGAGTATAGGGGCAAAATGATAATTTTGCCACCTCGAGGGCAAATCGATAAATTTTTACCCCCAACACTTATCAAGACCAAGGGATTTTATTCATCATGGAAATGGATAAACATGAGAAATGTGTGGTGGAGAATTAAAGAATTAAAAGTCAAATATTTAAAATTTGAACTAATAAGGAAATGCCATGTGTCATGTTTTTATTATTTTATTATTTCTTTATAAAAAGGTAAAAAATCAGCCCATTTCTCCCATAGTGATCAGCCAAACCAGAAAAGAAGACAAACCAAGGAAGAACAAACCCTAGGTGGGAAAAATCAAAGAGAAAGTGTTGGAATTCAAGGATTTGATCAAGCAAAAGTAAAATTTCTTTGATTTTGCTAGTGATTTACCTTACCCATGCATTTTCCCTTAATTTCCATGCTTAAATTACATGTTTTCATGATGAATTCATAGCTGGTCAAATTGGGTATGGAAAGAGAATGATCTTGGATTGGTTTGATTTTTAGGTACGTTAGTGTTTTTAGGTGATTAATGATGTGTAGCATGAAAACAAGTGAAGAATACCACCAAAGGTTTGGAACCCATCAATAGCCGAATTCTCTAAGTGAATAATAAGGAAGAATGGGATGTTATTCTAGGTGATTTGATTAAGAAATAATAGTTTTTGGTGTAGGAATTAATGAATTATGGAGAGAAAATTAAGTAGGAAAAATCAAGGAGTTAGTGTACCATTGTTGGCCGAAAGTTCCAAGAAGAAAAGTGAAGATAAATTTTGCCTAATTGTGTGTTAATTAGTTGTGCTTGGTGAATTGAGGGATTGGAAAAGAAATGGAGCAAGTTGGAGTGAAATTGGACGCATTGGCCAATTTATCAAATGAAAAATTGACTTAGGCCAATACCGGGTCTAGATGGCTACCCATGCATTTTTCATTTCATATCATGCATATATATCGAGCCTGAAATAGCTTATGACTGTTAGACACAATTTAATTAGAATATGTGTCATGGATTATGGCTTGGTGGTAAGCCATTGGATACGGGTAAAGGACTGTACCCGCGGACTGAAAATAGGAATATTTCTACTCCTAATACTGTGAGTAAACTTATTATCGTCTTAATTATCTAGAGTAGTTTTATACAATTATGTGATTTTATAGAAAATGGGTTTAAATGGTAAATTGTTATGTTTTAGGAGAAATTGTGATTTTATAAAATGATTTTATAAATTTTCTGAAAAATTGAATATTGGTTTTGAAAATAGAGTAATTGGAGACTGTCTGCTTATGTTATAAATTGTATTTTAAATTATATGGCTTATAGCAATATGTGAGCATGAATGGCAAAGTCGATATTTGTATCAAAATTATATATACTATGTATTCAACCTTGAGAGGCTAGATTGCGATAAATTGCCATGTCATGCAGATAAGGATTTTATAAATCAGGTGGTAGATAAAATAAAGATTAGCTACTGCAATGGCGGGGTTCCGTGGACCAGCCTATTAGAGGGGTACGATAAACTCCTTTATATTTTCACCTCAGTCGTAGAGGCGCGTAGGCTATCTCTTGAGGTGGGCTTTTTTAGTGCACTTCACGTGGACCACTGCGTGAGAGTGAGACTCAGCCAACGCCAAGGAACGGCTGTGTGTCAGATGCGAAAATATATTTATGGGTATGGGATATTTAACAGCTTTGGCGGTCTCAGTGGGATACCTTATGAAGGTACCCGCGAGAATGATTTTGGTAGGAGCCAAGTTTTGTGAGATATATAAGTCATGCTTATTAATTGAGTAAACTGAATATTCATGTTATGAAACATATATTGGAAAAGAATATTTTAATTCGTCTTCATTTACTCACCTTTAGATAGTTTAGATGGTGTCGTTTACTCACTGAGATTATTTAATCATAATCTCACCTCTCTTCCTATCTATTTTTCAAGCTTAGGACAGTTTGTTGATAGTTGATTAAGACGAGAATTAATCTCGAAGTTGCATCCTAGAAAGTAAGGGTTTGTAGCCCTACACATTCTTGGTCAGTTGGGGGCCCACGTGTCACTGTAAAAATAATTTTATACTTCAGTTATCTGATTTAAAGTATGTATGAACATATTTATCTTTTACACCATGTTTTGATGGGTTTCGGTATTTTTGAAGAAAAATGACGAAAATACCCCTGTGAGCCAAAAAAAATAATATTTTATTATTTTGATTTGGAAACGATTTATGATTTCTTGAAATGTGAGATTTAATAACTGTCACTCACCGGGGAGATGCGAAAGCTGATGCTAAGCCTTGCGGGGTTTCAATCGACATTCAAGGTAATGAGTGCCTATCGAAACGTCGCGGCGGTTGTCACGGGCTAGATGGGAGTTCCGGGTCGTGACAATTTAGGTGGTATCAGAGCATGGTTTAAAGATCAAAGGTTTTGATTTTAAAGCTTTGGATTTTAAAGTTTTCGATTTTAAAGTTGTTTTAAGAAATCCACACTGACACTGCGTGGCCCTAAGTTAGGTTAAGTCAGGTTAGATTGAATATGATGAGATGAATTTGAAAATATCTATTTTACTTATTATATGTGATAAGCACAATAGGATATAAATGGTTATGGAAATTGTGACGTAAGCTTGAAGGGAAACCAAACGGTTGAGAATGATTAGTGTAGTAACCTTAAATATAGATGAAAAACAAGTGTTGGAACTTGATGATGTGCATTCACAATGGAGAAGTCTTTTTCCAACATTGGCAAGGGAATGATGGTCATGAAGACCAATGGGTTATCCTTATTAAAGAATTGGTATCAAAATATAAATTGTTGCCTCTTAGTCAAAAGGAAAGTGTGAGAAAGCAAATTTCTCATTTTGTGAATACTTCATATTCTTTGATTCTTGAGCCTAATGTTCAATCTCACAAAGGTCATTCACTATGCTCAAGAAAGAAAAAGGGCATCACTTCTACAAGGCATGATCCTTCAACGTTTGAAATAGTGGAAAAGACAAGAAACTGTAGTATATGCAAAGATGGTGGGCATTATTATCGTACTTGTCCAAAGAAAGCTAAGGGTGGCTCTTTTAGCCAAGTTGAAGGAGTGAGAATGGGGAATAACCTTGACTTAGGAAGGTCATCCTCTACTATCATGTGAGATTAAAAAAAATCTTAAGTATGATTCATTTAATTGGCTATTTTGAATGGTGGAGATGTTTGGTGATTGTGGAAAGACAATAATCTTACTCTAATCTATCATGATTTTGGTTAACTATAATTGATATTTTCGTGTGTATTTTCTTTTAGACAAAAATATCATACTATCTTGTGGGAGTTAAATTGTTACATTACATTTTGTTAAGACAGTTAATTTGTTATGGCAAATATATGATAGGAATTCGAGTATGGATTTGTCTGTTGTAACTTTGTCTTTCATAAAACATTAAAAATTCATATCAGAAGCTAAAAAGGTAAAATTGTAAACTTGAAATATTTGGTATGCTTGAAGTTTTGACATCAATAAAGGACATTTTCAATTGTAAATAGGTTTAGTTAAAATATGTGCATAAAGATTGTCAAATGATAAATAAGTATGTTATCTGTATTTTTTTTCTTGAAGTTGTTTCTACGAGTTTGTTATACAAATTTAGCTTTAGCATATGAACCTATGAGTTTCTTATCGAGGAACTCTTTCTTTTTTTTTTTATTAACTTACGATTAAAAATTTAAATAAATAAGTAAAAATACAAATAACATTGTGGAGTGCGAATAGACAAACATTGATATATTTAATTAAAGTTTACAGAATGTCTAGGTTAAAGGATGATGAAAATATACATGGGAATATTTTTGTGTTTTGGATGTGTTGGATGTCTAAACTGATAGGGTCAGTGGAATAGGTTCTTTTTGCGAATGATTTTAATTATAAGTTGTACAGGGGTTTTTGTTGTTTGTCTAGATACTGTCTTGATGGTTTTAGTGGGGTTGAGGAGTCCTCCATGGTGTTTGTTATTACTTTAATGATGAATGAAATTCAATATTTCAATAAAAAAAGTTTAATTTTAATTCAAAAATATATTTAAGTGGGGATAATTTAGAAAATTACAATGTTAAGTTGGTAGCGTGTGAATAGACAAGAGGAAGTGCCAATAGCGTCTCCCGGATTAAAATCCTTAGAAATTTTCACTATTAGAGACAATAAGCACTTTTAAAATCCATCTTTCTCCACAAAGGTAGGATGCAAGAAATATAGACACGTTACTACAACCACATTTAGCCTTTTTATGACAAAATGACAATGTCACTGAACCGGAAAAGGTTGGCTTGATGTCATGGGCAAAATTTAACGTGAACCTATTCAATTTGTTAGCCTCATATTTAGATTAGATTAGATTTTGAGAACAAAACCTACATAGGATAAAGCTTAAAAAAATAAAAATTCATACAAAAAATGGCACATTCCCTAAAATTCATCATCTTTGCAGTAGCGTTCTGTCATAATCAGAGTTTGGAAACGTGTCCTAGTCATTTGCTCATTGCCATTGTTTACAGAGTCAAAGCAACACTTGGAAGCCACCTAGGAAGGAAGTTAGGCACCCATTCCTCACATCTTTGAATCATATAATAATAAAGAGACTGTATATTTACAGGCTTCTTTTCGAAGATGCACTTCAGAAAGTTTTTAACCACTACTTTTCTGAAAATTTCTTTAAGTACTATTAGATAGTGTAGTAAATCTATCAATTGTGGACTCTATTATTTTTAAATTAAAACCACTGTCATTGAATGAATTTTTTAACGTAACTGCCATGATAATGACGATGTTTTCTTTCTTTTCTTTTTCTTTCTTGACAATTGAAAGCTTCCATTTAATAGAATAAATGCTTACATTGTAAACCAGCTAAACAATGCCTAGGGTTTAAATATTCTTTACCAGGTGAGTCAGCATCCTTTTTTTGGTGTTCTAAAGGTTGGTACTAGCTAGGTTGAGAAAGCTCTACCTTCCTCTGTATTTGGAAAATAAATAAATTTAAATGCCTACCCTTAATTATAATTTCCATCTCAATCTGTGTCCGTCTCTATGTATTAGGGTCTCTGACATTGTCTTATTCTTCTGTTTGCTGTCTGTGTCAACTCAATGAATGCTGAATACTACGGAAGAAAGTTTAAAATCTGGTTAAGATTCCCAGCATCGTGGGTGTGGGAGTTACAGTGCTAGTTGGTAATTATTACTCAGTCTTCTCGAGTTTGGCTTAAGCAAAGGTTTTCTCAAAATTCAATCTCAAGATAGGATTTTGGCAATTGGATATTTATCTTGAAAATAGGTTAAAGATAGGATTTTACATACCCAATCATCATTATCATTAGACTGTTTTATATATATGATCAAAAATTTTCAACCTATCTTAGATTGAGCCCTTATTTATATATATGATATTCTCTTATTCAATCCAAACAAAGAAAGCCATATATAACTCTTCCAATAGTTTATAGAATTGATCTTTAAATAAAGAGTTATGCTTTCAGAAAAGAAGATGCAAATATTCAAACTGAAGTTTTTTGGAAATATGGTGGTCCTAACCTAAAATCTTATGATCTCCATCCCAAATACCCCTTCATCCATCCTTTCTACTATGAATTCATGGAGTTTCTCGAAGAATTGAAATGGATGTTTTAGTACTTAACTCATAAGTATCATATTAGTATCCAACTTCACATTATAGACTTCTTAGAATTCATAGAAAAAACGATAAATGGAGAAATAGAAACGTGGAGGAAGAAATTTGTGGATATCCTCACATAGTTCTACCCATTTTTACACAGGAAAGAGCTAGCTATATCAGAGGCAGGAAAAAAAAAAGAGATTGTCATTTTCATCATTTACTAGCCTCAATATTTTGTGACACATGGAAAAGCCACCCAACTTGGTCCATTTCCCTTAGTATGGGCATATAAATCATTCCCTTGCAATATCAGAGAACTTGACTAGGAGTACAGAACGTTTTAAAGGCGCATTTGCTAGCACAATTGGATCATCCCTGATCATATATGGCCTTCACCAGAGACAAAGATGTCTTTGGATTATTTCCCTGAGACACCTCAACCTTATCATGACCAGATTAAAACATCATTAAAAGAATAAAATGAAGGGATTCCTGATCCTCGTAAATGGTCTCAAGACCCTTGGGAGTACGGAGAAATAAATGAAGATAAGATTGCACAACTTTCCATAAAGTCACCTTGTGAATGTGCAAAGGACATTGTGATACAGACCATGAGGCCCTCTCTCTACACATGTATATTTACAGAGAAAGGACGTAACAGATGATAGTGGAACTCAACCTTACTTCCGACCTAGAGATAGATTATAACTAAAGCAAAACCTTTTCTTTATAAAAGTTTGTAAGAGTGTCAGTATTATCACTATGCTTGTATCTTTATCTTTTCAATCAATATCTATACGTGTATTTTTATCTTTTCAATTCATTATGTAAAACGTGTGTACTAGTATATTTATCTTTTTCACTATGTAAAGTTTGTCGTTTTCTACTCCTTAATCTATAAAAGGAGAAGACCTCTTTAATGAAAGGCAGACAACCTTGGAAATAAATTATGTGTTTCTTTCAACATAAGTTTCTAAATCCTTCCCCTTCTTTCGTAGGAATTATTATGAGGAAATAAGCACAGTTCTCTCGTAAGTTCAGATCCTTGAGTATGCTCTGCACTTGCCATCCCCGATAGAACCTATGCACCAAAAAGAGATTTGATCTTAAAGACGTATCAAATATATCGATATTGACTGGATTGAGCAAGGAAGATGAATCGTGATGTTTATTGAAAATTACTCTTGTAACTAACAAGCCCATGCCATTCTTGAGGCCAAGAGAGCCGTGATCTGTGACCAAGGCATACATGTTACATGGATTTCTTTTTCTTATATAGTTCATTCTTCTATCTTGCCCACAGAGTCTAGTCTTCACTAGCTGTTTGGTATTAGAGCCATACTCCTAGAACTGTTGTTTATTTCTCCTAATAAAACCTAAAAAAGATTTTTCCAACCATGACCTCCTCAACAAAAAAATCTACTGCTATAAATAATGCTTCTATTTCTCTAGATCCATCTCCTTCTAGAATATCTATATCCAAATTAGATTTCTTATATGAAGTTGATTATATTCTAGAAGAAGAAAAAACCCAACCATCACAATTACCTCTTACTAACCTTTATTCTGCTTATATAAAGCTATCTTTTTCACTTATCAAGTCCATAAAAGCTCTCATAAAACATTCTCCAAAAACACCCAAAGATTACATTCAGTCCACCCTATTTGACAAACATTTCATCAGAGGGGACCAAATAGAATAGTTTGATACACTTCAAATCCCTCCAAAGTTTCCTCAACAATGGATTCAACATGGATATTCTCATGTCCATTTTGGGGCAGTCAAGTTGGCCCTTAATTACCATTGGCGTGAAGGTCAACCAATGGTATTAATACAGTCATTCTCTTATGTTGATTAGAACCAATTCATTTGTTGCTTATGAATGCTAGAAAAGGGTTCTAAAGTTCAAAGAATGGGATCTTTTTCACTGTCTGCAACACTTCTTAAAAGTACTACTATTTAAGCAAACAAATTTATTTTATTTTCATCAAATTTAGAATAAAATAATACATTTTTTTTATAAATATCACTTTAATCAATATCAATAGACAATTGTTAAAAGGGCTAGCCCTTGGATAAAGCCACCCAATCAAGGGCTTTAGGTCTCAAATTGAAAAAGGCCTCATATTCTTAAAATAATAATATAATTAATAATATTAAAATTATATAAAATTTAAGATAATTAATAAAATATTTACCTACCTAACAAATATTTATTTTCTCTCACTTCCACATCCCTATTAATTCTCAACTAATTATCTCATTTCTTATTAAAAATATGTAGAAGTCAAAGATAATTAATAAAATAACATATTCTCTTATTTCAGTAATTATGTGCCTAACAAATCTTCATTTTTTATTACTTCCCAATTCCTACAATGTTATTAATTCTCAACTATTTTTCCTATTTCCAAGCAACTACTAGTAATATCTATTTAATGATGCTATTTTTTTCTTACTTATTCCTCTTATTTCCAAATAACTAACAATAATATGTATTTAGCATTTCCAATAGCTATTTTTTTTCTCATCTATTTCTCCTATTTCCAATTAACTAAGAGGTAATATGTATTTAATATTTTCGACAACTATTTTTTTCCTATATATAATACTAAAATTTTTTTCAATTTATAATATCCACTTTTAAATTCTTCTTTTATCATTTGCTCTTTCTTCCTTTCACTTCAATTTTCTTTCAAAAAGTACGTAAGTTTGTTATGCTATAATCTTCAAAAAGCCATGAGCCTCATTTACGGTTTATAATAAACATTCAAAATTAGGTAGTATTATTCTAATCTTTGCATACTTTTTTACTATAATTTAGAGTTTATATTATATTATTATATTATCTTTATTTTATGTAATAATTGATTTATTTGAATTAGAAATTCTGATTGTTGATTTTATATTAGCCATTTAAAAAATGTAAGACAATTATAATAGTTAAATATTTTTGTACTTCATAATAAATATTTGAATATATCAAATCGAAAATATGAATTTGGTTATTCAAAGCTTAAAAAAAAAAGAAAAACTAAAAGTTTAATACAATCTCAAAAAGAGCACTTGATAAAGTTTTTACAAGTAATAAAAATAATTAATCAGAAATTATGAATGAATCAAAAATTATTAAAGAAATATTAGAAGAACTTGATATTACAAAATTTAATTAGAAATTTTGCATCTCAAAAAGCTAGAAGAATAAATTCTTTTTTCTTAATTTCAATAAGAAAATGCATCATTTAAATATTTCGCTTTAGGCCTTTAAGGTTATCGAGCTGCCCCTGGCTGTTAACATTTTTTTTAATTATAAATTCATATACATCAATGATCTAATAATTTAAGATATGATATTGAATTAAACAGATTTGAGATTTATATAATTGTATTTTTATCATAATCATGTCAATTTGTTTATGATACAAATATATTCATTTTTTAGGACAGTTAACATGTCTATGACCTACTTATATGCATTTAATTAATCATGTTAACATGTTAATCCACATTAATCAACAATAAACTCTTTTAAACTTAATTATTGAATTATAATATTTAAAATACAAAAAATGATTTTTTTATCAAAAAAATGGGAGAGAGCATTGAGAGGTTTTTTGCAGGTATGCATAGAGGAGGAGAAGTGGTTAGAGTTCGTCAGAGGTATGGGTTTTAGGGCACAAGGATTCGTAGTTAGTTTGAGTTGGTACGGTGGAGAAAATCTCTATATACAGTTTTCATAGATAATCTAATGAAGGTGATCTCATGGACAAATATCAAAGGGGCTTTGGATCAGTTTGGAATTGTGGTTGATGTGTTTGTGCCAAGGAGTGCTATACGAAGGGAGACTGGTTTTGCATTTGTCAGATTCAAAGAAGAAAAAGAGTTAAAGGATGCTATCAGAAATGTTAACAAGGATGCTATCAGAAATGGTAACGGAATGTTGGTGGTCGGTAGACATGTGTTAGTTAAAGAAGTTGGTGTTAGGGAGAATAAAGACAAGGTGTTGACTCCATATATTTTTTATGATAACAAAATATTCCTTATTTATTAATGTCTAACTTCACTACTTAAGTGTGCAGGATAAAGCTTAATTCCCTTAATAAAATTGATGATTAAAGGCAAGTCAAGAAGCTTGCTCACTTAAAAAATGGGTTAATAAGTTAAAGTGGGAAATAAGAAATGGTGTAGTAAAAACAGAACATCATTAACTAATTAACATGGAGCCTTAACCAATTAAGGCTTAACTGGGCACTATATGAAAGCAAAGCAAAAAAGCCTTAATCAGTTAGCACTAGACTTAATTGATTAAGAAGGTGTTGGAAGTTAAAGACAAAGGCATGTTAATCAGTTAAGGAATGGGATTAATCTATCGAAGCACAAGACCTGAAGTACCTTCAAGCGCCAAAATCCAAATTTGAAATAAAGTTGACCATTGAAGGGAGCCAAAATGAAGAAATTCAAATTCAAAGAACTTTTAATTGGTTAAAGCTTGATTTAATCGATTAAATATAAAGGAAGAAAAGCCTCTATCAATTAAAAGGAGGTTTAACTATTTAGCATAATCAACCTAATCTATCAACCTATTTTCTCCCATTTTTTGTCATCATCCAAAAAGAGTTCATGGTAAGACTCAATTTCCTTTAGAGTCAAAAGAAAAGAAGGATTCATCAATGCCAAAGTGCACTTTCAAGGGTTCAAGAGATAATGGGGAGGAAGAATCAGAGGATATAAAAGATGATGAGGTAGATGTTGAGGATATGATTTGAGGAGGTCTAGTTTTGGATGGTGGTTTGATAGTAATCAATGCCAGTCTTGAAGACTTCTTTCTTTTAAGAGTGGTAGTCTTGGTTGCCATTGTCTTTCTACCTTTGCCAAAAGGTTTCCTAGAGTCTAAACTAGTGACTGCTGCTTTGGCTTTGTTCTGAGTTTGCTGTGGTGTAATCTCCTCTTTTTCTTTTTGAGTTGATTGAACGTCTTGCTCCACTCTTTCTTTTGCTTTTGCTTAATCAACTACAACTTCCTTAAGTATTTTAGTAATAAAATCTGAGAGCAATATTTCTTTAGATTCATTTAGATTGGCACCCTCATTCTGTTCTCCTTGTTCAACTTCTATTTTTCTTTCTTTCTTAGGTTCTTGATCCATTTTCTCTGCCACTTCTTCACTTTCTTTTTCCTTTTCAGTTCCCATAATTGTTTCTGCTTTAGGGTCCACTTCATCATTCTAATCCTCTTTTTCATTTTTAGTGTTCTCTTTTACAATCTCAACCTCAAGGTCAGAAGAATGAATTTCATGCTGCTCTGTTTCAATTTTTTCATTTGAAGTGCTTGCAACTCTAGCTTGATTTTCATTTTCATTGAGAATAAAGTTCTCAAGATGTTGCAATCTCTCTTCCATTTTAATAATCCTCTCAATTTGCTTAGTCAATTTCCCATCAATTGTCATTGGTAAATTAAGCATCATCTCATTTTGAACAAGAGCTTGACTTACTCTTCATCCAATCAGCTTGGAATCAAATGCCCTAGATTCCTTTCTTCTTGATCATATATGAAATGATATTTTCGTAAGGCAAGTTTGTTTTGTCTCCCAAATAGGTTCCTTAAATCCTCTCAATCATAAATCTTACCACATTCAATGGAATCTCATTAAAGGCACATTCTATCAACCAGAGATCCTATGAACTTACATAGTTGAAACTACTACTTCTCCCATGAAGTGTAAAAGCAACAAAATAGTGAAAAATTCTCAACTAGGCATTCTTAATGTCACTGGCATAGTTCTTAGAATGACATCACCCTTTCCTTCTAGTCATAGTTTCCCAAATAAGACTAAGACCACAGTTCTCTAGAATTCTAAATTCTCTTACTTGAAATTTAGTTTTTAAAAGTTCTCCTAAATCTGAGGCAATGAGTATAAACCCTTTTCCATTTAGAAAGACATTCAATCCATCTTCCACAAACTCCTTAAAATTCATTGCTCATTCTTATCAATAGCAATGATTGAATAAAACTCTTTAACTAATGTCGAGCTAAATGACCTATCTCTAAATGTACATAATTCTTTCAATTTCAGTTCATCAAAGTGTCTGGACAAGTCAGATTTAACAATAGGAACCTTATCAAAACTGGGCCAATCAAGGAATTTCCCACGAAATGGTTGCATTTTCAATCTTCTTATACCTATCAGCATGGGCCTTGTTTCTAAATTTTGAGTTTGATGAATTACCTTTCCTGATGGAGATTCCTGTTGTCACAGATCCTTTTGTCTTTGCCGCCATTTTCCTATGTCTCTCCTCTTTCGTTTCAACTGGTGTATCTAAAATTATTTTACCCATTTTCTTAGGTGGTGCAGCAAAAGACTCTTCAGCTAGCCTTTTTTCTTTTCCCTTGTTAATAACCTTGCTGGTGAGTGAGGTTTTAGCCATTGATTTCACAATTGTTAAAGGCTTAAGGTTCCTCAGGTTAACTTAAGGCTTGAGAGAAAAAGGATAGATTTTGGAAGAAAACTAGGCATTTGGGTTTTGATTTTTGGACTGTGGGTTTTTAAGAATTATAAGGTTTTGAGATAAGTCTTTATAACCGATTAACCCACATTTTGAGTGGGTTATTTTTCTCGTACCTCGTGCTTTTCATTTTTTTTATTTTAAAATTTAATTTTTTTCAAGGATTCACGCATGATAGCTTTCTCATCATCTAAGGAGCTTTAATCGGTTAAAGTAAACTTTAACCGATTAAAGTGCTACTGACTTAGGATACTTTTAATGACCAGAACTGCTTTAACTAGTTCAAGGAATTTTTAACTAATTAACACTTCACTGACTTAGACCTATCACTTCAATACAAAATTGCTTTAATTGATTAGAGAATGCCTTAACTAATCAATGCAAGTCTTACCTTCCTTTTAAGGTTTCTTTAACTAATTAGAACAATTTCTAATCAATTTAAAACAATAAATGAAATTCAACATCACAACAATATATCATAAAAATCAATTCAATTCAACTTAATCAGAACTTATTAGCATCAATCATTCCTAAGTCTCTCCTAATCCTATACAATTAGTCTCCACTCAATGGTTTTGTGAAAATATCTGCTACTTGATACAAGGTATCTACAAATTCTATTTTAACATCTATCTTAAGCACATGATCTTTAACGAAATGATGTGTAATTTCTATGTGCTTGGTCCTAGAGTGTTGAACAGGATTTTTGGAGATGTTTATGGCACTAGTGCTGTCATAAAAGATAACGACATTATGCATTGACATGCCAAAATCATTTAGTTCTTGCCTAATCCATAATATTTGTGCACAACAACTACCTAGTGAAATATATTCAACCTTAACAGTTGAAAGAGCAATCAAATTTTGCTTTTTGCAAGACCAAGACACAAGCATGTTTCCAAGGAATTGATAAGTGCCACTAGTGCTCTTCGCATCAATTTTGCTCCGATCAGTTTTACTGATAGCAAAATCAGCAACGGAATAGCCAAGAAAATTAAAAGATGATCTTTTTGGATACCATAGTCCTAAGCCTTGAGTATTTGAGAGATATCTTAAAATCCTCTTCACTGCAGTCAAATGTGATTCCTTACAACATGATTGGAATCTTGCATATAGGCAAACATTAAACAAAATATCAAGTCTAATTGCAGTTAAGTAAAGAAATGAGTCAATCATACCTCTATAAAGTTTTTGGTCTATATCTTTTCCTTTATCATCCTTATAAACCTTTGTGGAAGGACTCATAGGAGTTCCAATTGATTCCAAGTTTATCACACCAAATTTCTTTACCATTTCTTTGGTGTGTTTTTCTTGGTTGATGAATATTCCATCCTCATATTGCTTGATTTGCAGACCAAGGAAGAATTTTGCCTCTCCTGTCATGCTCATTTCCAATTCAACCTGCATTTCCTTAGCAAAATTCTTACACAACTTTTCATTAGTGCCACCAAATACTATATCATCAACATATATTTGAACCACAATCAAATCATTTTTATTTTTCTTTATAGAAAGAGTATTATCTTACTCCCCCTAGAGTATCTGTTTTCAATTAAAAATTTTGAAAGTTTTTCATACCAAGCTGTAGGAGCTTGTTTCAATCCATATTAAGCTTTATGCAGTTTACAGACATTATTAATTTTTTCAAAATCTTCAAAACTAGAGGGCAATTCAACATACACTTCTTCTTATATAAAACCATTAAGAAATGCACTTTTGGCATCCATTTGAAACAATTTAAAATTCATGAAACAATCATAGGCATGGAAGAGTTTAATTGCTTCTAATATAGCTATAGGAGCAAAAGTTTCATCATAATCAATACCTTCCTCTTGATTGTAGCCTTGAGCAACTAACTTTGCTTTGTTTCTTACCACATTTCCCAACTCATCCAATTTATTTTTGAATGCCCATTTTGTACTAACAATTGGATGGTTGGTTGGTCTTGGAACTAAGGTCCAAACTTTGTTCCTTTCAATTTGACCAAGTTCTTCTTACATGGCAATCATCCAACTCTCTTCCTTTTCAACTTCCTCAAAGTTCTTTGGTTCTACTTGTGATATCAACGCCAGATATTCACAAGTTTCCCTTAGTCATCTTCTAGTTTTGATACCTCTAGAGGGATCACCAATAATTTGTTCTTGAGGATGATTTCTTATGAACCTCCAGCTTCTAGGAAAATCGTTGTGCTGATTTTCAACTCTTTGTAGATCCTCTAAAAGTGGTTCTTCTCCATTTTTCAACTTTAAGTTCTCTCCATCAACTTCTTTGTTGTCCAAGGTCATCTTTTCTGTAACACCTCGTACCCTCATTTAGTAGACAATAAGACCCTATTGATTTGACAAAGGGTCACTTGATGTAAATTTAAGTGCCATAGAGCGGGAACAGACGAAAAAAATATTTATAAAATGTTATTTTATGAATAACTAATATTAAAATGTTAATATTTTATTAATTACGAAAATTAGTCCGGAAGAAGGGTATATGACTAATCTAAGTGGGGGAGAAGAAGTAAGGAAAAATTTTGGAGAAAAACGACGATAATTGTGCCCGTGTGATTTTATTAAATTAAGTTAGCGCCGGTAAGTAAATATTTAAATATTGTGGTAATACCACGTTGAAGTACAAACTTTATACCTTGTTAGTACACATGTAAAAGAAAAAAGATGAAGGAAATTAGAATTTTAAAACGTGTAGAAAGGACCAAATTTTAAAATATGAAAGTTTGGAAGGTTATACTATAAATAAAGGAAAGTTGAGGGTTTATGTGTAATTTTAATATTTAGAGGCTAATGAGAATAATTGTGCCATATGATCGAGGCTTAAAGAAAGTGCAAGGAAAAGTCAACAATGGTAGAAAAATGAGTGGATAAAAATCAAGCCGGCCATGTGAAGTAACAAATGGATAAACAAGGCTTGGAAAAAAAATGATAAGATAAAGGATGAGTGGGCAGCCGCCCATGTGAGGAAATGAGAAAGTAAGAAGTTAAGTTTTTTAAGGTGTTAGCCTTGTGCATTGAAGATGGGGGTCCGACCATTATAAAGGAAGAAAAGAAAAAGTGATTGATAAGTGCATTGACTTGTCAAGTTGGTCCCCCACATCTAAAACAAACATCAAATGAATTTTATCTCTTTTCTTCTCATAATAAACAACACTTTGAGATACAAAGAAGGATGAGGCCTGCTGGAAAGAAAGGATAAAAAAAAATCTTTGCACATTCACCGAGAGCAAGAGAAAATAGAAAGAAAAGAAGAAAAATAAAGGTAAGGCTCAGCATCGGAGGGGGGAGATCCGACCAAAAACCAAAGGGGAAAGAAGAAAGGAGAAAAGAAAGAAGAAAGGAGAAAGGAAAGAAAGGAGAGGAAAATGGAAGACTTGGGTTGTGAGTGATCCAAAAGAAATTAAAGAAAAATCAAGTGGGTTTCAAGATTCAAGAGACATAAGGTAAGGGTTTTGATTTTTTTAGCTTAAGTAATCTTTAAAAATTAGTTAGGGACAAAGAGAAATGTTTTATGGCAGCAAAAAAAAAATCAACTTGATTGGAGACCATTTGTTGACATGCAAGCCACCAAACCCATAGGTGCATGGTAGGATTGAAGTGAAAGAAAAGTGGTATGCTAATACTATATTTTGAGGTTATGGTTAGGTTAACGTTGTGAGGAATAATTGTCCAATAGTTGACAGCTTGGTGAGTGCAATATTGGGGGAGCGTTGAGGTTATAAGGTTAATGTGTATGGTGAATATTAATGTGGTACTTGGTAGTAGCATATGAATGCAAATTGTGGTGTATGCAAACTTAGAAAATGCTTCATGGAAGTAGATGTATAATTGCTGCCATATGTTAGATTGTTAGTGTGGAAATGATGGTTGGGCTTGCTAAATATTATTGGAAAAGAGTAATGTGAGTGCTAAAGTTATAAATAGTTGCCAGCACTTACAATATAAAGAATTACGCAAGTAACCTTAGCAAAAACGTGTCAAGATGCAAGTTAGTGGAATGTGAATTAATGTTTGAATAAGAAAGAGAAGTGGGAATGATACACGCTAAATATACTAATTTTTGGATTATTGCTAGAAAGTGCAAAAGTAAAGGTAATGTGCCCTAGTGGCGTGCTGACAAGGTAACGAGAGACTGGTAAATAGGACTAGTTGTATACGTGTAGGAATCAATAGCGACGTAGCATCCCACTATTGTGAGGTGAGTAGGGGTGCCTATTTTTAAATTTTCGTACTTATATATATACACACATGATTTATTTTAAACATAAAATTTGTAAAAAGCATGAGCTGGTAGGATCCTAGGTATTTTGTGGATGTAAGTTGTTTTGAAAGTTGGTTTGGATATTTCTATAGATAGACTATATATGTAAAGTGTTTTAGAATCGAGAAACAAGCCTTTTTTACGAGGTTTACATGAAAATTCGTGCCTTGTATTTTTGTGTGATATGCATAGCTACAATGCATTTGTCAAATGATTTAAAATGCTAGTTTTGAGTACCGGTTTTATTCCAACCTTTGTACAAAGTGTTTACACCATGCCATTTAGAATGAAAAATAATTTAAAAGATTATCGAACTTTGATTTCAAACATTTTATACGAAAAAGCCTCGAAAAGCTTGATTTGGTTTTGAAAACAGTTTTTGATAAACCGAGAGATTCGAGAGTAGGTTGGCTGTCACTTCGATTAAGTGTGACCCTCATGCATGAGTGAGATCTAGCTAGAGAACCTATGGGTCACCAACTGGCAATTAGGCATGGCGGGGGCCACGGCCTGTGATATATGTATGTGTGGCTAGGCCACCAATGATTATGCGGTTGTGACCGCTTGATTTCTCCGATGTCGACCAACATCATTGAGACTACCATGGCGTGTGGGAATCCAGTGGAAGCGATGCTCCCCGATGTTATTACATGGTAGCGAGACCATGAGTTTTTATTACTATTACCTACTCAATAGTGATATCTCTTTGGATTTTCAAACTCGTAATACTTTGCATGGTGAAAACAGAGGTAGACGGTTTTCTGTAGCTTCCCTATTTTTATTGTGAAATGAATTTTAACTCCTCGCGTATGAGGCGAGTTATGATTTAGTGCATAATTTTAAATAATATTTGATTTTACGGGAGCATGCATGTTACGTTGATTTAGCTCAAGTAAGCTCTAAAAATGGTTTCAATGATATAAACTTTTATACGTTCTGATTTTGGTATATATATATGTGATTTGAATTGATCAACTTGCATTAAAATTCTTGATTTACTTATAAAGCACACAATCCTTTTTAAGTTAATATTTTACTTATTCTTATATTTTTCATGTTCAAAATCTCTACCTTATCGCTTATTTCCCATCTACGCCCTACTCACGAAGTCTATGATCACTAAGTCTGTGAGACTCACCCCCTTTATCTCCTTTTGCAGATAAGTGATCATTGCAGACGTGTTGCCCAGCGCATCCTGTTTTACTACGACGTAGGTAACGGCATTTCTTAGCCCCGCTCCGAGTCGCTCCACTGCCTAGGGTCATGTCATGTCAAAACTACTAGATCTTACAAAGTATTGTGAACATTATATAGATATATAGATATATATATATATATATATTTGTTAGAACTTTGTGGTTAAGTAAGGTATATTAAGTGTGAAAATAAATTGTGGTAAACTATCGATATATGTACGTCATCACCTAGTAATGAAGTATGAAATTTTTTTTATGCTTATCTGGATCAGAAAAATGATGGTATTATTAATGCTAGTCTATATGCCCGAGAATGTATAGTTGATGGAATTAACAGGTAGCTCTACTTAAGCTTGTTCGCGATTTGGCAGGTTTATTCGCAAGTCTCGGATGCCGATAGCGACTGAGGAGCGATCGTTACATTTTCTATTTTCTTCTCAATATCATCAATGGTTCTAATTCCTTGAATAATACCTTTAGAGTCATCACAAAAGGAAACATTGCCACTCTTTTTCCTATCAAGCTTTGTAAGTAATTTCTCATTGTTAGTCATGTGTCTTGAGCAGACACTATCCAAATACCAAGGTTACCTTTCCTTTGGTTGAGCTTCAAAACATTGATTTTTTTGCTCTTGCTCAACTTACAAAATAGATTTTCAGCTTTTCTTTATAGGTACCCATACTTTGATGGATCCTTAGGAGTTAGCAAGCACATGAGATCCTTTAGGCACCCAAACCAATTGGTTTTAGGAAGGTTACTTCCATTATGATAGTAATCATGAGAGAAATGACCACTCTTGCCACACACATAAGAATGAAGTAAAGATACATTACTTCTCTTTCTAAACATTGCAATTCCTTTTGGTTTCTCACACTTTTCAATTTTAGTTTTGAGTTCTTGTCCATTAAAGCTTTGAGAGCAACATTTTCATCCACTTCTTTTGCAAGGCTATATTTTTGCTCTTTAGTTCCAACTTCAAGAGTTCAAAATCTATTTTAGAATGTTCAAGTTCAATTTCAAGCACATTCCTTTGATCAAAAATAAAATATAAACATGCTTGATTTTTTCTAATTCATCATCCAATGCTATGGCTTTCTTCCTCATCATTTTATATCTTAATGCAAGCTTTTCAAATTCAATATATAAGCAATCATACCCATCTTGAAGTTCATCATGAGAATATCACAAGAGCTAGATGTTACATCAAATTCTTCTTCTTTTGCCATTAGGAAGAAATTTGTTCTTTTTTCTAATTTTTCTTTTTCTTCCACTGAGCTTGAAGAATCACTACCGAACTATGTAGCTACCACCATTGCTCTTTTTGGTTTCTTCATTTTCTTTGAAGATTCTTCCTTGAGCAGTAGGCATCCCAATATGAAATGACCAAGTTTTTACATTCAAAGCAAACCATTTAATCCTTTTTGCTGAGACCACCCTTGTGCTTGTTTTTCCATGAAGAACCTTGATCCTTCTTCTAAATCTTTCATCCAATCTTTTGCCTTTCTGTCCCATAAGCTTTCTGAATCTTTTAGCCATCATCGCTAACTCTTCATCATCATTACTTGACAAATTTTCTAATTCTTCCTCAAGTGTGCTGATCTTTAGAGTAAGGTTTTTCTTTTTCTTTTTGGCTTTTTTCTTTTCCTCCTCTTCTTCTTCTTTCATTTCAAGTTCATGTATGAGGAGTGAACCATAGATTTCATCAAGAGTAATTACATTAAGATCCTTAGCCTCTCGGATGGTAGTGACTTTAGGTTTCTAACTTTTTGATAGGCATCTAAGCAATCTCTTAACTAACTCATGTTCAAGGATGGTTTTGCCAAGTTGATTAAGCTTGTTTTGTAATGTTGGTAAACCTATCAAACATGGTAGAAATGTCTTCATCCGATTTCATTTTTGACATTTCATAGTTATGGGTGAGTAAGGTAATTTTGGACTCTTCAACTTGATAAGTCCCTTCATGAATGACTTTAAGTTTTTTTCAAATTTCCTTGGCCATGGTACAACCAAAGATTTTATTGAATTCAATCGGAGTCAATGCACAATAAAGAGTTTTCATAGTTTTAAAATTGGTTTGAACCTTTGTTACATCAACTTCAGCCTACTCTTCCCTTAGTTTGGGAATTTTCTCTCTTATGACAAAACTAGGTGAGATGGAAATCTAAGGTCTTTCTGTAATTACATCCCACATTTCATAGTCAAGAGCTTTAATATAAATGGACATTCTAGTACTCCAATAAGTATAATTTGATTCATCAAATAGAAAAGGCCTATTTATGGATTAACCTTTAGCAACAATAGACTTTTGCATAACCATTTGGATCTCTCATTAAGATGTTAAGCTTTAATTTTGAGGGTTGAGTTTTGATACCACTTGTTGGTCCCAATGGAATGCTAGAGGGAAAGGTGAATAACACTAAAAATTTTGAAGGCAGCTTTTTATGCTTGAAGAGTTCTTTGTAAAATAAAATGAAAGATTTAAAACTTATTAAGGTTAAAAGACACCAAGTAAGAAAAGGTTGAGAGAAATGGACAAAACACAAATGTTTATAGTGGTTCGGTCCCCCTAACCTACATCCACTACCTTGATCTCCCAATTAAGAATTTTCAACCCAACTTCATTAAACCAATGGAATTAACAGCTTTCTCCAAGCTTTCATAAAGTGAGCTTCTAACCCAAGCTCTAATCCTTTACAATAAATCTTAAAGTGCTTCCCGCACTCTAATCAATCAAGAAATAAGAAAAAAAAGGAATACACGTGATCATTATTGCTGATCTAAGATAAATACAATCAAGCTCAAACATTTTTGCAAGAATAGGAATGAAAAACATGTGTGTAACAAAAAGTTCTTTGGCTTTTTGCTCAAAAATGATCTTGGTAGCTTTTCTCTTACTTCTTTTACCGTTGGAGCTTCCTTTTATACTTGGACATTCAGATTTTAAGATTAAAGATAGTTTCTAGCCATTGTGAGTAGATCTTATGCCTTTCTGGCTCTTATTTTGTCTTTTAGCATTTAAATTCAAATGGGCAAACAGTGTTCCGTTAACTAGTTAAAGGTTGACTTTAACCGATTAAGCCTTCTCTATCTTGCACTGTCTGACAACTCTGTTCATTGTGCTAACCTGTCACGACCCGAAACCTCCCTCGGGCACATGACAACCGTCGCGACATCACGATTGACACTCATTATCCGGAATGCCAATCGAAACCCCGCAAAGCTAACGAATCAGTTTATTGCCTTTCTTGTGAGCAATCATTGTTAAATATCGAGTTTTAAGAAAATATAAACTATTTTAGATCGAAAACAATCAAAATAAAATTTTCGCCACATCGGGGTATTTTGGTCATTTTTATCAAAAAATTTCGAAACCTGATAAAGATACAACATATGGTAGAAAAATATCCACTGCCGATTAAAAATAAATTTTTGTAATCTAAATCATTCATTTAGAGTGAAAAGTTGGCTAAGTAAACTAAATAAAAATATTTGATAATATATTTCATTTTCTTATAAAATAATTTTTATAGAACTATACATAAATAATTTTTGTAGCGTGAGAATAAAATAAATTCATACATACTATAATTTACAAAGTTATAATGTACAATAATAATTACAATGACAAGTGGCTCATAAATACACCCAATATTGGTGATAGTAACCTACTGTCTGTGGGATAGAGGGGTCAACTGAAATCCTCGATAAAATCGGAAATCTACAAGCTACCACAGGCCTGAAATGTTTGGAAATGGGGTGGGTGAGATTTTGCAATCCCAATGAGTAAACAGACATTATCATAAATATCTAAAGGCGAGTAAAATGGAGGCAAGTTTAAACAACAAATCACAAACCATTTCATAAGGTTTTCAATTTCTTTCTTAAACCATAAAACATTTGTAATTTACCATAACAGTTGTCAAGGCTTATAACCTTTATTAAAAACATGGCTCAAGCCAAAATCTAGTCCTCGGGGATACCTTGGCAGAGGCATCTAACCCAGTCCACCAAGGCTGTTAAGATATTTACATGTTAAACACATTCTAGTTTTGAAAACAAGTCGTTCCTTGGCGTTGGCCGAGTTACACATTCACGTGGGGGTTCACATGAAGTGAACTCTAACACTACCCCGAGAGTTACCCTCCTCGCCTCTACAATCGGAGTAACTATGAAATCGGGTTTACCGTGCCCCTCTAATAGGCAGTCCACAGAAACTCGTCCCTACAGTGACTAACCCACCAATTTTAATAAAATTTCGACAGTATAACGTGACTTTTATTTATTTACCCAGCCTGCATAGTAAAAACAGCTTACATTTATTCCCAAGGCAATTATAAAATATAGCCACATATACTCATATATCATAAACCATTCATAGTAAAATATATATATTTCAAAATCATTGAGAGCCTCCAATTACTCAATTTCATAATCAACACAATATATTTTTATTTGTCACATTTATTTCTAAAACATCAAAAATCTCATTTTAATCTCATTTTCATTTCATAAAATCCATGAAGAGCATTTAAAAATAAACTCTAGATAATTTACAATAATAATAAGTTTACTCACCGTTTGTACAAACTAAAAGCTTTCTAAGCGCCCCGATCACTACTCGTCGGGTACGACTTCTTTGCCTTTTCCGGAAGGCTCTCCTCCTAGACACATTACAAAAATTTACACAATTCACCACATTGATGCTAAATCACTATATAATTGACTTAAATCCTATACTAATGCATGGTATGAAATGCAATAGCCTAAAACGGCTTAAACGCGGTATTAACCTATTTTTGGCACTTTACCCGATAAATTGCTAACGCGCTCCATTTTAGCTCTAAATTGTCCCATTCTCTCTCCAACATTTCTAGCCATTAATTATCAGCCAATATTCCTCTAAAATCACCAAAATCAGCTCACTCTCTTCCTTGGAAAATTCGGCCAAAAATGGGACATTTACTCGGTTAATTTTCCACTTTGTTTTTCTATCACATTTAACCATTTTTCACCATTTTCTCTTCATTTCTCTTAGAATAAAAATCAGTTCATCATCATTGTACATCAATGCATATTCAGCCAAGGGTGGGTATTGTGAAAATTTCATGCTTTCTTGCCCAATTTAATTTCTATACACATTTAACTAACTAAAACTACCAATTTAACTAAAAATCAAAACCTAAAAATTTCATAATCTCTCCCCTAGAATTTTGGCCAGCCTTTGGTTTCACTTTTTGATCTCTCTCCTCAAGCATGCTTAATGGAAATAAAGGCATAGGAAAGATAGAAATTAAACTAAAATTGAAAAATCTTATCGTTAGACGCATAAACGGACGAAAAACGCGATTTTCCCTTTGAATTTTCTAGTTCTCCTTTGTTTTTCTCTTTTCTTCCTTTCCTCTTTATTTTCTCTCTTGTTCTTTTCTTATGGCCGGCCAGCACTTAGTATGGGGTTTAAATGGGCTGATTTTCCATTAAAATAATATTAAACAATTAAAAAGTACCATGTGTCACTTTTCCATTGGCCCATTTTTAAAATTTCATCCTTTAAACTTAAATTTTTCACCACTTAACATACCATAGTTGTTCATACCAAAAATAAATAAATCCTATGATTTTGACAAGTTTTGGATGGTGAAAATTACGGTTTTGAACCCGAGATGACAAAATTATCATTTTGACCCCGGGATGATAAAATTACCGTTTTGCCCCTATGTTTCAAAAATTGCCGAAATTGAAAATTTTCACTTCCTATCATTAAATTATACTCCAAATAGTTAATCTTGATAAAAAATTTTACTCCATGATCAAATTATTATCTTAGGTGGCAAAATGATGATTTTACCCCTGAACATCAAAATTTTCCATTTTACCTCAAATGCACCCTCGAACTCCGAATAATCATTTTTAGTCATTCATGGACTGCATAATATTAAATTTCATCCTACAATTTCTATTTGAACTAGTTCGAGGTTAAATCAACTCAAGTGTACCGTTAGGTACAATACCGGGTTTTGTCTCTTCTGAAGTACTTTCCTAGGGTAATAACATGCTACTCAGTGCATGTATGTCATGACATGTGTTTATAGGGTCGGGTTTTACAATTCTAACCCCTTTAAAATAAAATTTTGACCTAAAAATTTCATTTACCAGATTCGACAAATAGATGCGGGTATTGGTTCCTCATCTGATGCTCTACTTCCATGTCATTTCCTCCATTCGAGCACTTTTCCACAACACTTTGACCATTGAAATACACTTGTTCCTCAATACTCGATCCTTTTGATCCAAGATACTTACAAGTTGCACATCAAACTTCAAATCATCATACAACTCGATCGGATGTGCTTCGAGGATGTGAGAGGGATCTAGCACATATTTCTTAAGCATGGAGATATGGAAAACGTTGTGGATCTGATCTAACTCCGGAGGTAGTTCTAGTCTATACGCCACTAGCCCAATTCTTTCAATGATTCAGAATGGTCCAATATACCTCGGGTTAAGCTTTCCCCGCTTCGCAAATCGAATCACACCTTTCATTATCCAACAAGATATCATAATTTACCATAATAATATAATCAAATAAAACTTAATACCACAAAGCATTCAAATTATTACCTTTCCAAGGAGACACCTTAAGAAACACTCTATCATCGACCTCAAACTCCAAGTTTTTTCTCCGTTTATCTGCATAGCTCTTCTGCCTATCCTGGGCTACCTTTAGCCTCTCTTGTATAACCTTGATCTTGTCATTAGTTAAATCGATCAATTCCACACTTGCTAACTTTCTTTCACCCACTTCATCCCAACAAAGTGGAGTACAACATTCCTTCCGTATAAAGCTTCGTACGGTGCCATACCAATGCTAGATTGGAAACTATTGTTGTAAGTAAATTTCACTAACGGCAAGTGTCTATCCGAACTCCCAAGAAAATCCATGACACAAGCCCTCAACATATCCTCCATAGTTTGGATAGTCCTCTCNAGAAGTGCGAAAGCTGATACGAGAGCCTTGCGAGGTTTCGATCGACATTCGGGGTGAAGAATGTTTGTCGAGGCTTCGCGGCGGTTGTCACGGGCTCGATGGGGAGTTCCGGGTCGTGACTAACTGACCATCCGTCTGTGGGTGAAAAGTAGTGCTAAATTTCAATTTGGTTCCAAGAGCTTCTTGAAATTTTGGCCAAAATCGAGAAGTGAATCGAGGATCTCGATCTGACACTATAGAAACGGGAACTCCATGTAGCCTCACAATCTCATCTATATAGAGCTGAGCCAGCTTCTCAATAGAGTATGTACTATGGACAGCTAAAAAGTGAGCGGACTTAGTCAACCAATCTACGATCACCCAAATTACACCATTTCCCCTCTGTGTCCGCGGCAGTCCCAAAACAAAATCCATAGTTACATGCTCCCATTTCCACTTGGGAACAGGTAAAGACTGAAGTGTACCTGCTGGCCTCTGATGTTCCGCCTTAACTTGCTGACATACGAGACACTTTGCTACAAATTCTGCTACGTCTCGCCTCATACCTGGCCACCAATAATTCTCCCTGATAGTCATATACATCTTGGTGCTTCCAGGATGTAATGCATAGGCAGATGAATGGGCTTCTTCCATGGTCGCCTGTCTTAGCTGGTTTCCCTCAAGAACACAAACTCGGTCTCTAAACATCAATACGTTATCCTCTCCGAATTTGAACTCACTGACTCCCCCATCGGTCAGTTTCTGAATTTCTTTACTTAACTCATCATCAGACCTCTGAATATCCTGGATCTGATCAAGTAATGAAGGTCGCACTATGAAGCTTGCCAATAAGGATCCATCCTCACCATTTCTCAGCTGGACCCCAAGAGATTTCATCTCTAATAATGCTGAAAAATAACAACTCTGAAGTGCTACTAAAGACGATGAAGACTTACGACTTAAGGCATCAGCTACAACGTTCACCTTTCTCGGATGATAGTCTATCACCAAGTCATAATCTTTTATCAACTCCAACCATCGCCTTTGCCTCAAATTAAGCTCTTTCTAAGTGAGCAAATATTTTAAACTCTTGTGATACGTAAATATTTGACAATGCTCACCATACAAGTAATGCCTCCAGATTTTTAAAGCAAACACCACTACTGCTAACTCTAAATCATGGGTAGGGTAATTTGCTTCATGCCTCTTTAGTTGTCTAGAAGCATAAGCCACAACTTTTTCATCCTGCATCAATACGCACCTCAACCCCAACTTTGAGGCATCACTATACACTACAAATCCCTTACCATTAACAAGAAGTGTTAAAACGGGAGCGGAGGTTAACCGGTTCTTTAGATCCTAAAATCAATTCTCACAAACATCATCCCACACAAACTTAACTCCTTTACGAGTTAGACGGGTCAAAGGAGCTGCTATTAAGGGAAACCCCTGAACAAACCTCTGATAATAACCGACTAATCTGAGGAAACCACGAATCTCCGTCACCGTCTTAGGTTGCTCCCATTGTAAAATTGCCTCTATCTTCTTGGGATCAACATATATTCCAGCTCCCGATACTACGTGTCCCAAGAATACCACTTCCTGTAACCAAAACTCACACTTCGAAAACTTTGCATACAACTGTCTTTCCCGCAAAGTTTGTAATACTATATGCAAGTGGGTAACGTGCTCATCATTATCTCTCGAGTAAACCAGGATGTCATCAATGAACACAATAACAAATTTCTCCAAGTAAGCGTGGAACACTCTGTTCATGAGATCCATAAAAGTTGTCGGTGCGTTAGTTAACCCGAAAGGCATGACCAAGAACTCATAATGATCGTACCGAGTCCTGAACGCTGTCTTGGGTACATCTTGTTCTTTAATCCTTAACAGATGATACCCAGACCTCAGATCAACCTTAGAAAACACTGTAGCTCCTTGTAATTGATCGAAAAGATCATCACTCCTCGGTAACGGATACTTGTTCTTAATGGTCATTCTGTTAAGTTGTCGGTAATCTATACATAACCGAAGTGTACCGTCTTTCTTTTTCACAAATAAAATCGGTGCTCCCCACGGAGATATACTAGGGTGTACAAAACCTTTGTCCACTAACTCTTGCAATTGTACTTTTAACTCCTTCAACTCTGTTGGAGCCATTCTATATGGAGGAATAGAGATAGGGGCAGTACCCGAAAGTAAGTCAATGGTGAATTCTAACTCACGATCGAGAGAAAGTCTTGGTAATTCATCAGAAAATACATCAAGGAACTCACTTACTACAGGGACATTCTCTAACTTAGGTTCCTCCCTCGATATATCAATCACGTGAGCCAAGTAGGTCGGATATCCCTTTCGCACCAATTTTAAAGCTTTGAGGGTCGAGATTACACAAAACGGTAATACTCGACGGTCCCCCGTAAATACAACTTCTGCTCCCTCTAAACTCTAGAGAATCACTTCTTTCTTAAAGCAATCCACTTTTGCTCGATGAGTGGACAACCAATCCATACCCAAGATCAAATCAAAGTCTCGAATCTCAAAAGGGATTAAATTACCCATAAATTCTTCTTCCCCAACTTTAATACCACAATCCCTATAATAAGTATTTCTTACTAACCGCTCTCTTAGAGGAGTATGCACTATAATCTCTTCCTCTAATGGTGACAGGTTCCTATCTGAGAATGATGCAAATGATATGCTAACGTATGATCTATCAGAACCCGAATCTATCAAAACATGTGCATCTCTATCAAACACAATCATAGTACCTATCACTGTGCTAGGTCGAACTCGGGCTTCATCCTCAGTCACTGCAAAGACCCTGATCGAAATCTGGGGCTGCAGTCTGAAAGATGACTACTTTGGGGTATTACTCCCCATGCCTAACCGTATCACTGGGCCCTGTCTGGACTGTGATCCCGAAGTGTCTCTCCACAATATACTAGGACGAGTCAAAGGAGTAGAAGTAGTTACTGTACCCAGTCTTAACTGAGGACAATCTCTCCTGATATGCCCCTATTGGCCGCATTGAAAACACTTTCCAAGCTGTCTACATGACCCAACATGAAATCCTCCGCAATTACGGCATTTGTCCTATCCTCTTGAAGTCCCCCCTATCTACTCATCACTGGCCGATCAAATCTAGAAGATCTCGGCTATGACTGCTGAGATGGAGGTCTAATGGATGCCACAGATGCTGAGGTAGTACTTCCTGTAGTAGATGTCAAATCTCTACCTCTCTTTGAAAATTGACCCGAGAACGTAGGCGGATTCCTTCTCTTTACGAACTCAGCTAGGATCTGTCTATTCTCAGTGGTGAGCTTCGCAGCCCATAAGGCCATCTGCACAACTTCCTTTTACGACTCATTGCCAGTCACTATCATACGCTCTCGTATCTCATTACGGAGTCCTTCCTCAAAGTAGTTTACCTAGTCTTGCTCCAATCTCACCAACTCAGGTACATAAAGCATCAGCTCGTTAAAACGAGTTTCATACTCCTCAATGGTCATGTTTCCTTGTTTCAAACTCAAAAATTCTCTCTTTTTCTCTTTCTGATGGAAATAGGTGTAGTACTGACCATCGAACTCTCGAAGGAAATCCGTCCAAGTCAGCGGTATAGGAAAGTGAGACTTTACTGAATTCCACCAAGTACGGGCTCTCTTCTCAAGTAACCGTGTAGCCACCTTCAATTTCATCTCATCATCAAATCCCATATCTGCTAGTGTCTCCGATACCTAAATAACCCAATCCCTAGCTGCGGTCGCATCCAACTCACCAGTAAACAAGACGCAACCTAACTGTCTAGCTTCCTTCAATTTCTTAGAAAGGGAGACGTCCGGTGTCTGGGGTGGAATAGGAGGTGGTGGTACTGGGGGTGTTACAAGGGAAACAGTGGGTGGAACTGGACCAGTCTGAGCCTGGCTCGTAAGAACAGTGAGAAAAATTACTAATGCTTGAGCTACCTCGGGGTGTCATGGCAGGTACTCCAAGAGCAGCAACAGGTGGTGGAGTAGGTACAGGAATATCTGTAGACTCAGCAGTGGGAACTGCTCTAAAAAAAGACGCAGCCGACTCCTCTTCTATAGAATCTGACCGACTCTGTCTTGGGCGACCTCGTCCCCTACTGGTAGATCTAATGATAGGTGGTAGCTCACGTCAAGGAGGTATAATGATCTACAAAAAGAACGGAATTGGTTTAGATGACTTAAGGCTCTATATGCAACTACATGTAACTAACTAATCTTAACTGGGCCACGCTGACATTGTAAATTATTTTAAAAATAACTTTAAATCCAATAACTTTAAAAATCAAAAACTTCTTTCAAAACCATAAAATTTTAAACCAAAAGCTCTAATACCTACCGAATTGTCACGACCCGAAACCCCCCTCGGGCACATGACAACCGCCGCGACATCCCCGATTAACACTCATTATCCGCAATGCCAATCGGAACCTCGTAAGGCTAACGAATCAGTTTCTTGCCTTTCCTGTGAGCAATCGTTGTTAAATATCGAGTTTTAAGAAAATATAAACTATTTTAGATCGAAAACAATCAAAATAAAATTTTTGCCACATAGGGGTATTTTGGTCATTTTTATCAAAAAATTTCGAAACCTGATAAAGATACAACGTATGGTAGAAAAATATCCACTGCCGATTAAAAATAAATTTTTGTAATCTAAATCATTCATTTAGAGTGAAAAGTTGGCTAATTAAACTAAATAAAAATATTTGATAATATATTTTATTTTCTTATAAAACAATTTTTATAGAATTATACATAAATAATTTTTGTAGCGTGAGAATAAAATAAATTCATACATACTATAATTTACAAAGTTATAATGTACAATAATAATTACAATGACAAGTGGCCCATAAATACACCCAGTATTGA
>NC_030851.1:12687634-12695660 GCF_000208745.1 Theobroma cacao | reverse complement strand
ATAAGGTTTTCAATTTCTTTCTTCAACCATAAAACATTTGTAATTTACCAAAATAGTTGTCAAGGCTTATAACCTTTATTAAAAACATGGCTCAAGCCAAAATCTAGTCCTCAGGGATACCTTGGCCGAGGCATCTAACCGAGTTCGCCAAGGTTGTTAAGATATTTACATGTTAAACACATTCTAGTTTTGAAAACAAGTCGTTCCTTGGCGTTGGACGAGTTACACATTCACGTGGGGGTTCATGTGAAGTGAACTCTAACACTACCTCGGGAGTTACCCTCCTCGCCTCTACAACCAGAGTAACTATAAAACCGGGTTTACCGTGCCCTTCTAATAGGCAGTCCACGAAAACCCATCGCTACAGTGACTAACCCACCAATTTTAATAAAATTTCGACAGTATAACGTGGCTTTTATTTATTTACCCAGCCTGCATAGTAAAAACAGCTTACATTTATTCCCAAGGCAATTATAAAATATAGCCACATATACTCATATATCATAAGCCATTCATATTAAAATATATATATTTCAAAATCATTGACAGCCTCCAATTACTCAATTTCATAATCAACACAATATATTTTTATTTGTCACATTTATTTCTAAAACATCAAAAATCCCATTTTAATCTCATTTTCATTTCATAAAATCCATGAAGAGCATTTAAAAATAAACTCTAGATAATTTACAATAATAATAGGTTTACTCACCATTTGTACAGATGAAATGCTTCCTAGGTGCTCCGATCACTGTTGGTCGGGTACGACTTCCTTACCTTTACCGAAAGGCTCTCCTCCTAGACACATTGCAAAATTTACCCAATTCACCACATTGATGCTAAATCACTATATATTTGACTTAAATCCTATACTAATGCATGGTATGAAATGCAATAGCCTAAAATGGCTTAAACGCGGTATTAACCTATTTTGGTACTTTACCCGATAAATTGCTAACGCGCTCCATTTTAACTCTAAATCGTCCCATTCTCTCTCCAACATTTCTAACCATTAAATATCAGCCAATAAGCTTCTAAAATCATGAAAATCAGTTCACTTTCCTCCTTGAAAAATTTGGCCAAAAATGCGACATTAACTCGGTAAAGTTTCTACTTTGTTTTTCTATCACATTTAACCATTTTTCATCATTTTCTCTTCATTTCGCTTAGAGTAAAAATCAGATCATCATCATTGTACCTCATTGCAGATTCGGCCAAGGGTGGGTATTGTGAAAATTTAATGCTTTGTTGCCCAATTTAATTTCTAAACACATTTAACTAACTAAAACTATCAATTTAACAAAAAATCAAAACCTAAAAATTTCAATTTCTCCCCCCCTTGAAATTCGGCCAGCCCTTGATGTCACTTTTAGATCTCTTTCCTCAAGCATGCTAAATGGAAACAAAGACATAGGAAAGGTAGAAATCAAGTTAAAGTCGAAAAATCTTACCGTTAGACGCGTGAACGGGCGAAAAACGCGAATTCCCCTTTGAATTTTCTTGTTTCTCTTTGGTTTTTCTCTTTTCTTCCTTTCCTCTCTATTTTCTCTCTTGTTCTTTCCTTATGGCCGGCCAGCACTTAGTATGGGGTTTAAATGGGCGGATTTTCCATTAAAATAATATTAAACAATTAAAAAGTGCCATGTGTCACTTTTTCATTGGCCCATTTTTAAAATTTCATCCTTTAAACTTAAATTTTTCACCACTTAACATACCATAGTTGTTCATACCAAAAATAAATAAATCCTATGATTTTGACAAGTTTGGGGTGGTGAAAATTACGGTTTTGACCCCGAGATGACAAAATTATCGTTTTACCCCTATGTTTCAAAAATTGCCGGAATTGAAATTTTTCACTTCCTATGATTAAATTATACTCCAAATAGTTAATCTTGGTCAAAAATTTCACTCCATGATCAAATTATTATCTTAGGTGACAAAATGACGATTTTGCCCCTGAACATCAAAATTTTCCATTTTACCCCAAATGCATCCTCGGACTCCGAACAATCATTTTTAGTCATTCCTGGACTGCATAATATTAAATTTCATCCTATGATTCCTATTTGAACTAGTTCGAGGTTAAATCTACTCAAGTGTACCGTTAGGTACAATATCGGGTTTCATCTATTCTGAAGTGCTTTCCTAGCGTAATAACATGCTACTCAGTGCATGTATATCATGACATGTGTTTATAGGGTTGGGTTTTACATAACCGATTAAAGAAAACTTTAACTAATTAAAAGCATTCTATTTTCAAACTTTTCCAACCAATAGTCTTTTTTTAATTGGTTAGTTCTTCCTATAACTAATTGAGGGTTCTCTTCCTTCAGCTTTAACTAATTGAAATAGACGTTAATTGATTAAAATATCTTCAAATTTGAAATTTCCCATTTGGCGCTTTTGCAACAGTCAACTACACTTTGAATTTACATTTGACGCTTCTAGGTACTTCAAGTTTTGTACTTTAACCGATTAATCTTATTTCTTAACCGATTAACACACCCTATCTTTAACTTCCAGCATATTCTTAATTAGCTAAGCCAGGTGCTAACTGATTAAGTATTTTCTGCCTTACTTTTATATGGCGCCCAATTTTGCCTTAACTAGTTAAGGCTCCATGTTAATCAGTTAATGATGTTCTGTTTTTACTAAACATTTTGTTCTATCCCTCTTCAACTGATTAACTCTTTTTCTAAGTTAACAAGTGTTGTTGGATTAATACACGCAAGTGCACATGACTGTACAAGTATAATAAAGGTAAGTTAAGTATCGTTTCTCATAGAGATTTATACTTATTTTCACTAAGTATTAAATTTATAACAAAGTAATCTTATCTAAGCACTCGATTTCTAAATGATTAATTAAACTATATGTGATTAATTAACTAAGTAAATAACAAAGAATAAAAATTCACTAAGATAAATGTCAACTCAAAACTTAGGATTATGGTATTATTCAAAAATTCATCTGAATTAAATCATTCTCCTTAACTTAGATTAATGGAATACATGGCTAACCTAGAATCCATATTAAGTATAAGTCTCTGTCGAAATCTTGTACACATAGCTTTTCAAAACTAATTCCATATGTCTATGCAAACTAATTAGAAAAGGTTCATTACGTTCATGATCTATTATGGTTGCCTAAGGTATTTAGGTATATGTCTACCCTAAATTCAAAACTATCACCTAACTCTAAAGTGCATTGAACATAGGCTATTCAAAACATTGGTTTATTCCAAACTCACTATATTGAGTTGCATTTAAAGACCCAAAACATTTCAATTGGTGATCAAGCTGTGAAAAGCATTAAGTATAGAATTGAATAAACTATGCATCATCCATTAATACTAAGCAATGAAAAATCAAATATTCAAACTACATTATGAAATAACCCATAGTCCTGAAAATAAATTTAGTTCATCCTTGTTTTTACAACAAATATAATTAATTCAAGAAAAAATCATTTCTACAACAAAAGTGTCACGACCCAAATTTCGGGCCATGACCGGCGCACTGGCCCAATTGACGTAGTCCACTAAGGCCAAGCAAGCCTATTAATCTAACATGTTCATCATTCCATCATAAACTGCTAAGTCACATTTCATAACTTAGGATCAAAATAATATTAAACATTGCCACCTCATACTGGCAAACCAAACAAGTGTATATACATTGTCTACAACATGTATCTTAATAATTTACATTAGGTTTGTTTATACACAACAAAAGAATACTCGACTTCCAGCGGAAAGACTCGGATGAATGTACAGCTACTGAATGTCGAGACACCTACCAAGAGTTGAATATACGAAGACACTTTGACCTAGTTACCAGCTGCCTCGTGATCTGAAACATAAAGTTGAAAACGGTGAGTATAAACCCAGTGAGTGAACGAGAAGGAAACAAGCATACCATAAGGAATGTTTAATGAAATCATAATGCATTCATTTTTCAAACAATGCAATTTATTTGAGTTCTTATTAAACCCCTCATGTAAACCCCACATGAGAAAAATCACTTATTGAAAATAGTCCATGCTCAACAAAGGATTTGGAGAGTGAAAACTTTCATAGCATTCATGCAAATCAAGTCAAATAAACGACGAGTCCTCACTACAGCGGAAAGGCATTCTCACTGCAACTATGCTACAACAAGAATGAATTTTTGTTGCAGCGACACTTGACTTAAAAATTATCATCTAGCCGAGGGTATCTTAACTGGCCGAGGGTTTCTAACCAAACCTCCTCATTTTAAACTTAATTGATTTATTCTTTAATGTTGGAAGTCCATGCTCAACTATGGTACCAAAGAAGTGGAAAATATGGTAGCAACCGAACCAAATGAGGAGAAAAACAGAAAGTTTTTTGCTACAGCGAGATTCAATCTCGCTTCAGTGAAATTTTGGGTTTCAAAACAGAAAGTTTCTCGTTGCAGCGAGAAGCTACAGTAACATTCTCGCTGCAGCGAGATTCCCGGCCAGCACCACCCGTCCAAACCTGAGAGATCCTCATTGCAGCGAGAATCAAAACATCAAGAAAAAGTTTCCTTTTCCCTTAAATCAAAGCCATCCTGCTAAAATGACAAAAGCAACATGTAATACATACAAACTCCCAAATTTCAACAATTCAAATTCTCACATTTTTGCATTATAACCATATACCATATATGTATATATATATATATATATATATATCANGCTAAAATGACAAAAGCAACATGTAATACATACAAACTCCCAAATTTCAACAATTCAAATTCTCACTTTTTTGCATTATAACCATATACCATATATGTATATATATATATATATATATATCAATCATCATGTACACCCTCCCATCATCATCATCATCTCATATGCAACGGCTTATGCGCACTCCCACTCGCACATAGCCGAGTCAACAACGGCTTATGTGCACACCCACTCGCACATAGCCAGGTCAGCAACGGCTTATGTGCACTCCTACTCGCACATAGCCGGGTCAATATAATTACATGACATATTCGTATATATATATATCAACATAGTGTAGTAGTTCAATCATCCATAACAGCCACATGTCATAACATAAAATCAATTTATCAAAGGCTTGTTCCCAAAGCACTCGTTTTCAAAGAAAGTTGAATAGAATCATTCAAGTATATAGTGCAAATAAGTTTACATTCCCAAAACAATTTTTGAAATGCAAGTCCACTCACCGGTGTTTATTGAGCCTTTAACCGACTCTAACTTCCCTAATGGTCCAATTGGGACGATGTGGCTTCGTTGGAATCTATCATCACATTAACATCACAATTATGTTAATTCACATACTTCTAGAGTCCAAAAGCTTTCTCTTAGCTTACTTCAAATGGCCATTAAATGGCTATCCATTTTCACTATCCTATCATTCCAAAGTGAATTAACAAGCTTAACTACAAAATAGTCACAAATCAAATCTCTAGTCATTCTCAACACTAAAATTTCAACTCAAATTTACTACTCACCTTAATAGCTTTAAAACTTTGAAATTCTTTCCAAAATTCTCCAAACTATTGTAAAGGTTCCTCTTTCTCTCTCTAAAACACTTAACTAGTAAGAGAGAGTATGGAAACAAGATTTTTCAAGCATTTTAAAGTGAGAGAATGGAAGAGCACAAGGGTTTATGGAAAGGGTGCATCAAAAGCATGAAATTTGGAGCTATTTGAGGAAGGTTAAGGAGCTTTCTTATCAAGCTTTCATGGAGGTTGGGAAGCAACGTGAAAGAAAAGAAGAAGAAGAAGAAAAGCTGCTGGAGAATGTAGAAGCTGCTGGAAGAAAGGGATATTTATAGCCCAAGCTTATCCACTCCACTTAAATTACCAAAATGCCCGTCCACAAATTAACTTATTCTCCTCCAATCTTTTATGCAATCTTTTTACTCTTTTGACACTAGGACAAGGTCCATAATGGTCTAGAAATGTTCGAGTTCATGAAAACTTAAAATTGTAACCCAAGGTGAAAAATGACCATTTTGCCCCTGTTGTGAAAATTATTATCACTTTTAGTTTTCTTCATGTTTTTATCATTACACATCATTTATGCGGTCTTATGCCTATTTAGACCTTAAAATATCATAAAACTTTCTTCTGGGAGCTATTAGAAGAAATGACGAAACTACGCCTAGCTCGTGTTATTACATCTATGCTTAGTTACAAGCCTATGGAGGTTAGGGTCTCACATTCTGCCCCACTTAAAGAAATTCGATCCCCGAATTTAAATTAAACTATAAGGTGACTTACCTCTAAGCATCAAAGAGATGGGGATACTTTGTTCGCATCTCCTCCTCGGCTTCCCACGTTACCTTTTCACTAGTGTGATTTCGCCACAACACTTTCACTGAGGCTACATCCTTTGATCGGAGCTTTTTAACTTGTCGATCAAGGATAGCTACCGGTTGCTCCTCATAGGTCAAATCATCTTTCAACTGAATGGTTTCATACCGTATTACATGTGATGGATCTAAGTTGTACTTCCTAAGCATGGACACATGAAACACATGGTGAATATTCGAAAGGTCTGGCGGTAATGCTAAACAATATACCACTACTCCAACCCTTTCTAGGATCTCGAAGGGTCCTATATACCGAGGGCTTAGTTTTCCTTTCTTGCCGAACCTCATTACCCCTTTTGTTGGTGAGACCTTCAAAAATACGTGATCCCCTACCTAAAACTCCAAGTCTCTCCATCGGTTATCAGCATATGACTTTAGTCTACTTTTGTCAAGACCCAAATTTTGAGCCATGACCGACGCATGGGCCCAATGGACGTAGTTCACTAAGCCCAAGCAAGCCTATTAATCTAACATGTTTATCATTCCATCATAAACTACTAAGTCACATTTCTTAACCTAGGATCAAAGTAATATTAAACATTTGCCAACTTATACTGGCATACCAAACAAGTGTATATACAGTGTCTATAACGTATCTTAATAATTTACATTAGGTTTGTCTATACACAACAAAAGAATACTTGACTTCCAACAGAGAGACTTGGACAAATGTACAGCTACTGAATGTCGAGACACCTACCAAAAGATGGATACAAGTCTACGAAGACACCTCGTCCTAGTTACCGGTTGCCTCGTGATTTGAAAACATGAAATTGAAAATGGTGAGTATAAACCCAGTGAGTGAACAAGAAAGGGAACAAGCATACCATAAGGAATGTTTAACGAAATCATAATGCATTCTTTTCAAAACAATGCAATTTGTTTTTGTTCTTATTAAAACCACTCATGTAAACCCCACATGAGTAAATAACTTTATGAAAGGGTCTATATTCAACAAAGGATTTGGAGACTGAAAACTATAATAGCATCCATGCGAATCAGGTCAAATAAACGACAAGTCCTCGCTACAGCGGAAAGGCATTCTCGTTGTAGCTAAGTTGCAACGAGAATGAATTTTTGCTGCAGCGACACTTGATTTAAGTTATCAACTAACCGAGGGTTTCTTAACTGGCCAAGGGTTTCTCACCAAACCTCCTCATTTTAAACTTAATTCATTTATTCTTTAATGTTGGAAGTCCATGCTCAACTATGGTACCAAAGAAATGGAAAATAGGGTAGCAACCGAGCCAAATGAGGAGAAAAACAAAAAAATTTTCGCTACAGCGAGATTCAATCTCGCTACAGCGAAATTTTAGATTTCAAAACAGAAAGTTTCTCGCTGCAGCGAGAAGCTACAGTAACATTCTCGCTGCAGCAAGATTCTCGGCCAACACCACCCCTCCAAACCCAAGAGTTTCTCACTGCAGTGAGATTCTCGCTGCAGCGAAAATCAGAACATCAAGAAAAAGTTTCCTTTTCCCCTTAAATCAAAGCCATCTGCTAAAATAACAAAAGGAACATGTAACACATACAAACTCCCAAATTTCAACAATTCAAATGCTCACATTTTTTCATTACAACCGTATACCATATATGTATATATATATATATATATATATATATATATATATATATATATATATCATCATGTACACCCTCCCATCA
>NC_030851.1:12662590-12687505 GCF_000208745.1 Theobroma cacao | reverse complement strand
ATATATATATATATATATATATATATATATATCAATCATCATGTACACCCTCCCATCATCATCATCTCATATGCAACGGCTTATGCACACCCCTACTTGTACATAGCTAGGGTCAGCAACGGCGTATGTGCACTCTCACTCGCACATAGCCGGGTTAGCAACGGCTTATGTGCACTCCTACTCGCACATAGTCGGGTCCACATCAACATACAAAGAAGCATCCAATGCATATCATGCATACTATCATATTTTCATAACACATAGCCCATTGTATAGCACATTTTCACAATATAAAATCACTTCACCAAAGGCTTATTCCCAAGGTACATTTTCAAAGATAAGTTGGATAAAATCATTCACATTCCCCAAAATAAGTTTAAAATGCAAGTCCACTCACCGATATATTGTTGAGCCTTTAGCTGACTCTAATTCCCCTAATGATCCAATTAGAAGGATGGGACTTCGTTAGAACCTAGAATCACATTAGCATAAGCAATAGGTCAATTCACACAGTATAAACCCTAAAAGCTATCTCTTAGCTAGCTTTCAATTGCCATATTAAATGGCTATCTATGTTCACTATCTTATTCACTATAAAAGGAATGAACATACTCAACAATAAAATAGCTCATAATCCCAATTACTAGCCATTATTCACAGCTAAAAATCAAGCTTGGTTCACCACTCACCCTAGGGTTTCTTTGTAGTTGAATTCTCTTCCAATAACTTTCAAACAAATGGGGTAATTCTCTTTTTCTCTTTCTAAAATGCCCAACTAGTGAGAGAAAGTATGAAAATAAGATTTATCAAGGGTTTTGAAGTGAGAGAGTGAAAGAATACAAGGTTCTAGTCAAAAGGGCTCAAAGGTATGAAAACTAGAGCTAGAGAGAAAATTATGCAAGCTCCATATCAAGCTTCCATGGAGGTTGGAAGCAATGTGAGATGGAAGAAGAAGAAAAAGACAAGTTGCTGGAAATTCAAGAAGCTGCTAGAAGGGGAAGATATTTATAGCCCAAGCTTATCCATTCCCTTAAAATTACCAAATTACCCCTCCACAAATTAGCTTATTCTCCTCCAATCTTTTAGGCACTCTTTTTGTTCTTTTGACATTAGGATAAGGTCCATAATGGTCTAGACATGCTCAGGTTCATGAAAACTTAAAATTCTAAATCGAGGTAAAAAATGACCATTTTGCCCCTATCATGAAAATTATTGTCATTTCTAGTTTTCTTTGTAGCCCCTGGATGTACCACATATGTTGCCATGTGTGCTTCCTCCAATATTTCTCTCCTCAACCCATCACTATCAGGCACATAAAGTCTGGTTCCATACCTCAACACTCCATTTGTGCCTTTGGTAAACATTTTTCCTTTCCTTCCCTAAGGGTCCTCTAAGGCCTCGGCTACGAACTCATCTTTACTTTGTGCTTCCTTAATCTGGTCTATGAAGATAAGCCTCACTTTAAAATGTGCTAGCAATGCATTTGTCTCTAAAACTTCCAAATGCACACCCATGTCTCTCAAGCTATGAATCTCCCTAATCAATGACCTCTTATCTGTGGAGATATATGCCAGACTTCCCATCGATTTTCAGCTTAAGGCGTCCGCCACTACATTTGCCTTACCGAGATGGTAAAGAATAGTACAATTATAATCCTTTAGTAACTCCATCCATCTACGTTGTCGTAAGTTAAGATCCCTCTGCTAAAATATATACTTTAAACTTTTGTGGTCCGTATATATCTTGTAAGTCTCACCATACAAATAATGTCTCCAAATCTTTAAGGCAAACAAGATTGTGCCATCTCCAAATCATGTGCAGGGTAATTCTGCTCATGCTTCTTAAGTTGCCTGGATGCATACGCAATCACCTTCCCATACTGCATTAATACACACCCTAAACCAACCCGCGATGCATCACAGAATATCGTGTAACCCCCCGTGCCTTACGGTAGGCTTAACACTGGAGTTGTGGTGAGACATGCCTTAAGCTTCTCAAAGCTATCCTCACAAGCATCAGACCACTCAAATTTTGTATCCTTACGTGTCAGCTAAGTTAGAAGGGCGGCTATTTTTTAGAAGCCCTTCACAAATCGATGATAATAGCCAGCCAAACCCAAAAGGCTTCTAATCTCCGTAACTAATGTTGGCCTTGGCCATTTTTCTACTGCCTCAACTTTCTTTGAATCAACTTGTACCCCGTCCTTGGATACCACATGTCCCAAGAATGCAACGCTTTCAAGCCAAAACTCACACTTGGAGAACTTGGCATACAATCAATGTTCTCTCAAAATTTGGAGCACTATCTTAAGATGCTGCTCATGCTCCTCCTTACTCCTCGAGTAAATCAAGATATCATCAATAAACACTACCACGAACGTGTCCAAATAAGGCTTGAACACTCGGTTCATCAAATCCATAAAGGCTGCAAGAGCATTCGTGAGCCCAAATGACATCACCAAGAACTCATAGTGCCCATACCTTGTTCGAAATGTGGTATTCGGTACATCTTCATTTTGGATCCTCAATTGATGGTACCCAGATTGTAAATCTATCTTAGAGAAACATTGTGCTCCTTGTAGTTGATCAAATAAATCGTCTATTCTTGGGAGAGGATACTTATTTTTCACTGTCACTTTATTAAACTGTTGATATCAATGCACAACCTAAGTGATCCATCTTTCTTCTTCCCAAATAGCACCGGTGCTCCCCATGGGGATACACTAGGACGGATGAAGCCTTTATCCAACAAATCTTCTAACTAATCCTTAAGCTCTTTAAGCTCCGCAGGTGCCATTCTATAAAGGGGTATGGATATAGGTCTAGTGTCGAGAATCAAATCTATGCAAAATTTAATTTCTCACTTAAGAGGCAACCCTGGTAGCTCCTCGGGAAATACATCCACAAACTCCTTCACCACTGACACTTGACTTACGTCTCCAACCTTCGCCTGAGTATCCCTTACCACAGCCAAGTAACCTATACAACCCTGTCTTAATAACTTTTGGATAGACATAATCGATATCAAATTGGTTGGAACATTACTCTATCCCCCTGAATACTAAATGATGGTTCACCAAGGAAATCAAATCTAACCAATTTATGATAGCAGTCCACACTAGCATGGTAGGGTGATAACCAATCCATCCCCAAGATCACATCAAAGTCTAAGGTATCTAACACCACTAGATTCACTAAAGTGTCTTTGTCCTTGACTCACACTACACAAGACTCATATTCCCATTCGGCCACAAATACTTTCTTTAAAGGAGTAGACACCATTAATTGTTCCTCTCTCCTAAAACGATCTCTACCCAACCGAGATGCAAAACATGGAGAGATAAAAGAGTGGGTAGCACCAGGATCAAATAGTACTCGAGCATTCATATTACAAACTGAGAGAATACTTGAGACCACGGCATTGGATGTCTGGGCCTTCTGCTATGTTAAAGCAAACACCCTTGCTTAGCCCCTACCAGCAGAACTCTGAAGTCCGGACCCATATGGCCTGCCCTTAGAGGAAGTACCAGCACCTCTACCTCTGAATCCACTAGCTTCCCTATCAGACGAGGCGATGACTGAAGGAGCAGACGAAGCTGGCTAGGTGGAACCACGAGCAGAATCTTGTGATTGATGAGCCATCGGATAATTCCTCTTAATGTGTCCACGTTGACCACACCCGAAACAAACTCTCGTAGCACGAAGGCATCATCCTCTATGTCGTCCTCCACAAATATGGCAAGGACGGATAAGTTGACTTTCCTGCCTCGAATCTTGTTGCCTTCCGCACAAAAGGTTCTTTGTCTCGCAGCAATACTAACACTAGGCAAGTCACTCCCCTGTTGGGGTAATCGTGAGTCCCTTTGTGGGCCCTGATGGCTAGAAGATGAAACACCACTACTGAAATCTCTACAACCATGATAACCCTCTAGCTTATCCCTCTTTGCTCTATCCCTCGTAGCCTTACTCTCACTGGTCCTCATCTCAATCCGCTGAGCACAATCTACCGCAGAGTAGGTATTAAAATCTCAGGATGCCACAGCCCTAAATAGTGGCTCTACTAGCCCATCCATAAACCTCTGAATCTCCGTCTCCTCAGTGGAAACTAGGTAGGGTGCATACCGAGCTAACTGCGTAAATTTAATGTCATATTCTGACACCGTCATACCTAGGGCCTGTACCAAGGCCTCAAATTCTCTACCTCTGGCATCACGTATACTGAGTGATAAGAATTGATCTAAAAAGGCTACACTGAACTCACTCCAAGTCAACGGTGCTGCATCCGTTGGTCTACCTCTACATAGAGAACTATACCACTCTTGTGCCACATTCTCTAATCGGAAGGCGGCTAGCTCGACTGACCGAACACTAGAACATCCCAAAGCTTTTCAAATCTTCTCCATCTTATCTAAGAAAACTTGGGGTTTCTCCGATGCATCACACCCTGAAAATGATGGAGGCTTAAGCTTGAGAAAATCAGGAAGAGAAATATCTAGATGTCCCCTCTTAACCTCATGATGTTGGCGATTAGCCTATCCTTGGGAGTTATGGGATTCTTGCACTGTAGGTCTCCCCTCTACTATCCTCTGTATATCCTCCATACAGATCGCCATCATCTCTACTACCCAGTTGACTCCTTGTAGGCCTGTCGCCAAATCCTCAATGGTAATACCCCCAGCTAGGTGTCTATCTACATCACCTGAGGACTGCCCTTCCTCTCGCCTACTCATAAGCGTATCCGCCTTCACCGACCTAGTGGCCCTGCCACATCTACCTCGACCCCTCAGGGTGGATGCCCGTGGCCTATCTGCCATCTCAGTAGGAGTATCTTGCTCCCCCATCCATCTTAAGGTAGCTCGTGTCTTAGGCGACATTTTTACCTAGACAAGAGCAAACACCTATTATTAAACACATTTTATAATCATAATTAAGGCAAAATGTGATTTCTAAGATAGGGAATCTATGCAGTCCCTTGGTCGTAAAATGTGTCGAGGTTCACACTTCACAACCGAAGTTTTCACATAAAGACTCGACTCTCCGCTGGACCAACAAAAGAAAGTCCTAGGACCTAGACAAACCTAGAGCTCTGATACCAACATTGTCACAACCCAAATTTCGGGCCATGATCGGCGCATGGGCCCAATAAACGTAATCCACTAAGCCCAAGCAAGCCTATTAATCTGACATGTTCATCATTCCATCATAAACTGCTAAGTCACATTTCATAACTTAGGATCAAAATAATATTAAACATTACCACCTCATACTGGCATACCAAACAAGTGTATATACATTGTCTACAACATGTATCTTAATAATTTACATTAGGTTTGTCTATACACAATAAAAGAATACTCGACTTCCAACGGAGAGACTCAGACGAATGTACAGCTACTGAATGCCGAGACACCTCTCAAGAATCGAATATACGAAGACACTTCGACCTAATTATCAGTTGCCTCGTGATCTGAAAACATGAAGTTAAAAACGGTGAGTATAAACCCAGTGAGTGAACGAGAAGGGAACAAGCATACCATAAGGAATGTTTAACGAAATCATAATGCATTCATTTTTCAAACAATGCAATTTATTTGAGTTCTTATTAAACCCCTCATGTAAACCCTACATGAGAAAAATCACTTATTGAAAAGAGTCCATGCTCAACAAAGGATTTGGAGAGTGAAAACTTTAATAGCATTCATGCAAATCAAGTCAAATAAACGACGAGTCCTCGCGCAGCAGAAAGGCATTCTCGCCGCAACATAGCTGTAGCGAGAATGAATTTTTACTGCAGCGACACTTAACTTAAAAATTATCATCTAGCCAAGGGTATCTTAACTGGCCGAGGGTTTCTCACCAAACCTTCTTATTATAAACTTAATTGATTTATTCCTTAATGTTGGAAGTCCATGCTCAACTATGGTACCAAAGAAATGGAAAATAGGGTAGCAACCAAACCAAATGAGGAGAAAAACATAAAATTTTTCACTGCAGCGAGATTCAATCTCGCTGCAGCGAAATTTTGGGTTTCAAAATAGAAAGTTTCTCGCTACAACGAGAAGCTACAGTAACATTCTCGCTGCAACGAGATTACCGGCCAGCACCACCCCTCCAAAACTGAGAGTTTCTCGCTGCAACGAGAATCAGAACATCAAGAAAAGAGTTTCCTCTTCCTTAAATCAAAGCCATCCTGCTAAAAAAACAAAAGCAACATGTAATACATACAAACTCCCAAATTTCAACAATTCAAATGCTCACATTTTTGCATTACAGCCATATACCATATATGTATATATATATATATCAATCATCATGTACACCCTCCCATCTTCATCATCTCATATGTAACGGCTTATGCGCACTCCCACTCGCACATAGCCCGGTCAGCAACGGCTTATGTGCACTCCCATTCGCACATAGTCGGGTCAGCAACGGCTTATGTGCACTCTTACTCTTACATAGCTGGGTCAATATCATTACATGACATATTCGTATATATATATCAACATAGTGTAGTAGTTCAACCATCCATAACAGCTACATGTCACAACATAAGATCAATTTATCAAAGGCTTGTTCCCAAAGCACTCGTTTTCAAAGAAAGTTGAATAGAATCATTCAAGTATATAGTGCAAATAAGTTTACATTCCCAAAACAATTTTTGAAATGCAAGTCCACTCACCAGTGTTTATTGAGCCTTTAACCGACTCTAACTTCCCTAATAGTCCAATTGGAATAGTGTGGCTTCGTTGGAACCAATCATCACATTAACATCACAATTATGTTAATTCACATACTTATAGAGTCCAAAAGCTTTCTCTTAGCTTACTTCAAATGGCCATTAAATGGCTATCCATTTTCACTATCCTATCATTCCAAAGTGAATTAACAATCTCAACTACAAAATATTCACAAATCAAATCTCTAGTCATTCTCAACACTAAAATTTCAACTCAAATTTACTACTCACCTTAATAGCTTTAAAACTTTGAAATTCTTTCCAACAATTCTCCAAACTATTATAAAGCCTCATCATTCTCTCTCTAAAGCACCTAACTAGTGAGAGAGAGTATAGAAACAAGATTTTTCAAGCATTTTAAAGTGAAAGAATGGAAGAGCACAAGGGTTTATGGAAAGGGTGCACCAAAAGCATGAAATTTGGAGCTATTTGAGAAAGGTTGAGGAGCTTTCTTACCAAGCTTTCATGGAGGTTGGGAAACAACGTGAAAGAGAAGAAGAAGAAAAGATGCTAAAGAATGTAGAAGCTGCTGAAGGAAAGGGATATTTATAGCCCAAGCTTATCCACTCCACTTAAATTACCAAAATACCCCTCCACAAATTAGCTTATTATGCTCCAATCTTTTATGCAATCTTTTTACTCTTTTGACACTAGAACAAGGTCCATAATGGTCTAGCAATGTTCAGGTTCATGAAAACTTAAAATTCTAACCCAGGGTGAAAAATGACCATTTTGCCTCTGTTGTGAAAATTATTGTCACTTCTAGTTTTCTTCGTGTTTTTATCATTACACATCATTTATGCGGTCTTATGCCTATTTAGACCTTAAAATATCATAAAACTTTCTTCTGGGAGCTATTAGAAGAAATGACGAAACTACCCCTAGCTCGTGTTATTACATCTATGCTTAGTTACAAGCCTATAGAGGTTGGGGTCTCACAAAAAGAACAAGAAAGAATTGAATAGTGAAGAAATATCAAAGCCTCTTTCGATTCTTGATCTTTGGTTGTCCTCTATTTCTTCTTGTTTTTTTTAGTTAGAAAGCATTTTCTTTCCTCTCAAAATATTCATTCATTGCCTCCTTAAGCCTCCTTCTGAGCTGCTGAAATCCTCTATTTATAGCCTCCAAAAACTAAAAACTCATTTTTCGATTGGTTAAAACCACTTAATCCATGTTAGAGCATCGTGGCTTTGGTCCACGAGTGCCATGACGCTCCTGCCTTATATATATTTTTTATTGGTTTCTCAACCGGTGCCACAACGCTCCTTCTTGGGCACTACAATGCTAGACTCTTGAGTTTCTATATGGATGCCATGATGCACCCTTGGGCACTGCAGACTTGAGCTTTGCAACGCCGTGGCACTACCTCTTGTGCTGCCTTAATACAGTATACTACAATGTTTCATCTTGCAACACGATTATCTCCTACTTCAAGGCTGATCTAGGTGAATTGGTAAATATAAAGTCGTAGGTCTGCCTCTTAGACTTTTTAAAGTCCAAGCATCACTTTGATTGGATCTCTGTAGCTCAAGTTTTGTCTAAATTATTGTAACATGTTCAATGAAAATCTGCACTTAGTCTCCATTGCATAGTTCATCACCATATAACTTTGTGCAATTGAAAACCTACAAACACAAGGGCTAAATCAACGTTGGCCTAAAATAGGGAGCTAAAATTACATGAATTAAACCAAGTTCACATGCTTTAAACTAATCAACTAAAAACATAAAAAATGTTTAAAAACTATTTAAAACATAAGGACTTAGCTACATTAAAATCCAAAAATGTGGCTAAATAACTTTATATAACAGAGTTATCAGTAAGCTTTTTGACTTACCTTCAATCATCAAATTTATTAAAGGGAATTAAACTTTATCTTGCACATTTAAGTAGTGAAGTTAAACATCAAGGAATAAGGAACGTTTGTTATCATCAAAAACACATGGAGTCAACAATCTCATAATTTAAATAAATGTTTTCAAATAAGAATCGATAAAAGAATAAATAAATAAAAGTCAAATTTGATTCTAAAATAAAAGATTATAAAATTAAGATAAAAGAAATATAATAATTTTCTTTATGCATCATTACATGCATCACTTACTTACCATTATGCTCATTCCGATGATATATTTTGTAAAAGAATGATAGCCCCAATGATGGGATTCTCTAGGGAAAGTTTGTAAAAATGAGTTTTCCAAAGGAATTCCCTAGGTAAGAAAGCAATCTTAGGTCCCACCAATATAATGGGAGGGCTTGAGTAACGTTTTCAATGAAAAGCTCTCATTTGTCATTTAATAAAATTGAAGTTGCATAATCCTTTTCGTGACTGCATCATATGCCTAAAAAAATATTATTAATACAAAACATGAACGACAGTTCTTGATGATTGGACTTTCTTGAGAATCTTGTAAAGATTAATTTTTCTCGAGGAATTCTTTAATTGAGGAAAAGCTTTCAAATTCCACTAGAACAATGAGAAAGTCTAGGGAATTTCTTTCAATACAAGGGTTTCGTTCATGTGTCAACCAAAATAAAGATAATAATAAAATTAAAACATTAATGCTAATTAAGGGAAATAATAATCAAATCAAGAATTAAGGCTTAAATAGGATAACACATGATTAATTGGTACTGTTCTTTGAACAGGGTGTCACAAGATGCTAACACTTTCCCCACATATAACTGTACTCCCTAACTCGAAACTATTCTGCAAACAGGAGCCTATTCTTTAAAATGAAATTAGGTTAAGCTTAAGGTGACATTTTAAAGATATAGACTCAAATAATTGGCCAATCACACTTTGACAAAAATGATTGTTGGTGACTCCGTTCCACTTCTAGTGGTCAAGTTCTTGGACCCACATGTTATAACAGTCAACTTTGGCATAATATGATGACAACCAATCCATTCCAAGAAGTACATCAAACCTTCAACTCATCAATAAAACCAAATCTGCCAAAGTGTCCTTATCCTTAATTCGAACCACACAGGACTTAACCACATATTCTGCCACATAAATTTCTTTTAGTGGGGTGGTCACTACCAAAGGCTCCTCCATATTAGCATAGTATTTGCCTAACCTAGGCACAAAATCTAGGGATACAAATGAGTGCGTAGACCCAAGGTCAAACAACACTACTGCAGTGGGACCTCCCCATAAATCAGTGGGGATATGGCACCTACCATTATTCACAATGAGATTTCCCCACGAATCGATTGGACTATGTTCATCTACCAAAATGGAGTGAGACCTCCCCACACTCGATAGTCATTTCTCTAGCTAAAGTTTAGTCTTTGTGCGCAAAGGTTACACCCACAACCATAACAACAAGACCTAACTTGAGCTAGTATCATTTAAACCAAGGGGTAATAACATCTTAAAAACCGATATTCCAAAGCATCCCATGTTAATAATAGTGGATACTATGTTGTTAGTAGATTTAAAAGAGTGTCATGCTCAACAAATCATTTATTCCCCTTAAAATAATGCACAGCACATTAAAACAACCTATATATGGCTTAAATGATTGCATTTTTATTTAAAGGTGAGTTGGAAAATAAACATGCCTTAAGGACTTGTTTTCGAGTTTTAAAATTACGAAATTCATAATGCTTATACATAGTAATAACCTTCAGAAATCATGCTTAAAATCAACATCAACAAGCTCAATATACTCATGCTTCTCATTAATATCAAATAACAGTAAACTCATATTTCCATGCCTAGTATATGTTTCAAAATATATTTTAAAATAGACACAACCATTCGCCTTTTTAGTATTGTTTTCCACTAGCTAGAAATCTACCTATCTTTCTTTACCAATAGCTCTTTGTAGTTTAATTTAGTTCCTCAAACTTTCCAACATTTACCTTGAGTCCTTTAGCAGCATACTAAAGCTTTCAGCATTTAACTCTCTCAACTTTCCTAACATTCAAAAACTCCAACATTGTTCAATTAAGTTTCCTATGCAACAACTAACAACTAAACTGCCGCAACTTGCATGTTTACTACCTAAACATTTAGTTCTTACCTTGGGGTTTAAAATCAGCTCAAGGAACTCTCCCAAACTCCTCTAACCAAGGAAAAGTAATGTAACTAAAACACATTTCAAATTTAAAATCAAAATCGATTAAATTGAAGTTTGAGCTACCAAGAAACCTTTTATCACCTTATTTACCACTTCTCCATCTTCAAATCACCAATTTAAAGCTCAAAAATCCAAGGAGGCAAACATGCATTCGGACAAAGGAAAGCACCAAAAACTTGGCTTCAAAAATGAAATCGACAAATAGCCCAAAGTATCATTTATATACAAGCCTTCCTACTCCATCAAAAATCCTCATTAGCTATTGCTTGTACCCAGGATCGACCTCTCCCATTTATGGGGTCGATCCTTCCTTTAAAACAAAGTATTTTCTCACACTTTAAGCATTAAAGATTGACCTCCTCCCCTATGGAGGTTGATCCTACATGATGCAGAATCAATGTTTAAGCTGTTTTAACTTCATTTCAATATTTGCCTTTTGTTTCTTGATCCATCTTAAGCCTTTTCTTTCAAATTTTACTTAGCATATGCGTATAACCTCCTATCTACTTAGCTTAATACCTCTAATCGCCCCCATGCCTAGTAGATGCTTAAGACTTTTCTAGTATACCGAGATTTAGGATGTTACAATACCCAAACTTACAAATAATTGCAACCAACAATAAACCACAATTTCAATTAAAAAATATATTTAACATTCCAATGTTTTTGTGTGTACATTTACTCAAAGATTAAGAAGTAAAAAAAAAAGGAATTTTTAAGGGATAAATTTGGATGATGCCTTACTAGGACAAAAGAAAGAAGAAGAAAAACAAAAGATTTTACAAAGAAGAGAGAGAGGAGAAACTGAACTAGGAAGTGAAATAAAAAAAAACAAAGAAAAAAGGGAAGGGAAAGTTGGTCAAGGATGGAAAGAAAAAAAAAGGAAAAAGAAGTTGATTAAGGATGGTAAGAAAACATGGAAGGAAAAGAAAAGAGGGGCAGCAGAAAAAGGAAAAGGAGAGTAATGTGGTTAAGGTTAGAGACAAATAATATATTGTTATTGATTTTGCACACATAAGTATACGTATCGAATAAGTAATATAGATAGTAAGTCCAGAATTATATCCCACAGAAATTTGTTTCTAAATCTTCACTAAATACTAAAATTATGACAAATTAATCTTATTCAAGTAACTAAATTTTTTAGCAAATTAATTAAACTAAATTTAAGGAAATACTAAATTAATTAATAGAAACTAAAAATTCACATGAAAAAGGTAATATATTAAAACCTAGGATTATAGGTTCATTCAACACTTCATCTAATACCAGCTTCTCTTATTATTTACATTCATGGGTGGTTTTATTAACCTAGAATCTAAAGCTATGTACAAATCTTTGTCGAGATACTTGCATAAATACCTAACTCAATTGGGTCACTATATGTCTATAATAATCAATTAAATAAGGTTTATTAAGCTAGTGTTCTAATTTGGCTATGTATGGCAATCTAAATCTCTTTATCGAGTTTCAATTAGATTCACAAATCAGTTAATTGTTGGCCAAACAATTAAAAGCATTAAGAATATATTTGAATAAGCAAAACTATACCCATTCATAATAAATAAAAAAGAAACATATATTCAAATTATATGTTGAAATCCACTATAATCCTAGAAAAATAGTTTAACTCATAATATCTAATAAAAACTTCATCCAAAGAAAATTAACTATTAATCCAAGTCGAAGAACATAAGAAAAACACAAAAGTAGAGAGAGAAAACTAATAATTGAACCTTTGTGATCTTTATTCTCCCTCAAATTCTCTTGCTTTCTTGTTTGGTTTTTTACTCTTTTTCTCTAGAGAAATTGCTTGCTGCCTCTTCTTTATAACCTCTGAAAAAAAGTCCCTTAAATAGGCTCTAAATAACCTAATTTCCAAAATCACGTCAAATTTCTATTTTCGAAAATCATTGGGTGCCGCAGTCTTGGGTTCCTCGGTTCTGCTGCCCTTTTTGCTACAGTAACACCGTAGCCTTCCTCTCTTGGCCTTACGACACCCTAGCCTCAAAAAATTTGTATGGTGCCCTTCCTTTCACCAGCACTGCAGCCTTGCTCTCCTTAGGGCTGCAGCCTTGGCTTCCTTGGCATTGCAGCCTTGAGAAACTCAAGGCCGCGGCCTGTCTCCATATGCTACCTTGTGTAGAACTGTAGCAGTCAAGCATTTTCTAACATGATTTTCACCCTTATATGATCAGAACTAAATGAAGTGGTAAACATGAAAGTTTTAATCCTATCTCTTAACTTTCTAATGGCTTAAAAACCAAGTCAATTGGACTTCTGAAGTGAAAGATATGCTCCAAATACCACATCATGTTCAGTCCATGTAGACTACTACAGTACTCTGATATAGACAAATATTTTGATCATGATCCAATCAGAACTAGGTGAAATGGTAAATACAAAAGTTGTAGCCCTTCCTCTTAACATTCTAGTGGTTCAAGAATCACCTTGTTTAGTGTTCTACGAAGAGAGATATGATCAAAATATCAAAACATATACTAATAAAGCCATCACTATACTTGAACGAATTTTCATAAAATGAGTATTTTTCATCAAATTTCTTACAAAAGCAATAACAGAAATAAGCAATAACTACTTTTTAAAACAAAATAACATAAAATTAACTACTCAACATGTAATCAAATTTAAACTATAAAAACACCTAAAATGCTAAAATCTGAACCTAAAATCTTAAAGATTTAGCTATTTGAGCCATCAAAATGTGTTAAAATAACTCTATATAATAGAGTTATTGTCACGATCCGGTACTCCCCTCGAACCCGTGACAACCGTCGCGACGTCCCGATCGACACTCATTACCCTGAATGTCAACCAGAACCCCGCAAGGCTTTAATACCAGCTTCTCATTTTCCCTGTGAGTAACTATTGCCAAATACCACGTTCTAAAATATTTTAAACTATTTCCAACTTAAAACAAATAAAATAATAATTTTCGTCTCACATGGGTATTTTGATCATTTTTTTCAAAAAATTTGAAATCGGCTAAAATGTAATTTACAAGTACAAAACACATAATTCATAATCAAAATGAGTTTAAAAGTCTAAAATCTTCATTTAAAACGAAATTATGATTAATTGGACATAATAAGAAAATAAAAGAACTATCAAGTAAAATATTCGATTTTCTTATAAAACGATATTTTTAAAACACTGAGTAAATAATTTTTACAGCATCAAAGCAAAATAAATTCCTACATACAGTAGTATAGATATCTAGAGTATGAAATTTAATTTACAATAACCAGTGGACCCCCGAATAACCAAAAGTAAAGAGGACTGTGAACCTACGATTTAGAGAATGCAAATCCCAAAGTAGTCCTCGATGAGATCAGCTATCTACAATCTAATCTGAGCCTGAAATGGATGGAAATAAGGGTGGTGAGATTATAAAATCCCAGTGAGTAAACAGACATCATCATAAACATCTAAAGTTGAGTACATGGAGACAATAAAATAAATCATCGTAAACTGGGTCACAGCATTAGAACACATTTCATTCAAAATACGTAAAGAGGCTTATGAATCTCATAAAAACTAGGCCTGTGCCATAAATCTATCTTCGGGGACACCTTGGCCGAGACATCCTACCGACACCGTCAAGGCTGTTAAAAATTCACATTTCACATAAAACACATTTTTCGTTGGACATCACAACCGTTCCTTGGCGTTGGCTGAGTTCACCCTCACATGGTGGTTTAGCATGAAGTGAACCCTAAACTTTACCCCAGGAGATACCCTACGTGCCTCTCCGATTGAGGTAAGAATATAATGGGGTTTACCGTGCCCCTCTAAAAGGTTGGTCCACAAAAACCCCCTACTGCAGTGATTAATTAATATATAATCCACCATACAATAAAAGTCAATAACATGATATGGTAATTTTTGTAATTCGCAGTCTTTCAAGGCAACCAAACAATTCGTATTTTAATACAATTGCCAACTAGCCAATCATGCCCGATTTATCATAAGTCAATCAATTTAAACAATCGAATTGCAACAATTAACAGTCTCCGTGTACTCTATTTTTCAAAATCATTTTTAATTTCAAAACAATTTATAAATTAATTTCATTTAAACACATTTATTCATAAAACATGAAAATTTACCTTTCTAAATCACTTTTTCCATAGAATTCGTGAAATCATCTAAAAACCACCCTAGATAATTAAAATGACAGTAAGTTTACTCACAATATCTAGAGTGCAGATTCTCGAAATACTCAGACTACTGGTCCTTGGGTGTAATTCCCTTTCCTTTATCGGAGGACTCACCACCTTAACATAGTACAAAATTGAGAAATTCACCATATTGGTACTAAATTGAAATTAAACTAATTTAGACTACTAATTCATGATATGGAATGCAAAAATGCACTGGTAACTATCTAAACCCGGTATTGGCCTAATTCGTCTTATCACACGATTAAATTACTAACGCGTCCAATTTAATCCCAAATTACTCCATTTCTTTTCTAATACCTCAATTCACCAAACATTATTCAAATAACACCAATTTCAGCATCAAACCTTCCCATTTCTTCATGGAAAAATTCGACCATTACAGTGCACTAACACCGTGATTTTTTCTACTTAATTTTCTCACCATTATTCATAATTTTCTAAGCCATTTCTCTTGAAATAATAACAATCCATCTCCCACACATATCAAGCAAGATTCGGCCAATGAAGATTCATGGGCAAAATGGATTCTTTTCTTGTTGTTTTACTTCTAAATATGCAAAACTAACTAAAAACACTAACATAACTTAAAATCAAATCAATCCAACATCTTTCTCTCTGCATACCCATTTTGATCAGCCATGAATTCATCATGAAAACATGTAATTTAACCATGAAAAATAAGGAGAAATGCTTAAGGAAAATAGATTTCAAGTTTAAATTGAAAAATCTTACATTTTTCACTTATTTTCCTTGATTTTCCACACTTTTTCTCTTCAAATTGCTCACCTAGGGTTTGTTTTCTTCCTTTTTCCCTTTGTTCTTGGTGTGGCCAAATATTTGGAGAGAAATGAGGGCTTTATAGGCTGATTTTTATAAAAAATAATAAAATATTCTAAGCTTGACACATGGCATGTTTCCATTGGTCCATTTTTAAAACTTTAAATATTTTAAACCTTTTATCTCCACCACATGATTAGTCAAAGGTCAAAATGAGGATAAGGAAAGACCATGTTCTGGACAAATGTTCTAGTGGTGGAAAATTACTGTTTTGCCCCTAGGGTGGCAAAATTACCATTTTACCCCTACGCTTCGAAAAATGTCGAGATTATAATTTTTTACTTCTCAACCTCAAATCATACTCTAATAAGTTAAATGTGATCAAAATCTTTAAAAAATTTCCCGTTTTTGCCCTTGAGTGGCAAAATTACCATTTTACCCTTGGATAGTGAAATTTTCGGTTTGACTCCAAATTGATTCTCGAACTCCGAATCACCATATTAAATCATTCTAGGACTTTAAAATTTTCAATTGCACCCTAAAATCTCTATTTGATCTAGGTCGAGGCTTAAATCAATTTTGTTGTACCTCTAGATACAATACCGACTTTTGTAAATTTTTCGGGACTCTCCTAGAATGCAAACATGCTATCCATCACATGTATGTCATGACAAGTATTTTATAAGGTCGGGCTTTATACTTATCATATATATATATATATATCTTACCACAAAACAACAACAAGAAATATTAAAAGCTATAAACAAAACTGATGAAGGAAATAACATCTTAGATGAACAAGGAAGAGAAATCCAAGATGTTGTTGCAACCCTCATCTTCTCAATATCAAAACACTTTCTAGGTGATCCTTCACACCTTAAAGATAGAAACTTAGAATTATTGTCAAATTTAAATTGTAAAAAATTAACAGATTTTAAATGGTACAAAGACTGCATTTGTTATTTTTCTAGGTTTAGAGGATTCATATCTATCAAATATGATATCTTTTATCTTATACACGTGTTCTTGATTTGTAATTGTGAGTTTTCTGTTTTTTCTTTCATTGAAATTTTTAATTTCTCTAGGTATTCTATTTTCAGTGTTGAGTCTTGAATTTTATCAATGATTTTAATCATGAGTTCTTGATCTTTGGTTAGGACATTAATTTGTTTTTCATTATTTGTTAAAGATTGAGATGTAGTCCATACTCTCAATTTACCATTATTTACATAGATGATGTCAAGCCCTACTCTATTATATACTTGTCATGTCATTCATGTACTTGATAGCATATCTATATACTGGGATGCCTCAGAGAATCGTTAAAAGTCGGTATCGTACCTAGTGGTACAATTAAGTCGATTAAAACCTCGAACTAGTTTGAATAGAGATTTTAGGATATATTTGAGAGTTATTAAACCTTAGAATGTCTTAATATGGTGATTCGGAATTCGAGGATTAATTTGGAGTCAAATTAGGAATTTTCATAACGTATGGGCAAAATGGTCATTTTGCCACTCGAGGGCAAAATGGGAATGTTTGGACGAAATTTTTGCCAAGTTTGACTAATTGGAGCATGATTTGAATTTGAGAAATGAAAAATTTTAATTCCGACATTTTTTCGAACATAAGGGCAAAACAGTCATTTTACGTGTCCACAGGGACATAATTGGAATTTTTAGAATTTTACACCACCATAACACTTGTCAAGCCCATGAATTTCACCTATTATTATTATTTTATACTTTGGATAATTAAGAGATTACATGTGGTGGTGAGAAAATGCTTAATTGTTAAGTTTTAAACATGGACCAATCACATGGTGACACATGTCAAGCTTTAATATTTTTATAATTTCCTTTGTAATGTAAAGCCTGACCTTATAAAATACTATTCATGACATACATGTGATGATAGCATGATTGCATGCTAGTAGAGTCCTGAAAAATTTACAAAAGTCGGTATTGTACCTAGAGGTACAACAAAGTTTATTTAATCCTCGAACTAGATCAAATAGGAATTTTAAGGTGAGATTAAGAGTTTCACAGTTCATGGATGACTTAAAATGGTAATTTGGAGTTTGAGGATCAATTTGGAGTCAAATCGGAATTTTCACTAACTAGGGGTAAAATGGTCATTTGCCACTTAGGGACAAAATGGGAATTTTAGAAAAGAATTTTTTGGCCCCATTTGACTTATTGGAGTATAATTTGACTTATTGGAGTATGATTTGAGGTTTAGAAGTGAAAAATTTTAATTTCGGTATAATTTGGAGTATAGGGGTAAAATGGTAATTTTGCCACCTCAGGGGCAAAATTGTAATTTTCCACCACCAGGATATTTTTTCCAGCACATGGTCTTCCTTTGTCTTCATCTTTGACCCTTGACTAAACATGTGGTGGAGATAAAATGTTTAAATTTTTAAAATTTTAAAAACGGGCCAATGACATGATGCCATGTGTCATGCCTTTATTAATTTATTATTTTCCTTTTTAAAAGGCACAAAATCAGCCCATCTTCCACCCCATGGCCGGCCAAACCAGCAAGAAGAGAGAGAAAACAAAAACAAAACCCTAGAGAGAGAAAATCAAAGAAAAAGTGTGAATTTTCAAGGAAATTAAGTGAAAAAGGTGAGTTTTTTCTATTAAGCTTGAGTTTTCTTATTCCCAAGCATTTCTCTTTATTTTCCATGATTAAATTACATGTTTTCATGATGAATTCAATTCTGAAAAAATGGGTTAGGAGAGAGAAAGTTGTTGGATTTATTTGATTTTAATTTATGTTAGTGTTTTTAGTTAGTTTAGCATATTTAGAAACAAAACAACAAGAAAAGAATTTATTTTCTCCCCCAACCATTAATGGCTGAATTTACCATGTAGTGAGTGAGGATGAGTTTGATTTTATTCTAGGAGAATTGGTTAAGGAATGATGAATTATGAGCCTAGAAAAATAATGGGAATTTTCGGAGCAAAAATACGAATTTTTACCCACTAGGGGTATTTTCGTAATTTGCTGTTGGGACTGATAATTTGCACCACACTGAGGGACATTAAGTTAATTTGGGTGCAATTGAGGTATAGAAACTGAAAAGAATTAAATTGGAGTTTAAACGGACCCGTTAGGAATTTAATCGGGTGATAAGACGAATTAGGCCAATACCGGGTTTAGATAGTTACCAGTGCATTTTTGCATTCCATATCATGCATTGGTAGTCTAAATTAGTTTAATTTTGATTTAGTACCAACTTGGTGAAACTCTCGATTTTGTACTGTGTCAAGGTGGTGAGTCCTCCGATAAAGGCAAGGAAATTGCATCCGAGGACCAGTAGACAGAGTGCTTCGAAAGTCTGCATTCTAGACATTGTGAGTAAACTTACTGTCATTTTAATTATCTAGGGTGGTTTTTAGATGCTTTCATGAATTCTATGGAAAAAGGAATTTAAAAAGATAAATTTTCATGTTTTATGAATAAATGAGTTTCAATGAAATTAAATTATAAATTGTTTTGAAATTAATAGTGATTTTGAAAAATAGAGTACACGGAGACTGTTAATTGTGGCAATTTGATTGTTTAAATTAACTGGCTTATGATAAATCGAGCATGATTGGCTAGTTGGCAATTGTATTGAAATGCGAATTGTTTGGTTACCTTGAAAAACTACGAATTACAAAATTGCCATATCATGTTATTGAGTTTTATTATATGGTGGATTATATATTAATTAATCACTGCAGTAGGGGGTTTCTGTGGACCAGCCTTTTAGAGGGGCACGGTAAACCCCATTATATTCTTACCTCGAACGGAGAGGCGCGTAGGGTATCTCCTGGGGTAAAGTTTAGGGTTCACTTCACGCTAAACCACCACGTGAGGGGGAACTCAGCCAACGCCAAGGAACGGCTATGTTTTCAAAACAAAAACATGATTTATGTGAAATGTGAATTTTAATAGCCTTGGCGGTCTCGGTAGGATGCCTCGGCCAAGGTGTCCCCGAGAATGGATTTATGGCACAAGCCTAGATTTTTATGAGATTCATAAGCCTCTTTACGTGTTTTGAACAAAATGTGTTCTAATGCTATAACCCAGTTTATGATGATTTACTTTATTGTCTCCATGTACTCAACTCTAGATGTTTATGATGATGTTTGTTTACTCATTGGGATTTTATAATCTCACCACCCTCCTTTCCACCCATTTCAGGTTCAGTATAGACTGTAGATAGCTGATCTCATCGAGGACTACAGTGGGATCTGCATTTTCCAAACCGTAGGTTCACAGTCCTCTTTACTTTTGTTTATTCGGGGGCACTCTTGTTATTGTAAATTAAATTAAATATTTTGGCTTACTGTATTTAAGTATGTATAAATTTATTTAGCTTTTACGTTATAAAAATTATTCACGTATAACTCTATAAATATTGTTTTATAAGAAAATAGAATATTTTACTTAATATTTCTTTTATTTTCTTATTATATTCAAATAACCATAATTTCGTTTTAAATGAAGATTTTAGACTTTTAAACTCATTTTGAATATGAATTGTGTGTTTTGTACTTGTATATTACGTTTTAGCCAGTTTTAAAATTTTTGAGAAAAATGACCAAAATACCCTTGTGAGACGAAAAATTAATATTTTATTTGTTTAAAGTTGGAAACAGCTTAAAATCTTTTAGACAACGATATTTGACAATGGTTGCTCACAAGGGAACAGAGAAACTGATAGTAAAGCCTTGCGGGGTTTCGAGTTAACATTTCGGGGAATGAGTGTCTACCGGGACACCGCGGCGGTTGTCACAGGCTCGAGGGAAGTACCGGGTCGTTACACATAAACTCTCCCATTTCACTCTTCATGGCCGGCCAAAGCAAAGAACAAAGAGAAAATAATAGAAACAAACCCTAGAGAGGAAAATTCAAGAGAAATTTGTTGAATTTCAAAGAACAAAGCAATCAAAGGTAAGATTTTTCAATTTTAGCTTAAGATCTACCTTTCTCATGCTTTCTTTTTCATTTTCTATGGATGAAACACAAGTTTCCATGAGGGAATACTTGCTGGCAGAACATAGGGAGAGAGGTTTTGATGATAGATTTTGCTAGATTTCATGATATCTTAGTGTTTTTAGTTTTTTGATGATGTTTGGCATGAAAAACAAGCAAGAAAATCACATGCCCTTCAACAACCCTCTCTAGCAAAATTTTATAGATGACATATTGATTATAGATTTGATTCCTAATGATGTAGATGGATTTATTGGAGTGTGTTAACACTGATTAGCACATTAGTTCATAATCAGAATGAATTTCGATTATGATGAATTAAGTCACAATCAAGCTCATTGAGGTACTTTGGTGTATTTGGAATATTGGAAGTGTAATGAATATATTTGAAGTTGAATCGGATGTTTTGGTTAATTCAACAATGTATAGTTCGAGTTAGGTCGAATACAAATTAGTCCGATCATAATTGAACCCACGTAGAACATCGTCTTTAAGTGATTATTCGAACAATTCTCATTCAATTTCATACATTCATATAGAGCCTGAAATAGTTTTATAACAGTTTGGCACAAATATATTGAATTACGTGTTGTATATTATGTATAGGTGGTGAGCCCTCTGATAAGGGTAAAGATATCGTATCCAATGACCAAGAATAGGAGTACTCCAAACTCCCGCTATTATGAGTAATCAAATGTTCATCTTAACTATCTAAAGTAGTTTATACTCGTTTTTATGATTTTAAAGAATAATGAACTTAAACTGTAGATTTTATGTTTTATAAGTTAAGTGATGGTTAAATGAATGAGATTTATAAATTGTTTTGCAATTCAATGATGATTTTGGAAATTGAGTAAGTGGAGACTAAATACTTGTGTTATATATATATATGGTTTGAATTGATGGCTTATGATAATGTGATGGCATGAATGGCTGGATTTATGGTTTGTGGATTATATAAACTGTTTTGTTTTACCATGACAGGCTGGGTAATACTATATTAGCCATGTCATACTGTCGAAATTTTTATTGATTTGATGGGTCATTTGATTAACTTACTGCAGTGGGCGGGTTTTCGTGGACCAGCTATTAGAGGGGCACGGTAAACCCCGTTATATTTTACCTTAGTACGAGAGGTACGGAAGGTATCTCCTAAGGTAAGTTTAGAGTTCACTTCACGCCGAACCACCACGTGAGGATGAAACTCAGCCAACGCCAAGGAATGGCTATATTTTAAAAGTAAAAACATGTTTTATAGGTATATGTCGTTTTAACATCCTTGGCGGACTCGGTTGGATGCCCGAGCTAAGGTGTCCCCGAGTATGAGTTTTGGCACAAGCCAAGTTTTTAAGAGAATCATATGCCTTGTTGATTATTTTGATGAAATGTAATTGTTTTATATGAATTGAAATGAGTTTTAAATGTTATGAATCATATTGTGATGGGATGATCTAACTGTCTCCATTTACTCAGCTTTAGATGTTGTAGATGAACTTTGCTTACTCTCTAGGTTTATAAAAACTCACCCCTTCTTTTTACCCATTTCAGGCTCAGGACAGTCTGTAGATAACTGATTTTGTCGAGGGTTGCTTTTGGATTTGCATCCTTAAAAATCGAAGGTCTACAGTCTTGTATATTTTCAGTTATATTGGGGCCCACATGTCATTGTAGAATATTTTTGTATACCTGATTTAGTGTGATATTATATATATGAATTTATTTTACTCTTACGCTACAAAAATTATTTATGCAGGATTCTATAAATATTGTTTTATAAGAAAATAGAATATTTTATTTAATATTTTTATTTAGTTTGATTAGCCATGATTTCATTTTAAATGGACGATTTAGATTACTAAAAAATTTTTTTAGATAAGAAATGTATATTTTTTGATCGTATGTTGTATTTTCACCAAGTTTCAAAATTTTTGAGTAAAAGTGACCAAAATACCCCTGTAATGCAAAAATTACTTTTTGTTTGTTTTTTATTTAAAAATAGTTTATATTCCCTTAAAACATGATATTTAGTAACTGTTGCTCACAGAGACATAAAATTGATGCAAGAGCCTTACGAGGTTTCGGTTGACATTTCGGGTAATGAATGTCTATCGAGACATCGCGACGGTTGTCATGGGCTCGAAGGGAGTACCGAGTCGTAACAGAATGTTTTCTAAACATTTAGAAAAACACTTCAAACATCTCAAAGCTTTTATCAGCATAATTAAGAAAAATAGATTAGTTGTCTCCAAATCCAAAATTACACACACACACACAAACGCGCACACACACACACACACACACATACATACATACATACATACATACATAAGTTTATATTTGATGCAGTAACAATGTATAATTTTTATACACTGTCAGGGCATTAGATGATGTTACCTCATTAAAAAATAAATTTTAAATTTTAAAGGACTTAAAAATAAATATTGTTAATTTTTTTAAAAGTTAAAAAAATAAATATTTTTTATCTCTCTCTAACTCTCTCTTACTTAATCTTTTCTTTTCCTTTCCTCAACTACAATAGATTGATAATCCTATATTTTTAATTTTAATTTTTCAAAGTAATATTTATTGTACTTTTTTTCTTAATTTAATTCTTAATATTTATTTCACTCTTCTATTTGAAATTACTTCCAAAAAATGGTAATAGATAATGAGGTAAAATCTTTGATTTTTTCAACAATGGCTTACTTACCTTGAAGTAAGTTAAAGGAAATGAATAAAGCAATTGAAAAAGGTGAAAACCAAAACAACTCAGAGCTGACCTTTTGGGAATATAAATGCAACAGGTGGTTTACAAAAATTACTCAACCTACAACACACAAAAAATCTATAAAGCTCAAGCTTTCTTTCAATAACCAGCAAGTTCACATATTCCAAGTTCGCTAGAAATTAAACATAATGGAACAAAAATCTATACACAACCTCCCTTTAGATTAATAAATAGATGAAACCCCAAAAAGCAATCCTAAACAAAAATTTGTAAACAAAAATCCATTGTTCTTCTTTACAGTGCGAGTCCTACAAGATTATTACATAGAAACTTCAAAATGATATATTTACTGTGTGAGTCTCAAAGGTATTCGAAAAGCCTATTTTTTTAATCAAAAAAAAGTGATAAATAAACAATCATAATATAAAGAAAATGGTAAACGAAGAAGAATATTGAAATAAATATTATCTTCAAGAATCAAAATTAAAAATTTAGAGTTCTGAAATTATAATAGGAAAGAGTGAAAAAAAATTGTTTTGTTATGAATAAATATGTGAATGCCCATTATGTTATGACTCAAGAAGTGCAAACCAAGTCAAATAGCCCAATAGGCAACATACAAGAACTGTAATATGATTTGAACTCTTAGATAGAATTAGATTAGGACTATGATTCAAAGGGTTGTTGGCCTATAAATAAGTCTCTCACTTCATTTGTAAATTAATACTTGAATAAGATCTTCTTACTCTCTCTAAATACTTTCTTTCTCTATATACTTTCTCTTATATTTATCTTATAGTTGTTCTTTCATATTTATTTCATAACACGTTTTCAACACGATTCTCTGATCTGTCAAGTTTTAGAATTATTATGTTTTCATTATCTTCAAGCTTTAAAAGGATTTCAATGATTAGGTTTTGATTTCTGATTTTAGAAAATCAGGTAAGTGACTTGATAACTCTTTAATATTTTCATTTCCTAAAAATCAACTTTAATATGAATTTTACTACCATGTAGTATATATTTTGTCCCTTGATTGGAAAGTGAATTTGCTATTATATAGCTATTAATGAAAAACCATGAATGTCCATTCCCTAAAGTAAATGTGACAATTGAGATATTGATAAAAAATTATGAATGTTCATGTCACAACATAAAATTCCCATCGAGCCCGTGACAACCGCTGTAATGTCTCGATTAACATTTATTACCCGGAATGCCAACCGAAACCTCGCAAGACTTTCGCATCAATTTTACTTCTCCCCTGTAAGCAACAGTTATTAAATACCATGTTTTAAAGAAATATAGACTAATTTCAAATCAAAAACAATCGAAAAGTAATTTATACTACACAGGGGTATTTTGGTCATTTTATCCAAAATTT
>NC_030851.1:12557412-12660684 GCF_000208745.1 Theobroma cacao | reverse complement strand
AATTTCAGCCATGGAGAATGAAAAAGAATGCATGGGAAAGGTAGATCACAAGCTAAAATTAAAAAATCTTACCTTTACTTGCTTGATTCCTTGAAATCCAACAATTTCTCTTGAATTTTTCCTTCCTAGGGTTTGTTCTTCTCTTTTTCCCTTTGTTCCCTTGCTTGGCCGACCATAAGAGTGAAATGGGAGAAGCTTAAGTCGGTTTATAAAGGAAAATCATAAAAATATTAAAGCTTGACACATGTCACCACTTGATTGGTCCATGATTAAAAACTTAACCATTAAGCAATTTCTCACCACCACATGTAATCCCGTAATTATCCAAAGTATAAAGTGATAATAGGTGAAATTCATGGGCTTGACAAGTGTCATGGTGGTGTAAAATTTCAATTACGTCCTCATAGACACGTGAAATGACGATTTTGCCCCTATGTTCAGAAAAATGTCAAAATTGAAATTTTTCACTTCTCAAATTCAAATAATGCTCTAATTAATCAAATTTAGTCAAAATATCATCCAACATTCTAATTTTTCCCTTGGGTGGTAAAATAACCATTTTGCCCCTACGTTATGAAAATTCTTGAATTAACTCCAAATCAATCCTCGAATTCCGAATCATCATATTAAGACATTCTAAGATTCAATAACTCTTAAATACATCGTAAAATCTTTATTTGGCCTAGTTCGAGGCTTTAATCAACTTAATTGTACCACTAGGTACAATACCGACTTTTAACGATTTTTCGATACATTCACTTATGCAAACATTCTATCAAGCACATAAATGACATGACAAGTATATAATAGAGTAAGGCTTGACAGTTCATTCCCTGAAATAAATGTGACAAACGAGCTACTAATAAAAAATTATAAATCCGTCAATTTCTTGAAGTGAATGCGACATCATTTAATAATTATGGTCATAATCATGAATCCATCCATTCCTTGAAGTGAATTGTGAGACCCTGTTAAGCTCGATTAAAAGACGGTATTGTACCGAGTGGTACAACTAAGTTAAATCGAGCCTTGAACTAGTTCAAATAGAAATTCTAAGAGGAATTTGAAAATTTTGAAACCCACAGACTGGCTTAGAATAGTGATTCGGAGTTCAAGGTCTAGTTTAGAGTCCATCAGGAAAATTGACCGATTAGGGATAAAACGGTCATTTTACCATTTGATGATAAAATGGAGATTTTTAGCCAAGATTTGATCACATTTGACCAAGAATAATTATATGAAATATAATAATGATTATTGGAGTATAAAATGATGTTTAGCAGTGAAAAATTGTGATTCCTGGTATTTTTGAAGCACAAGGGCAAAATGATAATTTTGCCACTAGAGGGCTAAACGGGAATTTTTATAAAACGAGTTTTGCCCCATTTGGTTAATAGTGATCAATATTAGTGTTATTTGAGATTGAAAAGTAGAAATAATGTGATTCCGGTACATTTCGAAGTATAAGGGTAAAATCATAATGTTTTCGTCCCAATGGCAAATCGGTAAATTTTTTACGCCAGCACTTGTCAAGACCAAGGGATTTTAATTGTAGTAGGATTGGATAAATACCAGAATATTTGTGGTGAAAAATTAAGAAGAAAAAGTCAAAAAGTTAAAAAAAATTGGGCCAATAAGCATGTGACAGTGGCATGCTTGATTAATTTATTATTTTCTATAGAAATCAGCCCATTAAATCCCCAATTCTCTCACCATATTCGGACTAGGCAACCAGCAACAAGAACAAAGGAAGAACAAAGGGAAAAACAAGAAAACCTAGGTGGAAATTCAAAGAAAAAGTGAAGAAATCAAGGAAACAAGCTAGGTAAGTTAGAATTTCTTTAATTCTCCTTGATACCTAGCTTACCCATGCTTTTGTTCTTGATTTCCATGGTTGAATATTGAGTTATCATGATGAATTCAATTCTGAAAAATGGGTATGGAAGAGGAATTGTTGTTGGAATAATTTGATTTTAGACTATGTTAGTGTTTAGGGATAGTTAAGCATGGTTATGAACAAAAACACAAAAGAAATATTCAATTTCTCTAGGGTTCCTTGTTGGTCGAACCATGAGGGCTGAATATCAATGGGGGATTGTTTTTATTTCAAGGAAAATGGCATGGAAAATGATGAATTAAGGTGAAACGGTTATGTAGAAAAAAAATTCGATGCTAGTGCACCAAATGACCAAATTTTTCTATAAGGAACTGTGAGGGTTCTAATGCTGAATTTGGCTTTATTTAAATGTATGTGGTAAATTAAGGTATTAGAGGAGAAATGAATTAATTTGGAGGTGATTTGGACACAATCGCCGATTAATCGGGTGATCGGTCGAATTTAATCGATACCGTGATTAAGCGGTAATCAGACATATTTTTGCATTTACATATCAAGCATTAGTAATTTAAATTAATTTATATCAATTTAGGGACAATATAGTAAATTCCTCGACTTTGTTATTTGTCAAGGTGGTGAGACGTCCGGAAAAGGCAAAGGAATTGCGCCTGAGGGCTATTAGTCCGAGTGCACCCGAAATCTGGATTTTCGATACCGGTGAGTGGACTTGCATTTCAAACTTGTTTTGGGGAATATGAAAGATTCTATCCAACTTGTCTTAGAAAATGTACCTTGGGAACAAGCTTTTAGTAAAATGATTTTATATTGTGAAAATGTGCTATACAATGGTTTATGTGTTATCACAATATGATAAAATGCATGATATGCATTGGATGCTTCTTTGCATGTTGATTTGGACCCGGCTATGTGCGAGTAGGAGTGCACATAAGCCGTTGCTGACCCGACTATGTGCGAGTAGGAGTGCATATAAGCCGTTGCTGACCCGGCTATGTGTGAGTGGGAGTGCACATAAGCCGTTGTTGCCCCCATAGCTTATAGGGCTGGATGCTTCGTGATCTTCCACCCTATGAGTGCTTTGATAGGTATGATCTGTGGCGAAGTATGACTCTCCACCCAAGAGCTTGGAAGAGGAGGGAAGGGACTGCTCCGTTGCTTCGTGATCCGGAGTGAAGTGCACCTCTTGCCGAGTGAAGGGGGGGATGCTTCGTGATCTCCCACCCCCTAGTGACAATAGCATAAGCCGTTGCATATGAGATGATGATGATGGGATGATGTGCATGATGATGATGATGGGATGGTGTGCATGTTGATGATGGGTATATGGTTGTAAATGCAAATATGTAAGCATTTGTTTTGTTGAAATTTGGAAGTTTACATGTGTTACATGTTGCTATTGTTATTTTAGCAGGATGACTTGTTTTAAGGGAAAAAGGAGACTTTTTCCTTGATGTTCTGGTTCTCGCTGCAGCGAGAATGAAGTTCGCTACAGCGAGAAACTTTCTGTCCATTTTGCTAACTTGTGGGTTTTTGCCATATTTCCCATTTCTTTGGTACCATAGTTGAGCATGGATTTTTGTAAAGTGATTTACTCATGTGGGGTTTACATGAGGGGTTTAAAGGAGCTAAAACAATTACATGATTTTGAGAAAATGAATGCATCATGATTTCGATAAACATTCCTTATGGTATGCTTGTTCCCTTCTTGTTCACTCACTAAGTATTATACTCACGTTTTTTAAAAAATTTATGTTTTCAGATCAGGTGACTGTTGGACCCTAGATCGAAGAGTTCCCGTAGTGCATCTCTTGGGTATGTGTCTGGCATTCAATAGTAATCCCTTTTATTGTAAATGTCTCCGCTGGAAGTCATGGGTCCTTTTGTATTGTGAATACAATCTAACAATGTGAATATGTGTATGCAATGTAAATTGCTAAATACATGACTGGTATAGTGCATGTATATTATTATCGATAATGCCATTGTGTTTTGGCTATGTTCACACCCGAAAAAAGGTGTGTGTGTATGCATGATATGATAAATTTGTTAAGCAAAGGTAAATGGATAGGCTTGCTTGGGCTTAGTGAGCTATGCTCATTGAGCTCATGCACCGGTCATGGCCCAGGAAATTGGGTCATGACATGAATGCAGTATCATTTAATAATTATGATGACCATAATAATTTACACTACACTATTTTAATTATAATTTTACCACCAGAAGTGTATGGATAATTTTATCATCAAAATCTAAGAATAATTTTACCACTAGAAGTGGATAGATAATTTTACCATCATATGTGGATCACTCACCAAAAATGGATGTATACTTGTAACCTACTACAAATAGATGAATACTTTCAACGCACCAAAAGTGGATGGATACATTAACCCACTAACCCACCAGAAGTGAATAACCCATCAAGAAGTGGATGAATACTTGTAACCCACCAGAAATGGATAAATAATAAAAAGAATAAAAGAAATATAGAAAGCATATTGTCGTTAATGAAGCATGAAAACCATTGGTTACGCACCTATTGTACGTCTTGAATTTTATCAAGCATCACTGAAAACTAAAACATCTTGTGATGATTTTAACCATGGCCCAGTTGATATAGCATATCAAAATATTTGTCCACCCTGAAAGAGGAATTAATTATATGATTGGTAACGAAAATATCCATTGCTGATTTTCTTGTCCTGAAAAAGGAATTGATCATTTAATTGGTAATAGAAATATCCGAGAATGAACTTAATAATAATTGGTATATTTTAGTATAACTATATTATGAAGATGCTTTAATATGTTTTCATTATATTTAAATGATATGTTCTTAGTATGTGTTTTAATTATATATTTAATGTTATTTCATGTTAACTTGTAAATTTCTTTATTGTATATATTTTCTTTTATTGAAGAGAATATAGATATTCATCTTGTTGGATCTAAGATCAATAATGTAAATATATGTCTAGCAGACATTGCTACAACACACACTACATTTAAAGACAATAAATATTTTTCCTATTTGACAACAAAAAAAAAATCAATGTCAATTCAATATCTGGTAGTACAAGATTAATTGAAGGCTCTAAAAGAGCTAATATTTTACTACCTTGAGGATGTATTATTTTTTATTAAGTCTCAAAGAAGTTTATTAAATTTTAAAGATATTTGTCTGAATAGATATCATATTGAGACAACGAATGAAAGAGACACTTAATACCTCTATATTATATCTTTTATCTCATGTAGATAGTGTGTGTTGAAAAAAAAAATTACTCACTCTGTTCTCAGAATTAAACTACATAAATATTAGAATAATTGAAACTCATAGTAAACCAAAAGTTTACTAATGATTTTAATGTTTGGCATGACCGGTTGGACCATCCCAGATCAATAATGATGCAAAAAATGATTGAAAATTTATATGATCATTCATTGAAAAATCAGAAGATTTTTCAATCTAATGAATTTTATATGCTACTTGCTCTAAAGGTAAATAAATTATAAGGCTATCACCATCTAATGTTGGGATTGAATTCCCTACGTTTTTAATAATATTCAAGGTTATATGTGGATTCATACATCCACCATATGAATCATTTAGATATTTTACGGTTTTAATCGATGCATCGATTAGATGGTCACATGTGTACTTATTATTAGCTTGTAATTTGGCATTTGCTACCATTCATTGCAACCACATTTTCCTAATTATATAATCAAGATTATTTGTCTTGATAATGCTGGTGGATTTACATCTCAAGTCTTTAATATTGCATATTAGTTGGAATAACTATTGAACAGCTTGTTGCTTATATTCATACACAAAATGGTCTAACAGAATTATTTATTAAACACTTCCAACTGATTACAAGGCTATTACTTATGAAATTCAAACTCCCAATGTCTACTTAAGGGCATGCCATTTTGGATGCAACAGGATTTGTATGCATCAACCCAAACGAGTTATTATAAATTCTCCCAATACAATTGGTTTATGGTCAGGAACCAAATATTTTCCATCTAAGAATTGTTGGATGTGCGGTATATGTTTCAATTGCTCCACCACAACGCAAAAAGATGGGTCCTCAAAAGAGGTTAGGAATATATGTTGGATATGAATCTCTATTTATAATTAAATATTTAAAATTATCAATAGGAGATTTGTTCATGACAAAGTTTGTCAATTGTCATATTGATGAAACAATTTTTCCAACATTAGGAGGAGAAAACTAAGCAACTACAAAAAGAAAATTTCTTAGAATGAATTATCATTATCTAGTTTTGATCATTACACAAATCAATATGAACTTGGATTTCAAAAGATAATTCTTTTGGAAAATATAGTAAATCAATTGTCAAATGTATTTACTGATCTAAAAGAATAACTAAATCTTATATACCAGTTGCAAATGCTCCTATTAACATTAATGTCCTTACAGGACAAGGCACGCCAGAAGCGTTGAGACCAATCGATTCCAAAGATAAAATTCTCGAAAAAGAAAATGAGCAAATATTTAAGATGGTCAAAAAGAGGAAGTAGAAACTCTAGAAGAGACCCCTAACATAATTGATAAACATTCCAGAAGAAATTCAGGTACTTGAAATTAGTGAAAATAAAAAGATCTCAATAAATTATGTCATGATGGGAAAAGATGGAACTAGTAAATAAACGTCGATGAAATTTTGTATATAATATAGAGCTCAATATTATGAAAGAAAAATGAGAATCTTGAACTTATATTTATTGAAGAATGTAGACATATAAATGATTTGCCAATGTAGAAAGACGCAATCAAAGTAGAATTGAATTTAATTGCAAAACGTGAAGCTTTTGGACCTGTAGTCCGTACATCAAATGATGTAAAACCAATGAGATATAAATGGGTATTTGTGCAAATATGAAATGAGAAAAATAAGATTATAACATATAAAACACGGCTTGTTCCACAAAGTTTTCTCTAAAGATCTAGTATTGAATATGAAAAGATATATTCTCTATGGTGGATACAATTACAATTCTATATTAACTAGTCTGGCAATAAATGAGAAAATTAAAATGTGTCTAATGAATGTAGCTTCAACCTATTTATATGGCTCATTTGATATTGATATCTATATGAAAAATTCTGAAAAATTTAAATTGCTTGAAGCATAAAAATTTGAATTCTCAAGAAATTTACTTGATTAGAGTAAATAAATCTTTATATGGATTAAAGCAATCCAGACACATGTGGTATAATCGTCTTAGTGCATATTTATTGAAAGAAGGCTATAGAAATAATCATATATGCCCATGTATTTTTTAAAAGGGTTTAGATATGAATTTATTATAATTGTTGTTTATGTTTATGACTTGAACATTATTGGAACTCCTGAAGAGTTATCAAAAGCCATGAATTACTTAAAGAAAGAATTTGAGATGAAAGACCTAGGAAAAAACAAAGTTTTGTTTGGGTCTTCAGATTAAACACTTGGTAAATAGAATTGTTGTCCATTAATCTAATTATATGGCAAAAGTGCTAAAATGATTTTATATGGAGAAAGCATATCCATTGAGTTCACCAATGATTGTAAGGTCACTAGATGTGAAAAAAGACTTTTTTCGACCTCGTGAGGATAATCAAAAACTTCTTGGTCCTAAAGTACCGTATCTTAATGTAATTAGAGCGTTAATGTATCTTGCTAGCAATACATGACTTGATATATCAATTGCTGTGAATTCATTAGCAAGATATAGTTATTCTCCAACTCGAAGACATTGGAATGGAATTAAACATATACTTCAATATCTCCGAGGAACAAAGGATATAGGCTTATATTACTTAAATGCATCAAAATAAAATTTAATTGGTTATGCAGATGCAGAATATTCATTTGATCCACACAAAACTCGATCCCAGACAAGTTACTTATTCACATATGGAGGTACAGCTATTTCATGACGTTTTATAAAACAAACTATAGTTGCTACTTCTTCTAATCATGTAGAAATTTTAGCAACTCATGAGCAAGTCGTGAATGTGTCTGGTTAAGATCTGTAACTCAACATATTTGAAAAACATGTGGCTTGTCAATCAAAAAGAATATTCCAACAACCTTATATGAAGATAAAACTACTTGCATAGCACAGTTAAAGAAAGGATACATTAAAGGCGATCGAACAAAACATATTTCGTCAAAATTTGCTAAAATTCTTCTTCACACATTATCTCCAACAAAAGGGTGATATTAGTGGTCAACAAATTCATTCAAGTGACAATCTAGCAGATTTGTTAACTAAAACCCTTCCTAGTACAACATTTGAAAAGTTGGTACCGAAGATTGGAATGCATCATTTTAAAGACCTTTATCATGTAGTCATCAAGGGGAGTAAAATATGCACTGTACTCTTTTCCTTCATCAAGGTTTTTTTCACTGAATTTTTCTTGATAAAGTTTTTAATGAGACAGTATTTCAAAAACGTATTCTTAAAAGGATTATGTACTCTTTTTTCTTCACTCATATTTTTTTCCCATGAGGTTTTTTCCTTGTAAAGTTTTAACGAGGTATATTCTTAATACAATGAACATTCAAGGGGAAGTGTTATGAACAAATATGTGAATGCCCATTATGTTATGACCCAAGAAGTGCAAACCAAGTCAAACAGCCTAATAGGCAACATACAAGGTATATAATATGATTTGAATTCTTAGATAGAATTATATTAGGACTATAATTCGATGGGTTGTTGGCCTATAAATAGGTCTCTCACTTCATTTGTAAATATATACTTGAATAAGATATTCTTACTCTCTCTAAATACTTTCTTTATCTATATATTTTCTCTTATATTTCTCTTATAGTTGTTCGTTCAGATTTATTTCATAACAGTTTTTATTTTTTAAAATAAGTAATATTTTTTTAAGTCCCTTAAAGTTTTAAATTTATTTCTTAGTGAGGTGGCACCATTTTATGCCTTCAGCATGTATAAGAGTTATAAATTGCAATTGCATTAAATATATATAAATAGAAAATTAATAAATATAATTCCATTTCATATAATAACAAAAAATAAATTTGATTAAATTGGCAAGGCTCTTGGTTGTCCAACAACGTTATCTAGATTTAATTTCCCTAAAAATATATAATATATTATATAAATATATACATATATATATATATATATACGAGTTCGGATGTCGAGTATTCAAAAAGTAATACATGTACCCTATTCAAAATAATAGTATAATTTCACCCGAACTTATCCCAAACTCATATATAAACTATTTGAATTCTATATAATTGGATCGGATAAGGTTCATTGGATCGGATAGTTACGGGTAGTTGATTAATATTTACCCGTTGAAATACTTTTGAGAGCATACCATGCAAGGTGTTGATGACAACTTAAAAAAATATTCACTCCTCGGTGTCAAGAATGTGTGACACTTGCCCTGGGCATGCCACGTATTTCCCAAGTTGGTAAAGCAGCCTCATGAGCCCATGCTGTTTGGGCTTGGAGGCTTTATCATAACAAGCAGTTAATTTCTTTATTTATATTGTATTAGCTAGAAGGAAAAAGTAAATTTCAGCGCTTTGTTTATTTTTTTAATTTTCATTTCTTATTTAACTTTTTTTTAAGACATAAAACTTGAAAATTTTCTTAAATTACTTAAAAAATTTTAAATTCATATATTTTTATTTTAAATCAAATAAATATTTATAATTAACGATTAATTAAGTATCATTAGTCAAAATGTTATTTGTTATTTTACATCACGTAATACTGATATGAAGGATAAAAAATGTCATATTATCAAGTCAAAATATCATATTAACATGCCACATCATCATCTATTATCTTATATCAACATACTATATTAATTTCATATATTATAAAATGATAAATTATATTTTGATTAATAATAATTAATTAATTATTAATCATAAAAATTTATTTAATTCAAAATAAAAATATAAAAATTTAATTATATATAATAAAAAATAAGAATTAATTTAAATTTTTTAAAATATTTTAAAGACTTTTTTACGTTTCGTATCAACTACAAAAGTAAATGTAAAACAAAACGAAAGAAAATTTGTGATCTATCACCTTGGGGTCCATGGGCTCAGATGAGCCTTGGCATTCAGGGTTAGCTGGGTGACCTTACAGCTGGATGGGCTGTTCTATATACTGATCATCAGAAACTCGATCCTACATTTCCAACAAATCGAGCTTGTTGTTGAAGTGACCAATTGGTGTTATACACTCCCTTATATGTTTGAGGTTCCCCAAATCTTTCTTTTTTTTCACGGAGGTTCCCTGAATCTACTCAAACTTGAAGAAATAGAATCATAGATACCTACCTTAACGCTACATCATTCAAGTTTCATGTTCCTGTTGCGGAAAGATTGAAGAAGACTGGAACATCATGAAAACAACTTTGAAACCAAACTCAGATGAAACAGATCCAGTGTAATCATAGCCTTGGTGGCTACATTTTCCGGGCCAATCTAGGGTTGCAACTTATACAATATTCATCATAACATTCCTCATCCACGCATATTTGGCATTCTTACAAGTACATAAGAAAATAGAAATCGGACACCGCACTCTCCCTGGATTCCAGGAAGAGCAAGAGATGCCGCTGGCTTTGGGCCCAAGGATCTTGATCTTCAAGACTCTTGCTATGAATCAGCAATCCTTTACTTTTGCACCAAAATTGAGTCCGAACTCTTGGGCCTCCAGCAACATTATAACGACATTTGGCACATCTGTCGTGTCATGATATCGAATATATACATATCGAAACGGAGTAGTCACATGAAAAGTCTAGAATTTTTGGTATTGGCCCAGTCATAAAACACCATTTTGCAAGCGCATCTAGCAGCGTGGCCTAAGTTACCAGGGGACCATGGTAGGCAGGTTCTTCCTGGCAAGGCCAGGTGATGTCCACCAGCAAGAATCTGACTCAATTGCACTTCTCTCGGGACCCCCCTCCTGGTAAAACGCTGCTCACTGACAAGTCTGCTAGTAATTACATCGAACACATGGTAGGGTCTTTCATTTGTTTTTCACTACGCGTAAAACGTAACAAGTACCCATCACTCTTAGCAGTTAACCCATATCATAATTCGCTATTTTTATGATTATTATTTTTTGTGTGTGTTCGTATTTCATGGGTAATGTAAAATTTTGCAGTGGGAAGACCTCGTTGCTATTCCAGTTTGCAATCAACTCAGCGTTAGAATGCAGCTCTAGCAATCGTAAAGTGGTTTTTATATGTAACCGGCGAAGGCTAGAAAACAAGCCCCCTTATTTGTACCAGGTATATGCTTTTCTTTCTTTTGGAGCTGCTTTTATATTTTTATTTTGTTGTAGTGCTGATAACTTTCATTTACTATGGATATCAAAATTTTCAGGGCATTGATCCATCCTCTGATGTCTTTCAGCGAATAAAAATGAAGTAAGGAACCTCCTCGGAACGTCTTAATGGTTAAACATCTACGATACGAACTGCACTTTCGTTTTTGGCAATGCTAATTCTCTATTGAATATTTGAGTTCTGGTGCTTTTCTTGAAGATATGCTGATGATGACGATGGAATCAAGAAGTACTTCGCTGCATTTCACCTTCACGACACGTTTCCAGCTGCAGTTATCGTTGATGATTTTGGAGATTTCTTCCAAGAAAGGTATGGTACTTTGCTCCTAGTTCAAGCAGCTTATTTATACAGTATATTCATTTTTCCATCCTTGTGAATCATCAATTAGGAGCTGTCAAGAGAGATATGGTAATCCTCGTGGAAGAGACTTGGCAATGGTTCGGACTCTAGCTTTGTGTCAAAATGCAATAACCCATGCATGGTAAGTAAATCTTTCACTGGAAAAATGCTTCATCTTGGCGTTAAAGGAGTTTAATGCACCAATTATTCATGACTCATTTGTAATATTTCATTTTAATTCATGACTTATTTGTAATATTTCATTTTATGGCATCTTTTAAGATCACTTTTTTATAATGAACGTTTTAAAAATATTTAAATTTCAATTATTCCATCACATTGTGACGCCATGTCCACTTGAAATTCCAATTATTTCAATTATTCCATCAACATGAATATTTACACATGTTGAGTTGAGATTTTTCATTAATTTTTAATAGTGATTTGTTAGAATGGATAGATTTGAAATAATTTAAAAAAACGACGGATTCAACAATTGAATTTTTAAGATTTGTGCATAAAAATGAAATGTTGCACACAAGGAAGGTGGATGTATGGTGCAATTTGCTCGGGTTAATGGCAGATACTAACATAAAATATGCGCAGTAAAAAAGGGCCTTGCAAGCTTTTACTATCTGATACGCACCATGGGGACTCTCCAAGGTTGCTATTTATCTACAAGAGGTGGATTCCCGCCATTTTTACAGTCAAAGGTTCGTGTTTTAAGTCCCTTAACCTTTGTTTGTGATGGGCTAGCATGTTGATGTGACGAATAAAGCATCTGCCATGGCTTGATTTTATCGTCAATTTTGTTTTCTCTTCTTGCTTTTTCTTTGTCTTTCGGTTAATACATAGTTATTTGATTGTTTGTGCTGAAGGTGATGGTACCGGATCATTTCTATTGAAATATAACAAGTATTCAGGAAATGGCAGTTCTAAGAGCCAAAGAATAGCAAAGTACTCCATAGCGTTCCAGTATTTGTTTTTGGAGGAGATCACTGAGGATGGTGATGATGAACAGTAGTACTGTTACCAAACTTCATTGAGATGTAGAATATTAAAAGAACCCACCTTGGTGGAGGTTCTTTGAAGGGATTGCTGAAGACTGAAGATGGTGAATAACAACGTTGTTGGTTGATTTCATTTCACTAGATTTTGGTACCCGAATCTGTCCACACTCAATGAAATCTGCAATTTTATTGATTAACATGTTGATCTGATGTGTACATTCAAGTTGTGCCTTCATAGGGTGTTTTATAGTTGATACCTATTGTTGTCATTATGTCTCCTCTTGATCACGTTTTCAGATCTTCAACAAATGAGTTTTTTAACTGAAATGTAGATTCACTTCTTCTACTCTGGTTTTTGGTAAACTACACTGCAAATTTGTGAGGCCCTGCCTTTCTAAAGCTCAATAGTAACTGCCTTTCACTATAAAAAGCAGTATCTGCTGATTTGCACTTGTTTCCTACCCGCTTTATCTCTGTTGATGCAAAGTTGGGATCATCATGCTTAGATTTCTATCAAATTGCATCCCAGAAATGATATAAATAACATAAGCAAGGGCCGTGAAAGAAGCAATAGAGGCAGTGATGGTTGTAATCCATTATGGTAGCCGATTCTAATGACAGCATTTGCTCGGCTGAATTGTGGAATGGTGATGTTGATTTGTACAAATTGTATGTTTGGTAAGAGAGAAAAATAGTGTTTTCTATGACAGGGTTTTTTCCCTTTTGTCCCGACCTCAACCAGCAGTCTGTGCGAGATGAATTTCCTTAAAATGTTTAGACAATTGCCATTACTCTACGGAAAAAAAAGTTCATGATAGCTTCAAAATCAGGATCATTATTCAACAGCTATGTCAGATGCACACAACAAAGTCAAGTCAGTCGGTTACAGATAAATTAAAGAGAAGGTGATCAACTTATTTATATGCACTTTTAGGTTATCTATTAGAAATTACTGAACTCCTGTCTGGTACTCGGGCTCACAGAATTCTCCTCCAAGATCATCACAAGCCTCTCCTAAGAAGACCCTGAAAATATTAACCATATATATCAAAGGAAAGGCAATTGTTAAATCTTAGTATTTGTTTCATTTTGTTCAACTGCAATTTTCTAAGTCTGAAAACTAGCAAGAGCATCTGAAGATCTTACGTCTTGGGACTATTATACTCCAGGTATTCTCTGTCAATCTGCTCTGAATCAGCCATAGCCTTGGTGCCTTGAGCTTCTGGCGGCTCTAGCTTCACTTCAGGGTACATCTCAACATCACAAGCTTCTCCTCCAATCGTCTCACATGCCTCAGCTGGAAAAACACTGCCATAAAACACTTTGAATTAAAAGCAAATAGCCCAAGCAAATGATGTAGATGAAGCCCAAAGGTGATGAAGAGTAAACTTACGAGGCCATGGAGCTGTAATCAACTGTTGAGTTGTCCTGTGCAACAGGTGTTCCTTTTATCGGGGAACATCGAGGAGTCTGCGTTTTAAGCACGGACTTCCATGGCAGAGCCAAACTCTTGGTGGGTGTCACTAAGGCTATGGAGAGGGGTGAAGGTGTAAAGCTCAAGGGTGCCTGCATTTTGTAAAGCTGGTTTTTGGAGCAAAATACTTTGTATTGAGTTGTTTGGTTAATGACATGAATATATAGATAAAGGTAGAAATGGCAAGATTTTGTTTGTGGGAGTGGATAAGGTACATATCTGGCTTGACTGAAAGCGTGGTGGTGATGTCTCCAGGGTTCTCAATCAGGTTAAGATTTTTTCACTGCCAAACACTGACAATTGTTGCTACAACCCACTTAGAACTCGACAGAGAGCAACTAGGCCAAGGTCCAAAAGGGTAAATTTCATGACTCTATTTTTGTGGTCTGGCTCTTAAATTGGGTTACGGTAGCCCAACACTGACCCAAAATCTTGCTTCGCACTTTGTGGATGTCAGGCATCACTTCTTTGGTTGCTTGCACAGTTTGCGATTCCAACGTGTCCTCTCTTCTGTAAAAAAAAAAAAAAAAGATGTACGTATTATTTTTTATCTTATGTTCATATAATATTACATAAATATATCATTATCTATTATTATATATCAATATACTACATTTACGTCAAATAACATAAAATGATAAATAAAATTTTAATTAATAATAATTAATTAATTATTAATCATAAAATTTATTTAATTCGAAATAAAAATATAAGAATTTGATATAAATTTCTCATACTAATTAATAGGCGGCCACATCCATACTTCATACTTCAACACATTCTTACTTGAACGAGAACTAAACTCAAGTGGTAAAAGTAGGATGTGATTAAAGTAGAGTTTATACCAAGGAAAAATTTCTTAAACAGGTTTATCTCAGAGTAGATGTCTAAAGACACATCATGTATGCTTAGGTAGAAAGACGATAAGCAGCATCTTCTCTCTTTTTAATTAAAAACAAGTTTAATATTCTCATCCATACCCTTTTCTAAAAGCACTGTCACTCTAAAATTCTGCACACTAGAGCTTTGCATCTGTTTCTGTTTTCTTATTAATTTTTTTGATGCGAAAGCTAAAGCCAGCCACAGTGTTAGCCCAATATTCTTAAAAAAATTTTAATATTGAGTTGAGATAAAATAAAAATATAAAAAGAATGAGCAACCACCGGTAGCATGTGGCATTTTGAGCGAGGGGGTGATTAACACAGCTGTCGGGGGCAGCTTAACAGTGTTTTGATTTGAAGTCAGGCAGAGGCAGTCACCCTTTTGGTTGGAGCATGCGATTTTTGGTCCCAGCCGCATGACCACCGCACACTTTCCAGGCTCCCTAAGCATATAAATTGCCTGAGGATACGTTTTGATCTGTCACACAACTTTTCCAAAGCTAAAAACTAGTCTCATGCCAGCTATTCCTATCACCCCTCCAAACATGAATAATTGTTTAGAAGATTGAAGCGTTGATAAAGTTTGTTTCCTTACACTTATTCGATTGCTGCAAGCAGGTGAGGGCCGATATCTTTCTTTCAACTCGACTTGTTGTCACTACGAATAAAAAGTCAACATCCCACCAAACCACCAAACCTTTTACATTGGACTTTCCTCTTGAGCCTGAAAGAAAATGCTACTTCTAACCACTATTGCAACATGCATCCTACTCATCCTTAGCATTACCCATCCATTACTCATATCCACTTAATGACTCTGATTTTGAAAGCTTTTGTCGACATAAAAGACAATCAAGAAACAAAGATAGGAAATAACAGGAAGCAGCTTGATTTAGATTTTAGGCAATAATTCCATTATATATGCTTGAATAAAGGAAAAGTTCTTGTTCCTCTGTGTTACTACAAGCTCAAGATAGGCAAGAGAAACACATTCAAATTCAATCCAACTCCACCAGTAACTTTTAAATTTTGTTTCCAAAATCATGTACCAGCATATCTCATTTTTCAGGAGAAGACACCTGTCTTCCTATTACAGCCAGCTTGAAAAAGCATTTATAGCAGGATGATGTACAAGTTGAGTACCAGACCATACTGTTACCTGGAAAGAACCAACAATACATACGGTAGAAACAAGAATCTCAATCCTCATCCCTGAAAACCCATGAAGAAAATGACCATAACTAGTTGATTTTAATGCAAAAAGCACCCGTGATATTCCAACAGAGTTTTGCCAACATAAAGACAACTAAGAAAACCCCACCATAATTGGTTGTTTAAGGACACAATAATGCAGCTGTGTCCCACAGTTATCTGATCAAAGAGTCAATGTCTGAGTTAGAAATCTCCTTGACCACCAGTCTTGACTTATAGCATTAGCCATGTACACAACGCCATAAGCCCAGTCTCTAATAAGAAAACATTAAGACTTGAAGAGAGCATAAATGAAACCAATGACGGTTGAGAGCAAGATGCCTGGTCTCTTCACATGTTGTAAATGGGTTAGAGCCACAGCAGCTTCTAGACCAAATCCCTCAAAGTAAAGTCCAAAAATATCCTATCCCTGGAAGCTGAAGAGGCTTGAGTTTCAATATACTTACATTTTCATCAAAAACTATGCAGCTGGGTTAACATGGGAACAAGCTCATCACTAGAAGGCCTATCAGCAGGCAAATCTGATAGGCAGACAACAGCAATTCTCACTGCCATCAGCATTTCATCTTCCTCTACTTCTTCCCCAAGAATACTTTTATCTAGTGCTTCTCGTGCCTCACCTGCCTGCTGTAAATGCCGAAGCCACTGCCCTAAACTCCCTCCACTGGATGCTTCACCGAAAAATGGATCAGTGGGATCTCTACCAGTCAAGAGAACACCTAATATCATCCCAAAGCTAAAGATATCACTCTTATCAGTATACCTGTTGGAATTGAAACTATCCATCTTTGTTAGAACAGCATGAGGTTTAGTGTGTCACAAATTGGAAATAGCATCAACAAATAACAGGGGTCAGTAAACAAAACATATTGTGACTTTTTTTATTAAGGAAACATGAAAGCAAGGAAATAACAGAAAATAACAAAGCTCTTGTCCAATCCCAATTGCTTTATAATCATGATTCCATTTTACTGCCGCATGTCTGCCAGAAAAACAAAAGAGCACTGGTTTCGAAAACTAGCATGCATTATAGGTTCCAGTGGAAGACTGGAAAAACTTCAAGGAGACCTATGAATAAGACCAATATATGCAAATTTCCAACATAATTATCAGAAAATTAGTTCCACAGTGAAATATCAATTGCCATAGATAAATTAGTTATGCATATATTGCGCATAAGAAAAGAACAAACAACTATCAATATTTGCAACAAACTTCATAACCAGATCCCTGATTAATTGCAAGAAATTATACTCAGGGATATCAACATGGAGCTACCTACTGCATCCAATTCCAACCATAGTCACACCACAGATTTAGCAAAGCACGAAATTCTTACAAAACTAAGATACGGTAACCTTTAAATAGCAGAACAATTTCAGTACCTGCAGTTCTCGAAACACTCAGGAGCACCGTAACCTGAAGTTGCCCTATCTATATTAGGCATGAGCTTAGCCAAGCCACAATCTGCCACCCGTGGTTCGAGTTCAGCATCTAACATCACATTTGTGGGCTTCAAGTTGTAGTGCAAAATCTGAGGGATGCAAGTGAAGTGAAGATATTGAAGACCTTTAATCACCCCAACAGCAATCCTAAGCCTGACATCCCATCCAAGCTGCAACTGATTACCCCTAACTCTATTCATTGCGTCCTCAAGGCTCCCCGTGGGCATGTAATCATAAACCAAAGAAAACCTATCAGATTCACGAACATAAGCCCTTAAACTCATCAGATGCCTGTGCCTCAAGCTAGCAAGAATCTCCAGTTCTTGTTGTATCCTTCTCTTTACCGACTTGCTGTGCCTCTCCGGTGAACCATTATCAAAGGGCTCAAGGACTTTGACAGCAACAGTGAGCCCATTATCAAGAACTGTTTTATAGTACTTCCCATTGGAGCTTGATCCTAGCAACTGATTCTCAGTTGAGAGAGCTGATTGGAGAGTCTTGGCAGATATTTTTGGGGAAAATATAACGGGACCTTTGAGGATTGGGGTTTGGTTCATGTACTGAACTGAAAATTTGATTAATAAAGCAAAAAGAATGGCTCCAATCAGTCCAGTTAGAATTCCTAATGCAATGCTGAGAACGATCCTTTTGAATCCAATCTTGAATTCTTGAGGCGTAGAAGGTGAAGGAAGCTGAGAAGAGAGGTATCTAATGAGCCTTCCTTCGCATTGTACAGTTGTTAGGTGGAAGCAAAGAAGCAGCAGCAGCAGCAAAAGCAAAGAGAGAGTGCAACTTCTTTTCTCCATTGAAGCAACAAAGCCACAAACAAACATCTAAGTCATGAGAGAAAAAGAGAAGCTAAGAGCATGAGCCAAATCCACATATCCGTACAGTGCTTTCTTATCCTACAGCTTCAAAGCCACCGTAACTCAAAATCCGAAACCCCACAGAAATTCTTCATTTTTCTCCAGCATCTCGGAAAGCAGAACAGAAACAAACTCAAAAGAAGTTAAATTTCCCACACAAGCAGTTCTAGAGCTTTTACTCTGCACCAAAACTAAAGAAGCTTCAATTGTTTTCTACTTCAAAAACTGGACTTTTTTAAATGCTCCAACTTTTGTGGACAAAAATGACAAGAAAACCCTCTGGAGGAACCTTCAAGCACTTGAAACTGGCTGAGAAGAGATAAAAATCGAATTTTTTTCAACTCAAAATCTTCCAAAGAAAGACACAAAGAATCATTTCGCCATTGATTTTTTTTATTTGTTCCCTGACCTGAAACTCCAAACGAATCTAATCTTCAAATTTCAAACCAAACATAAAATGTACCCAACTTAAGCAACAGAGCAGATACCGAAAGAGAAAGGTTCGCACATTTGACAGAGAAAAATGTCCTTTTTAAGTCTTGATAACTTGAGATATTAGACCTCAAGGAGAAAAAACAATTGAAAACCCAGTTTTTCTTGCCTCTCAAAACATGAGTAAACTCCAAAAGGGTAGCGGATTCCCAGTCAAAGAGTTAGCATTAGCGAAGTATAAGTCGTTTTCGAACCTTTTTTTTTTTAAAGTAGTATTATTATTATTTTAAATTTTCTTGAGCAATAATTGTTATCATTGGGCTTCAAAACATCACAGCAAAACAAACCAAGCCCTAACTGTTCCTTTCCTCGCTGGTATTATTGTAACCAAAATTTTGTAGTGTTGGAATAAGGAAAATAAAAAGAAAGGGGACCTTGTTTGGTCTTGTTTTTCTCTCTCTAATCGCAATTTTGGGGCCGAGGGCCATAGCTCTTCACTTCCCGCCATCCGCCATCGAGTGCTGGGGGTCCAGTGCCACGTGTGAGGAAGCATCGCTATCACGAGGCCGAAAGCGCCACATCGAACTGTGTGTGATAAGGGAGAGAGAGAGGATCGTGACCGTGGGTTTGGGGGGCAGGGAAAACATCGGAGGCGTTAGAAGGGAACCCACGGGAATTTGTGCCATGTGGCTTTTTGTGATTATACAAAGGGGCACAGTGTTATGGTGGGATTAGTAAAGTTTTATTCGTTTTTTGATCATGAATAAATACCAGTACAGTATAGAGCTAGCTAGTAATTGCCTTTTTTGTCTCCCTTCTTTATTTTAATTAGTACCATCATACGTTTCTATCTTTAGGACACCCGAAAAGAAAACCATTCATTGAATTGTGCTACTATGTGCTTTTATATGTATGTATGTATGCATGTTTGCTTGGGAAAACTAGTATCATTGATATAATAATAATAATGTTAGGGACGTGTGACAGGACAACACGTGCGTAGGCGTGAGGCTTTTGAGGGCTTTTTCTGCTTGTCACCATGCATCTGCTGCTTATACTTGGTTTTGTTTTTTTACTTACGGGGGCGCCCTTCGCTTGGGGGTTGGGACCCAGCGAATCCAAAAACCAGCAAACTGGGAGATCTCAATTCTCCCCTTCGCCTATACTTGTATACTTTTTTCACCTCGTTCCTTTCATTTGTTTTTTTTTTTTATCTTTCTTTCTTATGAGAGGAACAAGAAGCTAAACTTTGGTTTGATTGCAGGTTTTCCCTGCACAGATGATACTTATTTAACGAACTCGAGTTTAAATCACGTCTCTTTATCTTTATTTTAAGAGATCTCCAGTATAAATTTTGACATGCAAATTAAATTATGTAGCTTCCATCACTTCTAAATTTTAAAATGGGAATATAGCACAATAATTATTACGTAGCTCAGATAAATATATTTACAAAAAAAATTTTCAAAGAAATACTTTACTATTAAAGTTGTCCTCCTCACTTTAATTTAAAGTCTACCTACAGCTGGCATTTTCTCTTTTTCTTAGAAAATAATTTAAAGGGATGTCTTCCTACCCTGCCACACTATTCGTTGTTCGGCTTTGAACACTCAACAACAGGTTAGAGCAAAGCTTGTATATTCTTTCCTTGTCTAACAAATAAACAGAGGCAAAACAAAACGGTTCTTTCTCCCTTCCTCTCTTTCCCTCCCTCACAATATTTTTTCAGGAATAAAAAAAGCGAAGAAAAAGTGCATAAATTTTCTCTTTATGTGCATCCAAACAATTACAGCCACAAGACAGCATTACTAAAACAAATGTACAAACACAGAATTGCCCTAAAATCTAACCCTCAACTCAAACTGATAAATAGAACACATTGCATTAGGCAGCCCCTCGCCTGAAAAGCTTCCAGCTGATCACATAACAGCTTTGGATGCTGAGGCCATTCTTACGACTTCAACCCAGAGGTACTAATTTGCACATATGTCCATGGGGCAGGCAAGTAAGCCTAACCAATCTCCACACTCCTCTAAACCCCAACCCCCCCCCCCCCCCCCCTCCTCTTGCCAAACATTGGTGACGTCCATTTCAATGGACAAGCAGCTCTTCAATTTATAGATATTATAATTACACAAAAAAGGAATACATTTTTCAAATTTCACACACCAGGTCCAATTCATTGGCCCTAAAAATACTTCCCTTTCGTTTTTTCTTTTTTCTTTCTTTTTTTTTTTCATGGAACTTAACCGTTTGCATCTGATAATAAAGCAAGGACCTCACTGTCATCAAAATCAGATTCTACTGCAAGCTCAAGAGAGGTTTTACCTTCACTATTTAAAGCCTGTGGATCTGCTCCCCTGCAGAAACCATGAGAAATCTTTGTCACATTCCATAAAGGGCAGAATCAATGATGTAAGCAGGGGGGAGAAAGAGAGAGAACAATTATGTTAATCTGGTGATCTATATCAAAGGAATTTAAGATACACAGCATGCAAAAAGAACCATATTAAAACAACATCTCTTATGCATGTAAACTGCTATGAAGAAAAATGCAAAAGCAACCATTAAGAACCAAGGATCCCAAAATGACCTGGTAATGAGTAATTTAGCAATTGCAGCTTTGCCTTTGAGAATACATCGATGAAGTGGCATTTGACCTCTTGAATCCGCTGCATTTATATTTGCTCCATATTGTAATAGAAGTTCAAGCATGCCAATGTCTGCAGTTTCACATGCAAGGTGAAGGAGCGTGCAACCATCTAAGTCATCCATGGTCTGACCCTCACTGGTACCCACCAAGCTGAAAGAGCTAGAAGAGGATCTGTCCAAAGAATCCCCTGCTACATAACAGGAGTTGCTGACATTTGCATGCTCTTGCAGTAGCATCACTTTCGCAAGGGTTAATGAAGACCCAGGAGATTGTTCATACACAGCATTCACATCTGCTTCACAATTAACGATGTAACGGTATACAGCCTTCTTGTCATTTGCACGAACACCCTCCCAAATCTGTTGTGCCACTGAATGAGGATGTTGCTTGTCTTTTGACTTGCGAACAAAAAGCTTTTCTGCATACTGATATCAATAGAAAAGAGATCATTCCTTCAACATTTTATACACAGGACAAATAATTATAAATTGTTGAAAAATATGTTATAATTTTAAGCCTCAGAACATTTCAGGCTTTCATAAATCATCACATTAACAGCACTGCACCAATGACATATTTGCTTGGAGTTGATGCACAGAAGATTTACAATTCCACTCTATCCAGAATATCACCTTATGCCCATCTTTAAGACATCAAAGAAATAAGCAAACAAGAAGATGGTACAAGTGGCGATCACAGGAGAGTGCAAATCTTTAAGTTGTTGACAGCTAAACCAAACAATATCTACCAGAACAGCTCACTTGTGAAATTTAAGTTGAAGCAGTCACAAATAATTACTATTTGCTTTGCTTAAGTTCTAGAACTAATCTCTGCCCAACAAACCCCAAAATCTAATGTATATCTGATATAACGCATATGTTCGCCTCATCAGCTATACTTAAAGATATTTCAATCAAAAGGTATTAGACAAAATCATCTTCTATATTAACCCATATACAACTATCTCAAATAGTAAAAATATAGACACTAGAGTACAAGGTAAGATGTTAAACCTTTGCATGAATGAACTTCTCCTTTACAGATATAGAATCAGAATGACAAGGTTTGCCAGTAAGAAGTAGCTGCGGTTTATCAGACTTGTAAAAGCTTCATCAGCAGAATAATGAGCATTAGTTCAACAAGCAAAAGAATCAAGTTTGGTTTTATATTGCTACACATGTATTTTATTTTAATCATAAAAAAAAAAAAAAACATTCTTTACCCTGTGAGGGTAAGATCAACATGGAAGGCACTTCTTGAATGCAATAGTTCCTCCCAAACTGAGTTAGCAAAGGTATTGCCCAAAGACTGAAACAAACTTATAACAGAAGGCTCCCATACTTTAACATCAAGAGTAAGCGACCTAACCTGAAATAAGAAACCAACAAATTTCAAGAGCTAAGATAAGTAAGGAAGCAACATTACTATCATCACCAAGTGAAAGTTTTACCCAGATAAAAGGATTCATTTCAGAAAAAAAAAAAACCAATATAGTCCACAGAAACGACTAATACAAACTGCAACAAGCAAAAGATTAACTATTCCCCTTATTCTCAAATTCCTATAATCCAATCAATAGTTGATAAAACCTTTCAGCCTATTTGATTCTATGTTCATCACTAATTACCATTTATCTTTTAAAAATAAGACAATTTATGACAATCTATGAGATATTTTATTTTGAAAGATGCAAGGTTCTCACAAGGGGATGCAAAAAAAGGCCATATAACTCATTCAATTTACCTTTGATATGTGAACACCAAGATTACGGTGAACACCAGAACATTCAATACAAACAAGAACACCCAGATTCAATGATGCCCAATCTGGTTCAGGGGCACCACAATCTGCACATTTATCATTCCCACATACTCTTCGCAATACATCAATTGGCTTTTCATTTTTCATGCAGGACCTTTGATGTTGGGAACCTCTTGATTGGCGTTCATTATGTGCACTAGCAAGGTTTCTCTCAGAGGTATACTCTTCAACAGCAGTATGATCAAAATCAGAACTTTCAAATGAACTACTCTCACTGGCAGATCGATGATGACCACTTCCCATGGGACTAGCAGGAAGACACTGAAACATAATTGGAGAATAACTGTCAATATATCAATAAGGAAATGAACGAGCAAAACTCATGCTTCATCTTTTAATTACCCTCTCAGGAGCCTGAGAACTAAGCAATGAAGCAATAACCCCAGTTATCTTTTCAATCCAATCCATTTGATCTAGTGCACTCTCTGCCTGCACTGACAAGCACAAACAAACATTATTGAGGATCAATTGCCAAATAACAACCTTCAGTCCTACAAAAGATCAACATTTTTGCACAATTATCCATCAATAGGTTGATCCCAGATATAACATAAATAGATATAAGTTAACCCCTAATCAGAAACACAGCCTACACCTAAGTCATACCTGCAAAGTGTAATTCTTTGTTGGAGAAATTATCCTGAAGCAAAACCTCAAATCTGACTGGTCAGCATCAACCTTAATGGTCGATGTAAGCAGGTTCACGGTGTGATGGGCAACAGATTTTTCATCATGTACACCACCATGATGATGAGAAGAAAGCCACCGACCCAGTAATCCAGATCCAAGTTCAGAGCTATTTCTCTGACCAGAAAGCTGACTGCCAGACCCCTATTAATAGACCAAGAAGAATGATAAAGGTAGGATAGATCATTGATCATGAAATGAGCTTCAAGCACCCTGCTTCTCTAGGTGTTTCCAAAAGGGGAGAATGAAGAATCTTACAGATGGTTTGCTACACTGCTTGCGGTAGTAATACAGCATCCCTCGGCTATCAAGGACAAAAAATCTTCTTTTCCAGTCTCCTCTCAAGTTTGATGAACGTTTTGAGAGATAGCCTTGTCGAATGGTTTGAACCTGGAAAAATATTTTTTTTTGGTTTTAGATGCAGGGGTTACAAAGATGCAGAAGCATCATGAGGTCAAAAAAATTCTCAAAAACAGAGTTCAGAGATAACTTAAAATCTTCTTTAAACCTTTCCCTTTGCAGCAGATTGCATAACTGCCTCTATCATTTTATGTGAACTTCTACCGATTGCTTGTATACCATCTCCATTAGGAGATCCATTAGAACCATTAGAAGACCATCTACTCTCTCTGTCAACCTGCCTTTTATACTCCTGCATTCTTTCATTTAAAGCAGCCTGCTCATAGTTGGACCTTTCCCTTGATTGTCGTGCATAGGTCAAAACCTACAGGACTTGTATTTCAACAGTTTGCATACAATATATGGCATAATGAAATCAGAAATGCAAGGAATCATCAATAATGACAAGATACAACTTTTCTTTTTGCTTTTGCCTGCTTTCAGAAGCCAAACCAAATACAAACCAGGCAACTTATGACGTGCTATAACTAGTCTCTCAAATAACTGATACAGTGGCCAGTATAGAGATATTATTTTTCCTTTTCTTTTGATGAAAACAATCAGATGAAGAAAAGACAGTTAAGCAAGAAATGATGTAAAGATGTTTGTCTGAGTCTAGATGAAACTTATAATAACAAACCTGATTAATATATGGCTCCATTTGATGCAATAATTCATAACCCTACAAGTGACCAAAAGTTGTTATAAGCAATGCATTATGCATGTAATAAAAACATAAGAAAGAAATCAAGAAGTTCTGCCATGTGATCACCTGTTTGAAGTAACGAAGATGTGCATCCATAGTCCCACTGACTGCTTCAAGAAACTCAAACCTTTTTTTTGCTTCAACATTTGAAAGAGCAGTTACCTATACATTATAAACCACAGGTACTATAATTACATATCTGCAACCAAATCTGAAATTATCACAAAATTATCTGCGACCAATTAACTCACTAGATTAAAACGAGCTTGCTCAAATGTTGACCTCGCATTATGAAGTTCCTAGAATAACTCCAACCATGTCAGAATATGTAGGGAATTTTCATCAATATGACAGCTACATATGTAAGAAAGTCAGATGCATGAAACTAGAAATACAGCAAGCCATTTTGCAAGATACCTCTTCCAAAACATTGGCTATATCACTCTTCGTACTTTTCCTCAGTGAAAGAAACTTCTCGCGTGCCTGCAAGTTATTCAAACTGGAGAAATATTACTCTGAATTCGATTTTAGATCCACTCAACACATCTAACATCACATTCAAGCAACATTAATTAGATCAACCCAACAAACTGCAATAAGAAAGTAAATTTAGCTTCTAAAGCACCTGGTCATAAATGAGACTAGCCTTGTCAAAGCGCTTCCGTGCTTCCTGCACTAAGATAAGATCTTTTAGAACCAAACAATTAAACAAATAGATGATCTAGAATAATGCACAGATTTTCAAATCTTGGATGACCTAAATCAGGGAAAAAAATAAACAACCTATATTTCTCTTAACAAGACTGCTTACATAGCAAGAGTTCATAGACTGCTTAAATAATATGCCAGCTTCCAAATCCTCCCAAATTTATGGGGCTGCTAAAATGTCATATGCAAGAAGAAATGGTGGTTACCTTGACCTCAAGTAAATCAATATTGACAAACTGCAGTAATCTGTCATTTAGCTCAGTTTCAACCTGGATAAAAAAAAACAGTTGATAAATTTTAATATTATTGTAAGTCAATATGATTGGAGAATAAACCATACATAGTGCTGAAGTTCAATATAGTTGTAACAATTGCATTCTCGTGATGTTCAAAAACAAAAGATTTAAAAATTCATATGAGGTAACAGTTTTCAGAAGTTTTCCAGATTGCAATGGCAAACAGCCATCAAGAAAAATAACCAACAAAAAAATAATTAGTGCTGAAATTTCTATAAGATTATCAGTCTTTGAGTACGTATTCTTGCAGCAGGAGTCCAAGAGTGCCAAAGAATTGAATTAATCAAAAATCAGTTATCTCAGGACCTCACACCTCAGAAATAAATTTAATATCATGCTCAGAAGATACTCAAAAGTTTACCTGGGATCGAAGAACTTCCTTGTATGTCCCAATTTCTCTCAATGCTATGGTAAACTTGGTCATAACAGGCCCTAAAGAAAGACAAAAAAAAGGTTCAATTACTGTTATGGTGCCGTAAAAATCCTGATCAGGCTGGAATCTAATCTCCATGTGATGTCAGAACTGAAGAACAAAATAAGTAATGAGAAGACTTTTAGACATCTTAGGAAAATAATCCATCATCTATTGCAATAGCTACATCAAAGCACCAAAAAAGAAGCTACTACCACTTAAAGACTGCCCAATCACTTCAAGATGCATATCCATCAACCAACATTCCAGCAATTATAGTAAAGAACTTTGGCTAAAATATTGAATACCTACCTCCAAATGCCACACTAATAGGGTCATTATGCCCTCCACCAAACATTTCAAGGGCACTTGCAAATGCGATGTCCCCATCATATCCCTCCCCAAGTCCTTCACTGCAAGCAGTAAAAAAATATGCAAATGAAATTATGTCAAACTCAGAGCTCCAGAAACAGCAAAGATTGATTAGGTCACCAATAGTGTGCAATAGCACCACCCACCCAAGAAGAAGAAACCAAAGAAAAATAAAATAATTCATACACAAACATCAAAGTATTTTTGTTATAATGCAAGGTCACATTCAGTTTGCAGTCCACATGCTTGGCACACATGTAAGGAAGAATGATGAAAAAGATACAAGACTTCCACAAGCTCACACCATTTATGTTCAAGAGGCGATACTTTGCCCATGTAATGAAAGACATATTGGACTATTTCTTTATTTAATTTAGAAATTCAAGCTTGGCCATGTCGCATTCTCATTGATATCTTCATAAGGCAAAGGGAGATTGTGATTAATAAAAACAATTAGATTCATCTGACGATCTAGACATACGTGTATTTTCGACATCCTTTGTAAAACTTTAAGCTTCTCTCGCGTAATAACTCTGCACTTTCCTCCATGCATTGTATCTGTCTCACCAAATAAAACAAATAAATTATCAATCCAAGTTCCATAAGTAACAAAAGTGATATACTGGCTTGTAAAGCATTTAATTTAGTGTCCATCAGACCATAAGTAGGTAACTAAGTGTAGAACATAAAATTAACTTGACAAGATAAGGAATACTTCACTTTGAAACTTAAAAATTACAAAAGGGGAAAACCACAACCATTAGTCAATTGGCAGCAATGAAACAACATGCATGTCTTAAAATTTGAGAAGCTAGCCAAACTATGAGCTTCAAATAGGCATAAGAACGATTTAAAAGCCATAAGGAAGCTATAGTTGCAATATATCTTCAATATCACCATGCATAATCATAAGGGTCAAAGGTGTCTCAAAGCAAAATTAGACTCCATCCTACTACATAGAACTTAATGTGAATGTAAGATTGGCACTTGACAAAGATATTCATGGGATGAAAAGTTGACGAGAAATGACAAGATTCTTTAGAAATTTTTCCATTCTTCAGATTCAATTTCATTCTTATTTCTTCCTATTCATAAATAGAACTTAATTAACTCAAAACCAAAAGCACAACAGGTCATCTGAGAACCAAACCCCTAAGGTCTCAAGTAATATAATTCATCGCAGACCATGGAGAAATCAAGGATCAGCCTATATCTTATAATCAGTCCATTAAAACCTCATCAATTATCCATACTGATCATGAAGCAAACTACTAAACCTGATATATGCTCAAAACTCTATTCAGATAAACCTTCCTAAATCTATAAACTTTAATTAGACAAAAATTGCAGCCGGTGTAGCTAAATTTTCTAAAGCGGCCAACTGCTGCTGTTTATGCTCCTTTACTTGGCTGAGAAATCGGAAGAACAAAAATTAGGGGTACAGAAAAAGTTCCGGATTCGCTTTTTTTTTTTTTTTCTTTAGTTATCTCCAACAACCAAACACAGAGCACTGAAGTTACTAAACGGCAATCAAAATATATAACCTGAGATAATTCAGCTAAATATGAACAGAATTTTGAGAAACAAACAAGTAGTATAAATCTACAATGCCTCCATCTTCCTTCCAGCTCGAACACAAGCAACGAAGTACAGGGAGGCGAGAGAGTAACCTGCTTGCGAAACATGGGAGAGTCATCAAGCTTAGCGAAATGCATTGTGAAGGCCACGATTCTTTCTTCTCCTTATGATAAATCTTAATTACCATTACACCAATGCTTGATCCTAGAATATAATTAACCTACTCTCAAACCAACCCCGAGATCTCCCATTTCACTCCGATTTAACCCAAAACCAGAAAAAAAAAAAAACACAATCACTTAAGAACTTAATTAACAAAAATAATCCGCTTTCAAAGTAAGAAATTCAACTCTATGAACTCGATTTGTATGAATTTCACGGCATTAAAGATAACAGAAGGATTTTTTTTAAGCTTGTTTAGAGTTTTTTTTTTTCACTTTCCTTTTACTATTTGCTTTGTAGTTTCAAAGCAGGAGAAAGAAATAACCGAAAGAAGAAAAAACCCTAAAAAGAGAGAAGCAAAAAAAGTGAAGGAAGGGAGAGGGAGGGGGCAAGAAAACATGAGATTTTGATTAGAGGAAGGGTGGTTGTTTTTAAGGGAAGCCTTGGGAATTGAGTGAGAAGAAAAGGAAAAATAAAATCCATTAAACCATTTCATTAACCCTGGAAAAATGTTCAAACCATGTGTGAGGAGTGACACAGACAACAGTCCTGGATAAAAGCGAAAACACAGAGGCATTAGCCTCCCTTTCCGTTTCCCTTTTCGGTTTCGCTTCGTGAAGCCAAATGTTAACAGTGTCGATACAACCTACGTCGTTTTAGTAGATTCGGGCCTATCACAACGGTGCCGTTTGGGTTCCTCTTGAAAACGGCGTTAGGGCGTTGTCTCTCTGACAGGAATTAAAAATAAAAGAAAAAAGAAGGTGACTGCACCTTAACGGAGCGTGCAATGAAATTCTACTGTTAATGGGAGACGATTGGTTTCTCACGCTGCATGAGCGAGTGGTTGTAGAGCATAGAAACCGAGAGATGCTTCTGTCACGCAAACTCAGCACTTGAGGTAGCGGGACCCAAGCTAAAACTTCCCTCCATTTTCTTGCTCCAGTCTCGTACCAAAATGATTAATCAAAATAAAATTTTAACGCGCATACATACGTTCATTTAAAAAAAAAAAAAGAAAAAGGAAAAAACCCATATGCAAATTCTACAGGATACTTGCTCTCACATAAAACATAATCTATATAATATGAAATAAACGTAAAAAAAAACAAAAGGATGGATGGGAGAGGAAAAAATGCTTTGTAAGTGGGACCTGAAAAATTAATTTGTAATGGACGGGCGAGGCAGAAATTTGAGGCATTAGTCAGGTAGTCAACAGCGCCCCATAAACAAAGTGGCCCAGCAAGCATGATATTTGTTGAGCGGATTCCCAGGAATAGATCCCTCTGCTCTCTCTGAGAAGAAAATAGAAAAACCACGTCTGCACTTGTTAATTTATTTTGGATTAACCATTTTGTTAATTTCATGATTTCCTAAGTTTCCATTTATTCTCCTTTTCCGTTAGATCAATTTCAGCAGATGGCCGGGCACACTTACCATGACCCCATTAGCAAGCCAGCGATGGTACTGGTAGACTAGCTTAGACTTCTTAAGACTGTCCCATCCTTTGACATTTATTAGATTTAATCAATATGCCCAACATCTTTCTAAGAGCTACTATCAACAAACTCTGTCAACTCAGGTGTACCCTAGCAGTAACATATTCAAAATCAATGATTTTATAAATTTACCTTAAGAATCCTACATAGAATTTGTTTACGACTATTTTAATTCTTTACTTTCGATACTCAACATTTTGTGTCAAAGATTGACACTTGAATTGAAATAATTTACTCTTTTTCCTTGTTGAACCATTTTGGTACACGTGATCTACAATAAGACCAATTTATCATGTTTGAGAACCTTGGTCTATTAATCTTCATTATCACACCTGTTTAGGGATAATTTTCATTTATAGGTATAGATGTTGCTCATCCACAATTTTCTTGACTTTTTTGGCACCTATTCCTACTTTATCATCATGAAATTATTTGCCACTCAAGGCTCAAGTGAAAAAGGTGTAGTAGGTTTTGAATAACGATTTTAGGTTCAAATTGTTACACTCTCTCTTTTACCAAGTAACCATAAAATCCCATGTAATTTTGTAATCTTTGTTTAAATTTTTTTTAATCTTTTTTTTTTGTTTTTGACTTGAAACCAGTCCTTTTCTAAGTTTTACTTTTTTTAGTTTAATTTTAACTCATTCATTGGAAGAAGGAAAAATAAAAAAATTAATTATATTTTTAATATATACATTATAATTAAATTCTCAATTCGGTATTTGAAATTTAAAAATTTATAAATAAATGCTTGAATTTAGTTTTTATCCATAACTTGTGCACAAAATTTATATTGTTAATCAAATGAGTAATATGTATGAAACATTCAATAAAATTGCAATAGGAATATACTAAAATAAAATTGAAATACTTGATTGTGACTTTTAAGCGATTGGTATCAAAATTAGAGTTTAGATACCAAGTATGCAAATAATCAAAAAGAAAAAAAAATTATGGGTACTTGGTACCGACAGCAAATCAATGCTTTTTACGATGGCTGGCAAATTTCTTCGAGAAAAGAAGAAAGGACGGTAAAGGATATGCATTACAATACGATCAAATTTGGGGAGAGAGGGCTTTTGTAGAATAGATGAAAAAGTGATAGCAAAATATAATATATATATATATATATATGTATAGTATAAAAGAATGAAGATGAGAGGAGAAACTTTATGATGACAAACCATTGCCTCTGTGATTTACTTTTTGACCACTTGCAGATCTCTCTTCTCTCACGTTCTTTCAATCAAACAAGTTGGCGTAGAAAAAATCGTTCGGTTGAAATTCGAGTAGCCTCGCCTAAATGTGCTACTACTACTACTACCCTATCGCCATTTTTGAACGAAGCCTGTAGATTACTAGTTTACATGGATGAACATCACAAGACTCGATTTTGAGTTGCTTCATTCTTATTCTTTAAATTGGTTTAAAAAAGACAGGGGCTCAGCTCAAGGTAATAACTAGGAATTCACTTGAAAAACAAAGAGATCTTTTACGAAATCAGCAGCGAAATTCCAATTTTCCAGTTTTTTTTTTTTTACATCTACACAACTTTTACCCAAGGAATTGGGGGCAAGACATGATTACGGATGAATGTCCATGCATGCGCCATCCGTGTCAAAAAAATTTACTGTCGTTATAGGATTTTACTTTTTCACCGGATCACGAGGCGCTTGTGATACTAGTAAGTATATCCCAAACACGTGCACTGGTGTCAAACACTGCCCTGCACCGCAGATTGGAGTCTCCAAAAAGGGCAAAAACGATACAGCAGGAAAAAAAAAAAAGTAAAGGGTGGAGGAAAGAATAATATTTTGGTTTTTAATTAAATAATTATCAAAAGAAAGACGAGAGGACCGACAGACAGACAGAGACACCTCATATGGAAGAAGGAAGTAAAGTAAGACATTGTCTTACTTTTTTCACCTGTAATCAAGAACTTGGCTTTAAACTAATGTGGACACTCCCGCTTAATCAGGGAAAACTCACTGGGACACCCTTTTTTGGCAGCCAGGAAGATCCATCAACCCAATTCCCTCTTCTCTTCCTTCCAAGCTCAAAATTTTGTTTTGAATTAGGTTAGGCATAGCAAATTCATAGAACACGGGGCAAAATTTCACGCTGTGTTACGACTTACGAGTTGCAAGTAGATCATGCTTTTGAATGAAGGATTCATAATCATTTATTATTATTTTTTTACTGATTAATGGTTTTTGATATGTCTAATTTATTCAAAGACAGAATCATTGATTGAGATCCAACAGGTGCTTATATGTCTTTACTCTTTATACACCAAGTAGGAGAATGGGGCCAATGCCCAATGGGCTTATAATTCCACAAATGGACCTTGCGGCTGGCCTTTAGGTCTCGTGCCTGCAGCCGGATTAAACTAATCTATAACTTATACAATTTGAAGACCCAAAACTGGCTTAATATTTAGTCACGTTTTTGTTCTCAAAAGCTATCATGTGGAAAGTTATGTCTTTTGTAACATATTTAAAAAAAAACCTCAATAGAGCTTCGAGAATTAACCACATGGAGGGCAGAAAGAGTGAAAGAGAAAAGATATTGAAGCAAAGAGAGAGAAAGAAAGGGCTACAAGGGGATCAGAGTTTATTGTTGAAGCAAATAGAGGGATTGCAAAGAGGCCCGTGTGTTGCACACGGGTCATACTCTAGTAAATCTAAACCCAATTGAATTACAATGAATTTCATCTCATATCATCTATGAGGTTCAGGTTCCTGTCTTTGTATTTGTTGTACATAAATTTGTAATAAAGAACAAAAAACCAAAAGAAAAAAAATCGAAAATCATGTGTGAAAGAGATTTTTCTAGTATATATATGTTAAAATGGGCCTGGCCTATTGAGTCGATCCATTTTTATCAAATATGGGGTGGGTTGGGTTTAAAAATTTAGGTCCATATTTGAATAGGGCCTAAATAGGCCAGCTCACCAAATCAGTGGGTTGAGGTGGGTTAGTCCTGTGAGTCAAAATAATAAATAATTTTAATTAATTTAATAATTTTATATATTTAATTATATAAGATTAATAATTTAATTATCAATAATATTATTTATATTTATATACTTTAATGTGTTTAATCTTTACTTATCAAATTAATAATTTTAATTTATAAATTAAATCATAAAATAATTTTATTATAAAATTATACAAATGATTTTTTTGAAAAAAATAAAAAATGAGCTGACCCAACCTAGCCCATAGGCTAATAAGGGGTGGGTTGAGTTAAGGTTTTGATGGCCCATATAAAAAATGGGTTGGCCCGATCCGATCCATTTTTTCTTAGCCCACAAGAACTTGGGCTGGGCTAGGTCGGGCTAGCCCATATTGATAGCTCTATCCTAGTATAAGGTGGTAATTTAAGTAGCCCTTAACCTCATAGGAACATGGTTTATTTTCATTATGTGATTGTTGTTTTACTGCATTTTAGTGTGCAAGGTGATTATAGAATGCATTTCAAGTCAAGTTTCAAAAATATTATTTTATGAACAATTGTATTTGTTACGCCATTTGGATATTTTGTTTAGTCGGGTCAAGTTATTTGCTTACATAGAAATTAGGGTTATATTTGATCTAACAATAATAATATCAACAAATCAAACTAACAGAACTCGCATCAAAATCAAAAGGTATATCGAATGCCATACATGCACCCATTGAGTCATGAAAAAGAAAAATATTTTATTAATATGAAATTAATTACAAAAAAGACTAAGACACACCATCATTGGGCCATAAGAGCAGCCTTAAATGATTCACTACAAACATACGTTTACTAGTGAGGCAGTCCAATAATTTGTCGACTGCTCACCCCTTATAAAAAGTTTACGAGATTTTACAAGTGTTTTACTAGTAGCCATTACAATGCTTGAAATGAGGATATTCCTTTCCTAAAGGGTCTTTCCCCCTTAATACTTAACATGTATTTGTGGAGGTGTCATCACGAGCCATTACATTGTTTGAAAGAGGAACATTTCCCTTACAAGTATAAAAGACTCAATCTCATGGACAACTCTACCCTATCATAGTCTGGTACAAGGTTGGCTCATGACATCATCCCTCACTCAATCTGTTAACGTCCTCGTTGACTGGTTGGCTTGAAACTCTTTAATCTTTTGCTAGAAGGCGCTGAGGTTTGCTTCCTTCTCCTAGGTGATCTCATCTGACCCCAAACCTTCCCATTTCACTAAGTACTCTTGTGTCAATTGTCGGTTGATGGTCGTCATCCTCTTTGTCGAAATCTCCTCCATTCGGCGTTATGATGGTGGCTTGGTGCTAATGGTGACTTTTGTGGCTCGACTCTTGCTTGCATCTGTTGGATCTGCATGGAATGGTTTCATATTGCTGACGTGAAACACGGGGTGTACCTTCATCCACTTGGGTGAATCAATCTTGTAAGAAGTCCTCCCTACCTTGGCTACCACTGGTATTAGACCTTTATACTTCCGTACTAGTCTTCGATCTCTCTTCTTTAGGAATCGAAGTTGTTCGGGTACCAACTTTACCAACACCAAGTCTCCTTCCTTAAATTGTTGCTCCCTACGACCTTTATCAACTCACTCCTTCATCTGGTTGGAGGTTTTCTCTAAATAAGCTTTGGCAATTTCAGTGTTTTGTTTCCACTCCTTAGCAAAGTTAAACGCCTGTGGGCTCTTCCCGGTATACGATTCCACTGAGGTATGAGGAAGTCTAGGTTATTGTCCAGTGACGACCTCGAAAGGGGTTCTATTGGTGGTTGAGCTCTTTTGTGAGTTGAAACATAGTTGAGCCACATCTATTAGGTTAGGTCAATTCTTATAGTTCGCCTATATAAAGTGTTGCAGGTATTCTTCTAATAACCCATTGAAGTGTTTTGTCTGACCATCTATTTGTGAGTGATAACTAGAAGATACATTGAGTTCTGACCCCTAATAGCTTGAATAACTTTTTTCAAAAAAAATCGGTAAACCTTGGATCTCTGTCGCTGATATTGCTCTTCAAAACACCCTAATATTTTACCACATGTTTAAAAATCGTGCGAGCTGTTTCTTTTGTAGAGCTAAACTTCTGTACTAGAATGAACGTCGCATACTTGGAAAATCGGTCCACCACTACCAAGATAGCTATCATATCTCCCACTTTAAAAAGTCCTACAATAAAGCCTAAAGAAATACTTTCCCAAGGTTTGGTCGGTATTGGTAAAGGTTTGAGCATTCTCATCAATCTTTGTTTGTCTATTTTGTCTTGCTGGCAAATGAAGCATGTCTTCGTATAATCCATCACATCCTGTTGCATATGAGACCAACAGTAACCTTGTTTCAGTAGTGCAACAGTCCGCTGCCAACCTGTATGTCCTACCCAAGGAGTCTCGTGACATTCCAACATTAGTTTTTTCTTAAGCTCTTCTGCTCTTGGAACAAATATGCGAGGTCCTTTCGTTAGTAAGAGTCAATTTTCCATCCAAAAGTATTTCAATTTTTCACTCTCCATCAATTTCCTAATGGCCATTGATTAGGGTCTTAATGCAAATTTTCTTCAATCAGATTATGGATATCTGTGGTCACTCTATTGGTTGTCATTGGCGCGATTACCCTTAGACTTACAAATTCAGCCTTCCTACTAAAGGTGTTTGCTACACGGTTCTCTTTTCCCGTTTTATGCTTAAAGGATAAATCAAACTTGGCTAGGAACTCTTGCCATATCGCTTGCTTAGCTATAAGTTTTGGTTATGTGAAGAAGTGGCTTACGATTGTATTGTCGGTCTTAACCACGAATTGTGATCCTAACAAGTAGTGTCACTAGGCTCGTAAATAATGAATAACTACAAGTAGTTATTTCTCCTATGCCATGTATCTCCTCTTAGGTTCATTCAACTTTCAACTTTCAACTTTCGAACGTAACCGGGTGTCTTTCTTGTAGTAACACTTCTCCAAGGGCAAAGTCTGATGCATCCGTTTGTATCTTGAAAGGCTTTCCAATATCAATGAGTGATAACATAAAATCAGTCATCATCATGTCCTTCAAACCTTCAAAAGCTTATTTGCACTGCGGCATCTAACTCTACTTTTGTCCCTTTTTTAACAATTCTGTCAGTGTTACTATTCTTTTTGAATATCCTTTTCATAAATCTTTGATAATAATTGGCTAACCCTAAGAAAGAACGAAGCTTAGTTGTATTTTTATGGGTGGCCCATTTTTTGATAGCTTTTACCTTTTGCATGTCCATTCAGAGATGCCCTTGTTCAATTATGTGGCCAAGAAACTGAATTCGAGTTTGCGCGAATACACATTTCTCTCTTTTTACATATAATTGGTCATCGCATAGCTTTTGGAAGACTTGTTGCTAGTGCCGTTGATGCTTCTCTAACGTTGAACTGTACACCACAATATCATCTAAGTAGATCTTCACGAACTTGTCCAGATAATAATGAAACACCTGGTTCATCAGTGTGCAAAAGGTAGTAGGAGCATTGGTTAGTTCAAAAGGCATAACGAGAAATTCAAATGCGCCATATCGTGTTATGTAGGTGGTTTTCGGCTCATCTTCCTTGGTCACTCTTACTTGATGGTAAACCGATGTCAAATCTAGCTTGGAGAAGTACTTTGCACCACTTAACTGATCAAAGAGATCTACTATAAGAGGGATATGATATTTATTCTTAACTGTGACTTTATTCAAAGCTCGATAATCCATGCATAATTGTAAACTCTCATCTTGCTTTTTCTGAAAAAGTATTAAGGCTCTAAAAGGTGCTTTTGATGGTCAAATGAATCTGGCTTGAATCAACATGTCTAATTTTTTTCTTAGTTCTGCTAACTTTGAGGGAGCCATCTTGTATGATCTTTTTGCAAGCGGCTTGACTCTTAAAAGTAATTCTATCTTGTGATCGACAGCTCGTCAAGGCGGTAAGACTTTTGGTAGTTGTTCTGGTATCATATCTTGAACTTCTTCCAAAACCAATTTCACTTCTTTGGGTATTGGGTTTCTGTTATATTCACCTTTGTTGATGGGCATGGCCACATATGAGGGCTTACCTTTCTTGATCCCCTTCTTAAACTGTATAGTTGATATCATCTTCTTCCCGCTCTTAGGTAGGATTGTAGTTGGTACCACACATGGTTGTTCTCTAAAAAACATTAAACAACTTGCAGCAGGAAAAATGATGGCTTATGCTTTCGTTTTAAAATCCAAGCCTAAGACAAAATCAAAATCATCTATAGTGGCTACAGTGAAGTTTATCTTTCTTTCTCAAGAGCCAATCTTAATCTTTACATCTTTAGCATTTCCCATTATAGCTAAAGTTGGCGAGCTAACTACTTTCATCTATCCAAAATTCTTCTCAACTTTAAGACCGCACCTCTCTGCCTCTCCCAAGGTGATGAAAGTGTTTAAGGCTCCCGTGTCGAGCATGACTTTGGTACTTTCTCATTTAACAACACCTTTGCATATATTAGACCTCGTTGGGACTCTTTCTTTATCTTTTCTAGTTGTGCTTGCAAAGAGCTAAGGAATCGAATAGAACCCATTCATGCTGATTTTCTTTGGCTTCTTCGACTATGGTGTGGGGTGGAAGTGTCTCAATATTGGCAATACATATCGCATTGAGAGTTGCTCGATGAGGACAATTAGCTACTCGATGAGGACAATTAGCTACTCGATGAGGTTCCTTGCATATAAAACAAGATATTAGTGGTCGTGGCTTAAAGTTCCATGGCTTGCTTGTTCTCAGTTGGGGTGAATCTCTAGTAGGTGGTCTTCTATCACCTTCCTCACTTGAGGGTCTGCTTACTCTCGAAAATTTTACCCCACTGTTTAAGCTAGAGCAATTGGTCTTGGATGGAGAGTCTTTTCTTTTATTGGAGTTTTCACTATAATCAGTAAGGCGCTCAGCAGTCGCCATTGCCAAAGTCACATCTTGTACCCTTTGTCGATGTAACTCCGTCCTCGCCTATAGCTTTAGACCCTCAAGAAAGTAAAATAGTATATATTTTTCAGTCATATCCTTGATATCTAGCATTAACGTAGAGAAATTCCTCACGAACTCCCTCATTGATCCCATTTGTGACAACTCTCATAACTTTCGTTGCGCCAGATACTTAACATTCTCAAGTAAAAACTGGTCTTTCAATTCTTGCTTTAGGTCCACCCAAGTGTTGATACAATACTCACCATCGATGAATTTGGAACACCACCACAACTTTACGTCTCCAACAAGATACACTGAAGCCATCGCCACTTTGTCCTCCTCCAACTTCGTGCGCACAGCTCGAAAATATTGTTCCATATCAAAAAGAAAGTTCTCCAACTTCTTAGCATCTCGTACCTTTTCGTATCGCTTGGGTTCTGGTACTTTGGCCTTTTTCCCTCAATCGCTTAGGCTCTCGCTAGCATTACCTGCAATAATAACCAAAAGATTTACCTAAGCTTTCAATTCTCCAATCTCACCTTGGAGAGTGCTCAATGTATTCCTAATCTCATCACTCAGGGTATTAATAATCTCGGATAGTTCTCGCTGGACTGTCTCAATTTTATCTATTCATTTGTACAGAACCATCTAAGCTTTTACTACGACCTTTAGCTTATCAATCCTCTGATAGTCCTCTAGTGTACTCCGCGTGGTTACCATTTTTACACTTTAGATCAGCACGTCTCGCCCATGCTCTTATACCAATTGTCACGAACTATGCTCTTTCACTTAAATATGCGATAGTCCGTGCGACACTTGAGTGGACGCTTCTACGCAAGTCAACCAAAACTCGGTTATATCTTATCCAACAATAATAATATCAACAAATCAGACTAAGAGAACTCACATCAAAATCAAAAAACATACCGAATGCCATATATGCAACCACTGAGTCATAAAAAGGAAAAATGTTTTATTAGTATGAAATTAATTACAAAGGGACCAAGGCAAGCCATTGTCGGGCCATAGGACAGCCTTAGATGATTCGCTACAAATATATCTTTACTAGTGAGTCAGCCCAACAATCCGTCGACTGCTCACCTCCTATAAAGAGTTTACGAGATTTTACTAGTATTCTACCAGTAGTCATTACAACGCTTGATATGAGGACATTCCTTTCCTAAAAGGTCCTTTCTCCTAAAGACTTAACAAGTATTTGTGGAGGTGTCACCACGAGCCATTACATTGTTTGAAAGTGAGACATTTCTCTTACAGGTATAAAAGACTTAATGTCATAGACAACTTTACCGTATCATAATTTGGTACAAAGTTAGCTCATAACACTTAGCCTCATAAGAACATGGTTTATCTTCATTATATGATTGTTGTTATGCTGCATTTTAGTGTACAAGGTGATTATAGAACGCATTTCAAGTCAAGTTTCAAAAACATTATTTTATGAACAATTGTATTTGTCAAGCCATTTGGATATTTTGTTTAGTCGGGTCAAGTTATTTTCTTATATAGAAATTAACTCTCTCACCTTTCATTCATTTCAAACCTCACAAATGATTCAAGTTACATTAAATCATCAAATACTATTACTATTTATTTGAACAAGTAAAAAAAATAAGGGAATGAATCACTTTTTTTCACATGTAATAAAAAATAGGTAAAACAAGAAAAGTAAAAATTATAATAATGCTTCAATAAGATTCTCAACAAAGAAGACAAGCATCCTAATTTATTCTTTAAGATAAATTACAAGTAGTGTGCCAAAAGGTGGGTTTTTTATCTTGACCTGTAGGTTGGATTTGATTTGAGATGAATTTCTATATAAATTTTTAGATCAGAATCTCACTCAACCCATTTGTATTAATTTATTTATGAATAATATAGTTTTATTTAATTTTAATCTTAAAAATATATTTAAAAAATTAAAATAAAAATAATATTTTTATTTATTTTAATCATAAAATTAATAATTAAATAAACCAACAGGCCAAATTCGGATTTTACATTTAAAAAATAAGAGAGCGGATAAATCTGACCTAAACCTCACCGGATTTGTGAACACTCACAAAGGAGAATTGGGATTTGGGAGAATAAATCTAATCACTCCACTTTAGGAATTCAGCGGTGAACTAATATTCAATCTCCCACCCCATCGGGATTGGGTTGGTTCAGTCAAATAAAAAACGGCTCAGTCTCTCTGGGCCGGCCCAAAATTTAAATTTACCACAACGCCCCAGACAAAATAATAAAAAAATCACTCCGCAGAGGCGGTGCTTTGCCTCCTTTTTAAAACACCAAAAAACCGAAAAGCCCCCACCGGAAATCCTCCATAGCCAACAGCTCCCATGGACGATAGTTTCAACACCCGAGTGGACAAAATCTTCGGATCGCTCCAATCATCTCAATCTTCACCTCTTCAACAGCAGCGGCCCCCTCTCTGGTCTGTCACCGACGACGAGGTCGAGAGGAGAGAATGGAGGCGAGATTCCGCCGCCGATCGAGAGGAGGTGTTGTGTTCGTCGTCGTTTCGTGAGTTCTTGCAGGAGGAAAGGAGGTATAGGAGCGGGAGGTTATCGCGTAAAGAACTGGAGGATGATCTCGATAACGATGATGATGACGAGGATGATGGAGATTCGAGTCAGTCGCGTAGTAGAAGAATCGACGGTGGTGGAGATGAATGGGAGATCAGATCTTTTATAGGAATGGATTCCACTCTCGACAATGAGGTATGTTATAATTTCGTTTTTTTTTTAAATATTGTATTTGTTTCTTCTTATTTCTTTAATTTACGGAGGGCTCTATGGTGATTTCGTTTCAGATATTTTGATTATAGGGTAAGTTGAATTTTCAAGCTGATACTTTGATGAGTGGTCTAAGAAGCTTCTTGGCCCGGCATTGAGGCATCGTCAAAGTTTAATACTCTTTTTCATAGTTGGGACATTAGGTTGACATTAGATGTACCGTGAAATCAATATATACTTGTTGAATTCTTGACAGATTGAGAAACTTCTACTTAATAATGTTCACACAAGTTGTAAGCATTGTGAATGAATCGGGTGAATTTCGGTAAAGAACCCTTATATTGGGATGAATGCAAACCTTCAGCCTTGGCCCTCTGCCGTATTATATTGAAGGAGGCCATTAGGTGCATCCGGAAAATGTACTAATTTAAGGCACTAAAGTAGTTTATGAGGATGGTTCGAACTTCTTAGTGTGAGTACTTCTACTTCGTGTCTAATCAGCTAGTAATACAGCCTGATTGAAGCTGACTTCAGTGATTTTATCATGTATTAATTTGTTTGATTGCTTCATGTTGTGGTTGGGTAAATGTGCTCCCTGAATATCAATTAACTGTACATGTTAAGTTCAAAGGTATTAAATGACTCTGGTACTAGGTCCACCACTTAAGCTTGGTAACTAGGAGAGAGACTGTGTTCCTCGTTATTTGTCAATGAGGCTATTGCATGTTTTGTTTACTGAGTGTCCATGTTTATTTCCCCACCTCTTCCTTTTCCTTTTAATCTATTTACAGTAGAGCTGATGTTTGTTTACTATTTGATATAGGAAGAGGAAGATGAATATGACAAAGTGGCCTCAGGTAGAGAAAATGCTGGTGAACGCCTTTATATGAGTGACATTGCTGACCATGGGTCTTACTTGAATTCTCAGAATGTGCTTCATAGTGCATTAAATCGTACCAGTAAAAAGGCGGTCCCTGCTAATCGCATGGCGGCAAGAATCAGACTGAAAGAAGATGATGAAGAAGCTTGGAAGCTCAATAATCATAATGGGTGTAATGCTGAAATTAGAGAATTAAATGTTGAGGTATCCAATAATGGTTGCCAATTGAGGTCTATATTGAAAAGGAAAGACAACTGTGTAGGTTTCAAGCCACAAAAGCGTGTCAGGTTTGACCCTGCTTGTAAAAATGATTTGGAAGACTCATCTATAAAGTTTGATGATGATCCTACTGGCACCTTCCCAATGAGTTCCCAAGATTCAGCTTGTGGATCTTTACCAGCTGAAAATGCTTGTGCAGTTCGAGATTATATAAATTTTTCTAGGTATAAACGTTACAGTTTTGATTCATCAAGTGAAGTTGATGAAGAATCCAATGCTCAAGCTTGTATGGACTTCCTTAAGCTTGTTCGAAAGACAAAACCTAAGCTGGATGATGTACCCTGTGATGTTCCAAAGTCAGTGACTTTTATCGCAAAGAGAAAATCAGGCAATGTTCAACCAGGAAGCTGTAGGGGTGAGGTTAAGCAGGAAGATGAAAGTAAGAAGTCATTGCACCTAACAAGGCTCCCTGTGGGCATTGCAGCAGGTGCAACCCAGCATTATAAAGCTGGTGCAACAGAAGATGATGAATCAGAAACAAGTGCAGCTGATACTGCTGCTGTTGTTCAAAAATGCATTCGCAGCTATCGAGTAAAATCACGGTCAGATGAATCTGATGTATAATGTTGAGCAGCTCCTAACTGTTCCAAGAATTTGCTTCTGAAATGTCTTAAGGTGCTTTTGACTGTTTCTCCCGAGTTGTGTTCTCACAACCACAGCTCTTTTACAGAATGATGGAAAGTTAGTGTAGAAGCATTCCAAATGTTAAATGAATATCTTCTCTTCATTCTTGAGACTCTTTATATTTCGCATCGCCACTCAACAAGGCTCCATGTGGGCATCGCAGCAGGTGCAACCCAGCAATATGAAGTTGGTGCAACAAAAGATGATGAACCAGAAACAAGTTCAGAGCAGATAGTACTGCTGTTGTCCAAAAATGTGGTCACATTTATCGATTAAAATTACAGTCTGATGACTCCAGTGTATGATGTGGAACTGCTCTTAACTGTTGAAGAGTTTGCTTAAGGTGCTTACGACCGTTTCTCCCTGAGTTGTGTGTTCTTTTATAATACAGGATTGCACAATGATGGTAACCTAATGTATAAGCATTCCAAATGTTAAATGATAATCTTCTTTTGAATATATATATATATATATATATATATATATATATATTATATTTAATTAAAATTTATGATTTCTTTTGAAAACGTGACTTTTTTTTAATTTATGTATTTAATTTATATATTATATCAAAATCTCATATTTATTTTACATTAATAACTATAACAAAAGAATTTTAACANATATATATATATATATATATATATATATATATATTGATAATTTTCTTCATTCTTGAATCTCAAGAATCTCTTTATTTGGCATTTGCTTGGGCCCACGAGGCATACTTGCAGATTTATGTAACAGGATCAAGTTTGGCGCTGATCGCATATGTGATAAGGAACTGTGTCCTGAGTCCTGCGCCAGAGTTAAAGAAATCTTGGTGGGCCATTAATCCCATACCAAGCTGCGGGCTGCCGCGTTGTGATAATTAATACATAACTTAGCCGAAGTCTTGCATGCAACACTTGTACAGGTAATAGATAAAAACAAAGGACAATGCCTCGAAAGGTCAAAATGTTGAAATGAGAAGGCAGAGAAAGTAATATGACTAGTTCATGTTGCTCTGTAAATAAATAATAGCCTGTACAATAATAGTAGAAGGGAAAAAATTCATATAATCTCACTGGGAGAAAGAGATGTATAACAGAAAAGAAGTAGAAAATGCTGTATGGGCCTCAAAATTCTCAACTTATTTATGGGTGTATGGTAGAAAGTAAATAAGAATATTTAGGGTAAAAATAAAATGAAAAATGCATATAAGAAAGTATCTTCCTGATCAAGATTTGATTCATAAATTCTTCAAACTTGAGCTACCATCTATCGTGCAGTACTTGTCTATGTACAACGTATTCTGACTGCCCCCAGCTATAACTTATCAGCTATTCTCCCTAAAGCGTCTGCAAGCTTGTTAAGAACAGCAACTAAGTTATCAGCATGGTCTTTCCGTTGCTCCCTATCCTGTTGGAAGTTGGTGTTTTGAGCTTCCAGTTGAGCCACCAGCATTTTACCATTCCTTTCCAAGACGTCGATCAGGTGACATTGCATACTGCTCATTTCCTCATCTCCATCCATTCCCATCCTTTTCCTCTTCCTCGCTTCTTGAGAGACAGAACCTATCTCGGGATTCAAGCTTGAATTTGGAGGTTTCTCATTTGTTGTACCTGAGGGCAAAATTATTAATATGAAAAGGATACGTTTTGCCATTCACTACTTGCACTGCATTTTTAAGCCCCTTCTGGTTTAGAGACAATAAAAATGACATATAAATCACTTCTCGTGCAATATTTTTTAATGGCCCTAGTCAATTTTTGTCTAAACTGGTTTAAATCTTTTACCATAAGTGTTGAATTGAAGGTGTTGTTTCCACTTGGTCTCTTCTAAAACAAAAGAGGCATATTTCACTAACACATGGTTGAATCTCGAACATGGCAATTATACACAACGCAATTGAGACATGACAAGATATATTCAGAAAAGCTCTAAAACTTGAAGTAACTCTTATTAAGTGATTAGTCAAGGAATCATCAAAGTGACTGGTCATTTTTTAGTTTTCTTCCTTCATTGACTACAACAATCAGCTAATTGGACAAAACTTTCCCACATTCTGACTTAGAATATGTTAGAACCAACATTATGATACCAGAGTTTAGCAATTCCTGATATTGAAAACGTCTTAGTACTAACAACAGAGACAAAACCTGAAAACAGCACATTAATTGAGAAAAAGGTAGAAGAGTTGATTGTATTACCTTGACTCTGATTCCCTTGAAGAGCTGGCTGTGGCTGGTACTGCTTCTCTGTGAGCATTACAGTAAGAAAACAAAACCCATATCAGCATTAAGTCGACCAATCATACCCTTTCCCTCGATTTCGGTGGAAGATCCAGAGGAAAAGGAAAATGTCCAAACAAATACAAAAAAGAAAGCAGCGACGGCCTTATGATAAAAGAATAAATATTCCTACAAAAAAGAAAAAGGCTAAAAAATAAGTTGCCAACATTGCCCAAACACACACCTCCACCGAAAAACAAACTTCCTTTTTCTTTATCAACCAATTAGAGTCCCAATCAAATTATCATGGTATTAAAACAAAATCACAAACAGAATTAAAGGCTTTGATTCAATGTTAATTACTAATTAGCAATTCATTGTAAATAACCATATATATATATGTATATATACTATATATATATAATATATATATATATAATATAGTAATACGAATTGAAAAGTTTCACGACTCTTTTCACTATTCCCAGATTACCTGAAATAGGCATAGGAGCTGGAACCGCCTTTCCAGCAGCAGCCGCCACCGCCGGCTCCACCTTTTCCGGGCTCCCAGCAGCATCATCCTGCTCAAAGTCCGAAAAAAGACCATCCTCTGCTGCCGCGCTCCTTCCACTATCAAAAACAGCCTCGGCATCCTCCGCCACGTCCTGCGCCACGGGAGTTGGAGCTAAAGCCAGAGCCAAACCGGGAGCCGTGGCCGAACCCGGGACTCCGGTGGTGCCGCCGTCGAGAATATCATAAACTTCCTTATCGAAGAACCCCGGCAACTTCCTCTCCCTCCTTAAATCGTTCCTCATAACCCAAAATGAGTCAGTTTCTTCCCTTATGTTATTTTCCCATTCCTTGATCTTCTTAAAATCACCCGCCAAATTGCTCCACCTTTTCCGACACTGCACCGGTCCCCGGTTCACGCCGTGCCTCTTACAGTAAGAAGAAACCGAGGCCCACTTGGGCTCCACTTGTCCCGAACCGAAAGCCAGGCCCGCGGCCCGTCCACGGCGGACTCGGTTCTCGGCGACTCTTTTCCCTTGTATGAGTACGAGAATTTCCTGCCTCGTCCATCGAGGAAGCCTGGGAGCTTTACTGACGTCATCACCGCCATCAACAGACGCTGGACGGGATTCGACGCCGTTAGTGGCGGCGTTGACGGCGTCTGTTTGGCCGTCAACTGGGTCTGGAGTGGCAGCCAAGCTTAACTGCTCCAAGGCCATAAAAATCGAAGGATTTGATAATTTTTTTTCCTATTTTTTTTTAATTCGAAAATGCACGTGACAGTGAGAGTTAACTGGTGGTTGTGAAGTAACGGAGTTTGTTTGAGAAAAGTCCGTTACGCCGTTTAAAGGAGAGAGTCGTCTCATAAATTTTAAGAGACCTAGAGAGAGAGAGAGAGAGAGAGAGGAAGGGGAGGAAAGGAGAGAAAAAGGAGAGGGAGAGGGGGGGTGGAGGGGGTGTTAGAGAGGGCTGAGTTTGTTTCTTTTTTTACTAACTATTCAGCTATTGACCCTTCAACCCAAATGAAGGTTTAATTGGGAATAATTGATTAGAGGTAATGAGTCTAATTGTGTTTAATAATAAATAAAGAAATATATATATATATATGCTAAATAGAATGGAGGAGAGATTTGATTGGGAAAATCTTCTTTCTTAGCTAAGGGTTAGTAATGTTGTTGTTTTGGACAGGCAAATCTTTAAAGGCCACCCTCATATCTCACAACAAACTAAACAAAGGTCATTTTCTTGGCGTAGAATATGGCATTAAACGCGTTTTTTGGGCCACCTTATTCCTCACCTCATATCTTTTTCATGTCTATTTGTTTCCATGTATTTTGCCCCCCCCTAATCTTTAGTCAGTCAAGACGTCTACATGTATTTTAACCCCTTTTTTCTTTTCTCTTTGCTTATTTGAATGAATCATACGAATTTTGTTTGTTGGGTGATAAGGGCACCCTACCCCTGTCCTACCACTGAAGAAAAATTTTGTTTGCTGTGGATGGATGGCTAATCCCACTCTTATCTTAATTGAATAATTTTGCCCTAATCTTCCTCGCTTAATGGCTAATCCTAATGGATGGCCCCCTCCATTAAAGCCACTTTTCTTCTTCTTCTTCCTTTTTTCTTTTATCTTATGTTGTTTGGTGTCTGGAGAAAGAATTAATCAAAGGGTACGAGTAGCAACGTCCCCTCCCTTTAAAAAAGTATAATATTGATATCAGCATAGCATCCGTTTTCAATAGCCTCTCCCTAATCGAATCATTAGTCCTTAAGTTTCAATCAAGAAACATATTAAGAAATATAAAATTTCTTCCTTTTTAAAATTAAAAAGCATAAGCTTACAAAGGAGGATTTTGGAAGCACATGTGGCATCGGGGGGGCTGAGGGTTGAGATTAGAGGGTTAGTACCAAGTCACATTCTCTACGTGACACAGTGGGGACCAAAGCGGCCCGCCCATTTATGGTGCTCTTAGACGATACGGAGGGGCTGGCTACCTCCCCTCCCCCCACTACACCTGTTGCCTAGCCTTTCTACTTGTACTAAAGTCTCCTTGGATAAATAAAATACTACTTTGAGCAAGACCCTTTCTGCATGGCCTCTTCAAAATATTCCTTTCTTTGAATTGATGTTGGTAGTTCTTGAAAAATTTCAAAGGTTTTTGGGTTGTTCGTAATCTAAGGTCTTAGTATATCTAGGAACAACAACAAAAACAAAAAGAATGACAAATTTAATTGTATACTTACCAATTTGGTTTATTCTATCCTCCTTTTCTAGCTGCAAACAAGACAAGCAATTACATGACATAGAGTATACGTTTAAACCCAAAAGGTAGAAACTGTTTATAGGAAAAAGAAAAGGGTATTAATTAAGAAGGGTAAGTGATCATAATTCCTTTGTTTCTCTTGATTATTGTAATTAATTACTATTTCAGTGAGCTAGGTTAATTATGCTAATTTCATGTGCTGTTTGATTTGACTGTCGGGTCTCCTTAAAACTTGATAATGGGCAGTTGCAGTTTCTATTTTCATGGCTTGTGGGACAGCATGCATCGTCCTTAAAAACACTAGAATTATCTTCTAATTATGGTTTCTAATACTAAAAGCAATTAATGGGTTAGTGATGTTTCCCACGCCCCATTAATTAATAAGATCTGTAATACTGATAGTATTTTGGATTGGACTTTTTTGAATCGGTTATGAAATTCGAACTTGATCTGATTGCTGCAATTGATAGCCATGTTGAAATAACCAAACCAAAAACAAATTCCTAAGTGGTTTGGTCAGGTGGACTGCAAGTTCCACGTTCCATGGAAGATTGGTCTAAACATCAAAAACCAAAATCAATTTACTTTTGGAAATGTTGCAAACTTTGTGTGCACATCTCGAATTGACACATTTTAGTTCTCGCCCTTTATAATTCAAAGCTTCACCGCACGTGGAGTTGAAGTGCCTCATTGGGTTACCATGACTTCCACTTTAGAAGCATTTCACGTAATTGGTATAATTAAATTAAAGTAAGTTGTACTAAAAAGACAAATACTAATACTACCTAGTATTTTATATAAGAAAAATGTTAAATATGAATTATAATAAAAAGAAGTTCAAACTTCAAATATGGATACGTTGAAAACAAGATTGGTATGGGGTATAAGGCACAAGGACCCAAATTTGTGTATTTGGGGTTCTTACTCAAAAAAAGATTATCCACATTGCAATATCTGAATTAATTAATATATAGTCTCTTTCTCAAGATTTTGATTGTTGTATTTAATAAAACGTGCTGGCTTTTCTCATTCATAGCCACTTCAATTTGGACATCAAAATGGTTAGGTTTTGACTCTTGCCGAGATTTCTTTTGCTCATTTTTGCAAGTAAAGCATCGTGGGAGATTAATTCCATCCCAGTATATTGGCAAGGAAAATCAACAAGCCTCCCTTCTGCCATACCCCCCTATTATGTTAAGAATTCAAATTAAAAGGATTACAAAATGCCATCCAAATTGGTTTTTTAAAACAAAAAAGGAATGATTTTTGGTGAGATGTCAGCATTTAACAGTTGATGTCCAATCACAAAGACACCTACCACCCTCAAAAATGGAGTAAGAAAAGCTTTGATTCATGAAATGTTTACTCTTTCTATAGAAAAAGCATTGTGAAGGATGATTAATGAAGCCTATGGTAATTGTTCCATTTTGGTTTTTCGTACACGACACATGCATTTCTAATTTTCAAGCAAAACATTGAACATTGAATTGTTATATACTTTTGTTGTAGCAATGAAAAAGGATAAATTCATTTTAAAATTTTTATACGTAAAATAAGATACGTGATCTATTAGTAAAAGCAGACGTAGGTTATGTTAGTTCATAAGAAACCTAATGTAGATGTTTAATGCAAATTAGATAGTAGTATTAGTTATAGAAATTTGAGTTCAAACCTTGATCCTCTCTTCTTATTCACAATATTAAATAAAAAATGCAGTCTTGGTGCTAGCTATTTGAAGATCCCTAACTATCACACAAAAATGCAATTGAGCTTAAATACATTTCTTAACACAATGCTAATAAACATAAGTATGAATTGAGGTCTAGGCTTTCGAATGTATTCTAGTCAATAAATTATATAGTTAGTGCCCGGACCAATCATTATGTCATAAACAGTCTATTGCAATAAGTAAGAGATTTGGAATGGCATATGAGTCCCTAAAACTAATAAAATCATCTTTCAAATAAAAAATTATATAGTATTGACAAGCTCTTACTTTTTTATTCGAGAAAGGTAATTGTTTGTAGTGTTTGGTTTTGAAGAGTAAGGTTAACTTCTCTTTTATTTGAAATCGTTGTATTGATTTCTGCCTCCAACAAACTAAAAAATAGAAGTGGGTTTTGTTTAGGGTTTTTGGCTTTTAAAAAAGAAAGTTTCAAAAACTTCATTTTCACAAGTTAGGTGCCAAGATTGATTTGTATTATTACTATAATTAATGTTGTACATTAATTACTCATTTGTACACAATATAAACATGTTGAGACCTTTTTAATATGTTCATGAACATGTTGTATCAAAGAAAGTGCCCACAAACTTACAGAAAAGTGGCATCTTTGACAAAAATAGAAAAAGGAGGAAGAAGAACATGCAACTTTGCCATTCATGTAGCCATTAGAATAAAGATGGAAGCTAGAAAATATGAACCACAAGTAGCTTCGAATGCGCCCCACCCCCCCCCCCCCCTCCCCCCGGGCCTGTATATGGCACAGAATGTTCATTTGTCGATAGAAATACAGAGCCAAAGTCGGAGGCAAATGAACAAGTTTGGGTTTGTTTTGTTGGTCTTTACTGTGTCAACGGTAGAGCAATTGGAGGGGAAGGGCTATGAAAAGCCTGTCAACTGTGGGCACCTTGAATGCGCTCCGGACAAAGAAGTCATTCAAAGCTAAACAGAGTTTGAGATTACAAGTTATGCAAAGGCTACATAGGTTGCTCCTTCCACAGTCGGCTCTGCCTCCTACAAAGATGCTGTTTGCCAAAGGCTTTAACATGTAAGCAATTTTTTGAATATATCTTGACCCTTTCGCTCTCTCTCTTCTTATATGGTTTAGGTAGTGTGTAATTAAGTGTATTTTATTGTTTATACCAAAAAAAAGGGTGTATTTTATTGCTTTAAATATTATAGCTGAGGTAAAGGGTGTGCCCATCGGCCATCACTTTTTTTTTTTGGCGGCATAGTAATGTTTTAATAGGTTTAAATCTGAACCCTCCATTGATCTTTAGAATGTGGGTAGAAGTCACATGAAGGACTCTAATCTAATAGTAGTAAATGTATAATAAGACCAAATATGATTGCTTTTTGAACAGTTAAAGAACTAATCATTTGCCACAAACAATGCATTTTATAGGCTTTAAAGATACTCTTCAATCGATTGATGGAACAACCCATCGAGTCAAATGACCTATTTTTCAGCACTCCAAAATATTAAATCCATTCTCTTTTGCTTCTTTAGCATTAACCCTCCTCAACAGTCGTTTTTGTTTTCATTGGCACCCCATTTGCTTACATTCAGGGCAACAATGATCAAGCAGTGAAAAAAATTAATAGGACAGCACCAGTTCTGGTAACTATACATCCACCCACTGGACCTCATCTCCCGTTATTTGTCCTCCGTTGTTCACTATTGCATGCCCCAAAAATGCCAAAGAACCCCTTCTCCCTCCCCACTCAGCTGAAGCACACCCCGCAGCACGAATATGCAGCTGTGAGGAGATTTGGAGGTTTGATGGATGATTCCATCATCTCTGCCCTCAAGGCCACTGCTTGGGAATCATCCATACCATACCGTACAAACACATTCGGGGCCCCTCTGCCTTAGGTTGGTGCTGGCTACAACTCCCCTTTCGAATACGAGAATCGTATAAATGAAGTGATGTTATGGTTTGATTAGCTTTGATTAATCTTATACAGGGACAACAAAACGGAAAAGGAAACAAAAAAGAAGAAAGAAAATAAAAAGAGAGGTAATGTCAGATAAGCTATAGACAGGGACTGGGTTTTCTTATTTCTTAAGCATCATCTTGTTTTCACTTTTCTTTCTTTGGTTACCCACCTGAACTACGGGTTTGTAAAACCATGGGAGTTTAGTGGCAGACAGACTGATTTATGACATGGGAAGAAATCAAAAACGTTGTTATCTTTTTCTATTATTTAATTAGCATTTAAAAGCACAAAATTATCGCCATTGGTAAGCGTTGAACATTGGTGTGAATGTTCTTCTGAATCAGGTGGCAAAGGGCATGTTTTACTTACAAATTACAATGATTGTGCCAAACTGTTTAAAAGGCCAGGAAGCGGAAATCACAGACTAAACTATTTTAATTAAATGATTTAAGAGGAGACGAGGCAAAACCATTAACTCACCAATTCCCGTTTCCTGTTAGAAACGATCTTATCAATTGCCCGATTTTAGACAAGGATAACAGTAAGAGAAACAGGAAAATGATAAGGGCATCAGGACAGTAAAGACAATACAAGCAAAGATGCGGTTTGCACAGACTTACAACAACTACTACTATCACGTTACGTGAGCATTTCAGATCAATCCAGCAGGGTGCACAGCACTATAGTCAAATTATTTCATTTTATTATACCAGATTTTATACAATGTTATAGTGTAATTATTCAACTCCGAACTTTGCCTATTCACGGCCCAAGAGGTCGGGCAGCCTTTTTCATTTTCCGGTTAATTAATTTTTAATCACCGTTTTACAAATATGAATTTCATAATTATTGGTGAATGCTATACACATGCATAATAATTAAAGATATATTAAAAGTAGTAAATAAAATAATGATAGAGCAGTGAGAGGGGTGATTAATCTGATTACCATAATGCCAAAGCTTGGACTTCCGACAATCAGCAGTACCACAGCAGCTGTTTTATTTTGCCATTAGGATCAATAACGCTATTAATTTTCATAATTATAGTCATCTGTTGGTTACATAAGCTGAATATTGTTAATCTGGAAATACAGTTGCAAACTGTAAGATAACAAATATATTGGAAAGGAAGTTGAAGTTGGGAGCTCCCTAAATAATCCTCTCGAAACTACAAGAAAATATAATTGTTAGCAGGATAGTGGAGTCAACGCCGAGTACCAATAACTGGGTACTACTTTCCCACCACAAACATTTTTACAAGTCCCGGGATCAATAAATTGGTAGAAAATAAAATATGTAGCACTACCATGTCCTGCTTTAGACTCGAAGGGGCAGGCAAAAAGGGTCATGGAGAAATAAACTGACGACTTTTTGAACTTGGACCAAGCCTTTTTTGTCATTTCTCCACACATTACGTGAAAGGCCCAATCCTGTAATTGTTGATTTTATATTGTTATAGAACTCCGCCAAGCTAGAAGGATGGATTTTGGGAGAACTAGAAGTTGAGAGAACCATATTAACCGTACACAATTATAAAAAACATCAACTACAGTATCCATTAGTGTGGGATCCTTGCGAGCTCTACATAGTTCCCAAATAAGCCCCCATACTGTGGATGGCTGAGATTCGATCATTGTACAATCGCAATGAAAATAGAATTTGTGCGTGATATCAATTCCCCAGGTGACATGTCAACACGAGATCCGAACCATTCTTTTGAACTCACGAAAATGGCAACAAACAACCCAGATTCATTTGAACAGATTAAATAAAAGCAGGGATCAAAAGGAAAAAAGAAAAAAAGAATAAAGGACGAAAGCCTAGAAGTGAATGGAGGAGAAGAAAACAATGAAGAACAGCAAGAAAAGCTCCATCTCATCATGGAAACAACTGCCATTTTTCTCCTGGCATGTAAGAATTCTAATCATGTTTGTGTTAACAATTTGTATCCATTTCTACACAACAAAGAGGGAACCGATGATTTATGTGATTCTATTTTCAAGTGTTACCGTAAATATTTTCAAAATAAAAAGGTTATCTTACATTGTATAATTATTGAATTATAGGTGGGTCTTTCATATGAATAGTTATGTCTCTTGAAAAAATGACATGTTAGAAAAACACCTCTAAATCTAAAAATTATGAGATGATTGAAAAATACCATCGTTAAAAGGTTAGATATGAAAAGTTATCTTTTCAAATTATAATTGAAAGATTATATCTTATAGAATGAATGGTTATCGTTTCATAAGGTAATTATTAAAATAATACATTTATCTAAGCATCGTGTTTTGCAAAATGTAAAGGTATTTTTAAGATAAAAAGGTGCTTTGATGAAATGATTGTGTTGTTGAGAAGAGACACTTACAAGCTTATATAAAGAACTTGCTGCCAACGATTTTAATATATCAAAAAACAAATAAGATAAAAGTAAAAAAAATCAAGAGTAATAGGAGTGTGAGTTCCTATCATCTATAAAGGGAATTCAATTTCCTTATAGTCTACTTGCTACAGAAAGTAAGCTTTAAGGTCAAAAATTTTTTTAAACCCTCGGGCATATCTATTGGTCTACTTTCATAAAATGTAAAGATGAAGTTAGATGTTGGCTTTATTGTATCCTTAAATTTATTTGCATAATTCCCCTTTTGCATACTGAATGTTGAAGGTGACATAAGTCTTAAAGATAACGTCTATTGATAGGCTTGTCTTGTAGTCAATTTTGTTGGTTCCTTGAATTCCATCTAAACTCCATTTGCACTAACAATTTTAAGACTTATTTTCGTTGTGTCAAAATTTGAAATGACCTCACTAAAAGATATGGCTACAAACATTGTCAAGTTAGATAGCTTTGAAGGAAAAAACTTTATTCATTAGCAAATGTTAGATCAATTTGATGTTGACAAAGAAAAATCTATGGATCGGATTTGTTTGTGGCAGAATGGTTCTACATTGGATTATAAGATAAGTTTTCTTTTCTTACTTGATATGAATGATATTGTATGTAATATGCATAGTAAACATATGTTGGTTGGAAAGAAGGACTTTGTTATATTCATATATGATATTGAAATAGATAAAGTTAGTGTGGTGTCTTTTATAATTGACATACTTCTCCCGTCATTAAAAGACACTAAGAAAACTCTAAAGCATAATAAAGAGAAGATGTCTCTCAACAATCTTTGGTAATCATCCTTAAATAAAAGAAGATGGTTGCAATCAAGATGAAGTCACAAACAAGATGAGAAGGATAAAAATCCTAAAGTAAACCATCTTGAGTTGATGAAAGTCCATGTGATGGAAGACATAAGGCATGAGTATGTGGCATTTCTATTATACATTAAGGTTGTGTGAATTAAAAATGACTTTCAAATTTGACTGTTCATCTTATTTACATTTAAATTTAAAATACATAAGCCGATTAAAGAGTTCAATATTGATAAGACTTTTAAAAAGGTTGTGCGAACAATTCTACCCTTTGGTGTGGAAAGCGGTTAGGCTAATCGACTGGCTTACATGGGCTATTGGCTTATCTAGGTTGCTAGCCTAATAAGGTTATGACATTTTCCCCACTCAATCCAATAATGCCTCATTGTTGGGAGATGGTCACCTCTATGCTGTTTATTGTTACTTCATGTGCTGTCCTCTCACATGCCTTTGCCTTGAGCAATCTCGTTTGTGCATATTCACCTTGGGCTTCCTTTCCTTATATGTTACCTTCGTGAGCTTTTACCTTGTGAACCTTTGCCTTGCACACTATCCTATTGCATGTTAATCCCTTGGTAATCATTGTCTTGACACTTTTGCTCTATGCACACTTTTTCTACATGTGTTATCTTCTTGGGCACTTGTTGCGGACTAGTCCACTATTACCTCGCCCTTTTGGCCTAGTGGGAGTTTGGCTTGCGCACATATGCCTTGGGCCTTCTAGCTGTTAGTTGTGGCCGTCTAGTCATCATTGACTTTGGTATCTCTTAGACCTTATAGTATTGTACATCTCTTGTTGTTGTTGCCTTTAATGCAATACGATATTGTCGAACCTCAGTGCATTCTTAGGTTCCCTTTGTCAAGGATGGTGGCACTCTTCGCCACTACAGTAACTCTTCTCTTTGGTTGTGTGGGTTGCTTGATGGCTCTCTCTTTTCCTATACAACACTAGGCTTCCCAACTACGACTCTTTCCCAAGTCCTTCCACATGTAAGTCAACATCTTTATCTTTGAAGCTAAGATATGCAAATAAAAAAAAAATAATGCAATTATGATGTACATTAATAGCAGTCTAGTAGTAAATTGTGTTCATTATCTTTGAAGGCCAAGACAAGCTTGATAAAACATATGCAGTAGAGTCAAGAGATGTAGTGTTTTCAAACAAGCTTGATAAAACTTACTATTGTTGCAAATCGTGCTTGCTCTTTTTGTTTCCTCATTCTTTTTTGGTGTAGTGTTTCCTCTATCACTTTGGCTTTGTAGCCACTAACATTGTGACCTTTTTGATGACAATTACCACATTTTACTAGCCTATTTTCCTTTGAAACTTTGTATGGATTCCTATGCTCATTTGGTACCTTTTTTCTAACCTTTTAGGCCTTTATGGTGGTTGAAACACAATTGGTGCTTCAACTAGATTCAAATTGGTCTAAGTTTACTCTTTTTCTTGGCATTGGATGTATCATAACTTTATATGTTTTTAAGTATATCTCCTTAGTGTAGTATTTATCTACATATTGCTTTAACTTCTTTATGTTCATGAATATGCAAGCTACAACATGCTTACATGGCACAAATAGTAAGGTCCCATCTTCTATGTAGACACCCCATTTGTTCGGGGTTATCTAAATGATAGAAATAAATAAAATAAAAACTAAAAAAAATAAGAAAAAATATAAATAATAAAAAATAAAAATCTGAAACAAAAAAGGAAAGGAGATAATGATAATGATAAGAGAAGTTTTGAATGAACAACCAAACGGATTAAGAATCGGTTTAAATCGATCTTAATCCAATAATTTTTTAAATTCATTTAAAAAAAAGAGGAAGGAAATCCTAATCCAAGATCAACACAAAAATGGGTAGTGTTAGTGTATAAGTCTCAATGAACAATATATCAAGAGAGGGTGAATTGATATATTAAAAATCTCTTTTAAAATCTATGTATAAAAATCAAAACTTTTTCACCCAAAAATGTTTTATAGCATCACAATCAAGTTTCCAACAATAAATCACTAAGTATAAAAATAATAAACCAAAGTAAAATATTTTTCTTAAATTTAAATGCTAGCTATGAAAAATAAAGGGAAAAATATTTTCCTAAATGTGAAGCAATAAATCAATATAAAACTATTTTCCTAAGGTAAATATAGGCAATGAATAATAGTGTGAAAATTAAAAAGAGACACAAATAATTTATAGTGGTTCAACTTTTTTAATGCCTACATCCACTCTCTTGGTAACCAAGGAATTTCAATCCACTATCAAAGTTTCTTGCTCTTTAATAGGATAAAGTGATGACCCTTACACAATCCACAAAAGGATTCTTGCTTTTTAATGGGATCAAGCGATAACCTTTACAACTGTTTTTTCATAGGATTGTTGTGGATTTAGTATATGTAAGTATACGTATCGAACAAGTATAGTAAGTCCAGAATTGTATTCCACAGAAATTTGCTCTTAATTGTTCACTAAGTATCAAAATTATGACAGATTAATCTTATTCAAGTAACTCAATTTTGTAAACAATTAATTAAAACTAAATTTAATCATAAAACTAAACTAATTAACGAAGACTAAAAATCCACTAGAGAAAAACAATAGATTAAAACCTAAGATTATGGGTTCATTCAACACTTCATCTGATATTTATTTCTCTCAATATTTACATTCATGGATCATTTTGCTAACCTAGAATTCAAACCTATGCACAAGTCTCCATCGAGATGCTTACTCAAATATCTAACTTAATTGAGTCACTATATGTCTATCGTAATCAATTAAAGAAGGTTCATTAAGCTCGTGTTCTAATTTGGTTATGTATGAAATTAGACGTATCTATACCCTAATTGCGAATCAGATCACCTAAGTGATATGAATATATACTACTCAAACCCATGAAATTCATTTTATACTTTGGATAATTGAGGGATTTTATGTGGTGGAGAAGAAATGCTTAATTATTAAGTTTTATGTATGGACCAATCACATGGTGACAAGTGTCAAGCTTTAATATTATTATATTTTCCTTTATAAACACAACTAAAACTCTCCCATCTCATTTCTCTTGGCCGGCCAAGGCAAGAACAAAAGGGAAAAAGCATAGAACAAACCCTAGAGAAGAAAATCAAGAGAAAATTCATTGGATTTCAAGGAATTAAGCAAGTAAAGGTAAAATTTCTTAATTCTAGCTTGTGATCTACCTTTCCTATGCATTCTTTTTCAATTACCATGGTTAAAATTCAAGATCTCATGAAGGATTCATGGCTGACCGAATTTAGGGAGAGAAGATTTGATGATTTATTTGGTTAGATTTCAAGGTATCTTAGTGTTTTTAGTTGTTTGGTGATGTTTAGCATGAAAAACAAGCAAGAAATTTCATGCCCTTCACCCACACTCCTTGGCTAAAATTTTCAAGAGAGAAATTGGATAATGGACTTTGATGAATTTCATGCTATTTAGGTGTTTTTAGTTGTTTTATGATGTAAGGTGTAAAAATCAAGCATGAAAATTACATGTTCTACACTAAACCTTCAATGGCCGAATTTTACAAGGAAGATATTGATGATGGATTTTTGTGATATTACATATTATTTAACTTGTAATTGATGACTTGGAGTGTTGGAAGTGGAATCAAGTTAATTGGAGTTGAATTGGATGTATTGGCCAATTAACCGGTGTATAGATCGAATTAGGCCAATACCATTTTATTTCGATACATAATTGAAGCTACGTAGAACACCATATTTAGATAATAATCCAAACATTTCGCATCCCATTTCATGCATTCATATAGAGCCTAAATTAGTTTTATAACGGTTTAGTACAAATATAATAAATTGCTTATTGTGCATTATGTTTAGGTGGTGAAACTTCCGATAAGGGTAAGGAGATTGTACCCGAAGATTGGGACTAGGAGTACTTCCACTCTCGATATTGTGAGTAATCTTATTATCGTCTTAATTATCTAAAGTAGTTTTTATTCTTTTTTGTGATTTTATAGAAAAATGAGTTTAAATGGTAAATCCTTATGTTTTATAAGTAAAATGTGATTAAATGAAATGAGTTTTATAAATCATTTTGAAATTAAATGATGATTTTAGAAATTGAGTAATTGGAGACTGTTTGATTGTGTTGTAAATTTATGGTTTGAATTGAATGGCTTATGGTGATATTGGCATGAATGGCTGAATTGGAAATTGTGTTGAAATTGTATGAACTGTTTGTTTTGCCTTAACAGGCTGGGTAGTAATATAATTGCCATGTCATGCTATTGAAACGTTTATTGATTTGGTGAGATATTGATTAGTCACTGCAGTGGTGGGTTTTCGTAGACCAGTCTATTAGAGAGGGGCACAGTAAACCCGGTTATATTTTACCTCGGTACGTGAGGCGCGGAGGGTATCTCCTGAGGTAAAGCTTTAGAGTTCACTACACGCTAAACCACCACGTGAGGGTGAACTCAGCCAACGCCAAGGAACGACTATGCTTTTAAACGTAAAAATGTGTTTTATGTGTATATGAACTTTTCTTTAATAGCCTTGGCAGACTTGGTTGGATGCCCCGGCCAAGGTATCCCTGAGAATGAGTTTTGGCACGAGCCAAATTTTTAAGAAATTCATAAGCCATGTTGATTATTTGAGTGAAATGAAATTATTTTATTTAGTTGAAATGAGTTTGAAATGTTATGAATCATAGAACGATGAACTATTTTAAGTTGTCTCCATTTACTCGACTTTAGATATTTTAGATGATGTTTGTTTATTCACTGAGTTTATATAAACTCACCACCTTCCTTTCCACTCATTCTAGGATCAGGACAGTCTGTAAATAGCTGATTACGTCGAGGGTTATTATTGGACTCGCCTCCTTAGAAATTGTAGGTCCACAGCCTTTGTTACCTTTGGTCATTCGGGGGCCCACACGTCATTGTAAATTAAATTACATACTCTGGTTATCTGTGTTGCTGTATGTATGGATTTATTTTGCTTTTATGCTACAAAAATTATTTACGCAGAGTTCTATAAATATTGTTTTATAAGAAAATGGAATATTTCATTTAATATTTTTATTTTATTCTATTAGCTACAATTTCACCCTAAATGAATGTTTTAGATATAAAAACTTGTTTTTAGTTATGAAATGTGTATTTTCCCCTATATATTATATTTTTAGCAGGTTTCAAAATTTTTGAAAAAAATGACCAAAATGCCCTTGTGAGACAGAAAATATTTTTTTATTATTGTTTTGATTTGAAAATAGCTTATAATCTTTTAAAATATGATATTTAGTAATTATTGCTCACAGGAGAGGTGCGAAAACTGATATTAAGCCTTGCGAGGTTTCGGTTGGCATTCAGGATAATGAATGTCTATCGAGACATCGCGACAGTTGTCATGGGCTCGAGGAAAGTACCGGGTCGTGACATTATCTCCTTGGTAGCCACTAAGTAAGGCACATGCTGGGACAACTTAGTAAACTTAATATTGTACTCTAGCACTGTCAGACCCGAAGTTTGTACTAACATCTCGAATTCATGGGCTCTAACCTTTCTTACAATGATAAGTAGAAAACACTTCAAAAAAGCTATACTAAACTCTAGCCAAGGCATCAATGCAGCACAAGGTGCTTTACCTTTGTGTAACTGATCATACCATTGTCAAGCTGCTCTACCTAGCCTAAATGCAGCTAGCTCCACCATCCGAGTGCCAGTGGAACTCAAAGCATTGCATATGACCTCAATGTCATCTAAGAAATCCTGGGCATCTTGTGATGCATCTGATCCAAAAAATGTAAGAGGTTTTAGCTTCATGAACTTCGATAGTTGAACCTTAATCCTAACTCTAACCATGCTAGCTTGTAGCTGGTCACCTTAACTCTATGACTTCGGAGATGGTTGAACAGTAGGACGATCATCACCTTGTCGCCTCTGATCCAAGATCTTCTAAGCAAGAAGCTCTATGGTCTGACTGACTCCTTGTAAGTTGACAGCTAAATCTTTTAAAGTCATTGCCCTAGTTGTAGTCATTACTACCTCGGGAGCTTATCCCTCAACTACTACTTCGAGACCCTGTCCTTCTGTTTGTGCACTAGTGGGGGTATTAGTCCTCCCTAAACTGGTGGCCTTGTCGTGTCTGCCTTAACCTTTAGCAATGGGTGTACATGATCTATCAGTAGTCTCTAAAGGAGCTTCGCGCTTTGTCGCACCTCTAACATAAGCTCGTGTCCTAGGTGACATATCTCACCTAAACAAAAGCAACGTATACTGTAAGACTCAATGCTATAAACTCATAACAAGACTAGACATATCTTTTAAGCATATAATAGGTGGACAAACAAGAATTATATAGGGGTTTCTCATTCTCGATTTGTGCTCAGGTACACAAAACAAAAATAAGATTCCTTCATATGATTCCAATGTTCCGCTAACAATACCTAGTACTCTATGAACCTAGAGCTTTGATACCAACTTTATCACATCCCATTTTATGATGGAACATGATCGACGCATGAACCTAGATGGGTATAGCCTGCTAAGCCTAAGTAAGCCTTTTTAACATTCATCATTTTCATCAGTGTGGAAGCATATTTAAACATCCATTGGTATACAATATCAACTCATGCATACCATCATACGCAACATTACACATGAATGGAACTTCTTAACATATTAGTGTAAGTGCTAACATTTCATATATCATCAAAGTGCCACGTTCTTCGTGCACCATGTTGTTTACATGTCTCAACACCCTTGATTGTCCATATGGGCTCGAGAGCCACTTTATACAATTAACATAACATTCATAATGTAATACGCCCAAACATTTGGCTACATCATCATAAATAATCATAATCCATTTAAACACGTTCATAGTCCCTAAACATAAACATATCATAGACAAATTCATTAGTAGAACATGAACCGACTCATTAGGCATCAAGAGGCTGCTAGACACCTACTAATGAGGAATGAACGGATCACGTCTCCATGACACTAGCTATTAGCAAGATCATTGATCTACAACAAAAATAGTGAGGGACAATAACTTGTGAGTCACAAAGACTCCGTGAGTGGATACGGGGAAGGGGACAAGCCAAAGGGAAGAGTTTTTCATAACCATGCAATTATAATTACATATGATTCATAAATTCAACATTATTACCATAATGACGTTATAACATAGCATTTTAAACATCCTTTAAATAACATTGCATGGAAAACAACTTCGCTTAAAAGATTGGAACTCATTTATCCTTGAAAACCTTTTAAAACCACTTAGAAATCCTTTTCTACAACAATTTTATTGATACATTAAGGAATGCGCCGATACATGCAAGAAATATATCGATACTTTTGAGAATGTATTAATACATTTCACACAAAACACCTTCTATAGTATTTTGTTGAAAATGTATCGATAGATGCTCCACATGTATCAATATTTTTGGCACAGAATCTATTTTCTAAGCAATATTCTAAATTTAAACCATTCATAAGTCTTTCTAACATTGAGGGATCATTCCTTAGGCTAAGGTTTTGTCTAACCAAGCCATTATCACCACATTACAGTGTGAATAACATTATCAATAATCTTTCAATCATAAAGTAAGCATTTAAACATAAAGCATCAAATATTATTCATTCAATCATTCCTCAAACTCATTAAAATCATTCATCATAACATTCCATTTATGAATAGATTCGCCCTATTTTGATGAATAGTGGTTTAACCTCTATTTTTCAGGTTTCTGGCACGCTCTTGTTAATGGCACATTGGCCTCATCCATGATCTATCGAGTGATTCCACCCCATTCAGGCGGGTAGTGGACAAAGTCCTCAATACCGTCTAGTTCATCTTGCATGAACAATCATCATAGTTGTGTGAATCACACATTGGCCTTGTCCATAATCATTATAAGATCTCTTAAGCTTAGCATTGTTTTCATCCTTAGTTTGCATTATAAACATGTAACCTTTTTTTATAAATCATCATCATGCTTAGCCCATAGTGTATTTGGCTATCTCAACACATACATCTCATGGCATGCATTTCATAATCTCATAAATAACTCATATGCTTAGCCCATAGTGTACATGATATGCTTAACATGTACATCTCATGACATACATGTCATAATCTCATAAATGGAACTCATACATCGAACATTCTTATCATGCTACATTGTATCTAACATGTGTATAATGACATTCATACTTTAACCATAGAAATATCTCGTACCTACACTAGCCCAAAAGCTAGAGTAATCGAGTGGGCAATAAATATAAAAGGGCTTGTCCGTTTTTGTTGAAAACTGATATGTAGTAGCATATTTACATACGTAGTAGATTAGTAAACATTTTGAAAATCATTGTGTCACATTTATCACAAATCATTATCAAATCTAGTCCTTTGAACATTTCCTAGAAAACTTCATAAAAATCTTGTAGTTCAAATTCTTTGATAAACCCTTTATGGAAATAATATTTCAACATGCTTAAACAATCATTTCCATAAAAATCATGCTAACTTTATGTATTAAAATGCTTGAAAAGTTGTATCCACTTACCTAATTGGGGAGTTGATTCCTAGCTCCAATTACAACTTCATTTCGGTGATATGCATGGAGTTTTCAAGTGTTCCTATAGTATAACAATTATCATAATCATTTCTTAGGATAAAAATCTCATAATAATCATTCTAAGAACTTTCGAAACTACTCGCTTTTAGCTAAACTAATTTTTTATTTAAAACCCATGCTTAGAAACCCATAAATCTTTCATCCTTACCTTACGTGAGCTTAGGTGCTTAAGAAAATCGCAAAACCTTTAAGCTTTAATCACCAATAGAAAATTTGTGCTATGAAATCATATTTTCAGAAACTAGAAATCAAGATTTAATGTTTCCAAAGCTTAAAAATATCACATTTTTCGAAACAACTCAAGGGCAAATCATTTAGTCATCAAAAATGAAGAGTTGAGTTAAAAATGAGTTGAGAGGGTTTGAGTTGACAAAATACCTTAGAAAAATTGTTGAGGGTTGAAAACCCTTGAAAATTATGAGGTATTTATAGTTTTGAGTGTCAAAGTATAATTTTGCCCTTTTTATTTTTCTAAAAACGACGAAATATATTGATGCATTTGGGCCATGCATCGATACATTTGGTTCTAGAAATTGAATCAATACATGACCATATGTATTGATACATCATGAACATGTATCGATACATCATGAACATGTATCGATACATTTGAAACAGAATACAGTTTCTGAGAGAGATTGCTTATAAAACCTACTCAGCTTATTTTTATTCTCCATTTACTTAAGATATTTAATGAAAATAAGTAAACAACCACCCATTTGGATTCAATAAAAATATCAAAAAAATTAAAATAAAAAAGAATATTAATCTAAATTTTGGTTTCAAGAACAAAATTGAAAACGTTTGACTGAAATTAAATTTGCGGCTCCCATTCACCATTACAAACGTACTTCAAAATTTATGAAAAAATCATTTTTGGTCATCCAAAAATCAAGGGAATTATCACCGTCAATTTTTATTTTTAAAAGATTATTTTTTAAAAATCACATATTTTGACCCTTTCTAAACTTAGAAAATTTTTATTTCAAAATTGATCGACAACCAAAAGTGTCACTGAATTCTTTTGAAGGTTAAAACTAAGTTTGATGTTCAAAACATATAATCTATGTGTTCACCTAAGGATTTCCTAACTTATCCTTTTACTCAATGTGGGATTTCACACTCTATCTCTTGTCACATCACGCAAATGCTTCACAGGAAGTAATCTCTTCGTCAAAAAATGATACCATAGCTTGTGATCATTCTTGATGGCACTAGCTTTAAAAGACATTGGTACGTCTTTATTCATTTCCACTTTGCACCCTCATTACAAAATACTCCAATAACTCCATCCAAATCAATATTGGTAGCCAAAAATTGTCCATACTCATCACTTTCAGTATCAGGTAAGTTGTAGAATTGATTAATCGTCTGATTGTCGAAGCGTAGCTGACATCCTCGAACAAAAACCTACCCATTCTCATGTTCGACAATGTTGGCATAAAATTCTTAAACAACAGGTAACACAACTACCTCAAGTTGCTTACAAAATTTCTCCCACTGCCACTCAATGATAAGCCTATGAACAGAACCATACAGCTTAGGATGAAGATCAATGCCTTGTTCCAGAATAGGGACTTTTGCACAAGGGATTGTGTATGCCTTGTGGTGCCTTAGTAGAAACAAATTTACTCTGATCAAAACAAATTTACTACCTTTAACTCCCTTCTTGGGTGCCATCAAACACTCCACAAATGTGTAGTAGTTTATACTCAAGTGTCAACAAAATATGCAACAACTTCTTAAATTAATCCACAACAATGCCACCAAAACAACTAGTGCATAAATAATCCCATTCCCATAATTATTATTCAAGTGCAGAATTTTGTCACTATTTATCGCTTTTTAGCAACCAATCTATCAAATATTCAATGTAGAAGCAGTTAAAAGCAAGCACAAATACTACAATCTCAAATTAATCACAAACCCACTAATCAACAACCATAAGGACTTCTCCAATGGCTAAATCTACCAAAGTTGAAAATTTGCAAAAAACTAAATCACTTATTTGAATTTTTTGCAGAAAGTTTGGTTGTTGAATGAGTGGAAGATGATTTGCTTGCTTTAAAGGACTGATTTGGTGCCAAATTTGTGTAGTTTTGGAAGTACCATTGAGTGGGTGGACACTAGAAAGAGAAAATATGGAGGTAGAGAGAGAAATAAACCTAGAAAGTGGAAGGGATGAGGGAGGGGGTGGCTTTATAAAGTGGGGGCCCCGAATGGGCATCGCCTTGCTTTAGCCTCAAGTTTTACTATAAGGCAAAGCATCATGTTGTGCCATGAGGCTAACCTCCTTGGCACTGCAACATTGTTGAAAATTCTTTTTTCTAAATTAGAAGCCTTGCAAAACAAAAAAGAAAAAGAAAAATTAAGCTCATGGAATAAATCATAAACTATGAAAGAAATTGTAAGTAAACATAAAAATCAAAATATGCTAAATAAAATAAAAACAAAGAAGCAGTCTCCTTATAGTTGTTAGTTGGACTTTCTTGTAAGCTCATTTGGGATCGAAAAGATGGATGGAAGATCATTGACGATCAATGTCACCTCCCCAATAATGCTTCAACCGTAGCCCATTCACCTTGAATGTTTCATTTGTTAACCCATCTATTATTTCCACTCCTACATGTGGAAACACCTTTTATACAATAAAGGGTCTTGACCATCTTGATTTCAACTTTCCTAAAAATAGCTTTAAGTGCTAGTTAAACAACAACACAAGCTGACTTGACTCGAAATGATGCTCAGCAATATTTTGATCATGCCATCTTTTCATCTTTGCTTTGTAAATTTTGGTATTTTCATAAGCATCCAAGTGGAGTTCATCCATCTCATTTAATTGAAGAAAACTCTTATCACCAACCATTTCCAAGTTAAAGTTTAACTTCTTGATGGCCTAAAAGGCACTGTGCTCCAACTTAACCAAAAGGTGACACGTTTTTTCAAATACCAATTGATATGGAGACATATCTATTAGAGTTTTATAAGCAGTTCTATATACCCATAGTGCATCATTAAGTCTACTGGCCCAATCCTCATCATAGCTCTTAGTGTTTCGAATCTAGTGAAAATGTTCTTCAAAAATTTCAACCCAACCTTAACATCATTCATAGGCAAAGTTGAGGCTTGCACCCACTTCGACACATAATCAACAACCACCAAGATGCATCGAATATTGAAAGAAGAAATGAATGGTCGCACGACATCAATTCCTTTGACATTAAAAATCTCTATTTTAAAAATGCTATTGAGCGACATCTCATGTTTTCTTGAAATGTTCCTCACTCTTTGACACCTAATAACTCTATTATATAGAGTTATTTTGACACATTTTGGGGGCTTAAGCAACTAGATCTTTGAGATTTTAGATTAGAATTTTAGCATTTTAAGTGTTTTTCTAGTTTAAGTTAGACAATATGTTGAGTAGTTAATTTAAGTTATTTTAGTGCAATTTTACTTTATTTTGCTTTAATTTACTTTAAGAAGAGTTATTGTTGATTTCTCTCATAGTTTTTTGTAGGATATTAGATGAGAAAGGTGCATTTGAGTTAAAATTGCACAAGTATGCTGAAGGCTTTATTTATACATGCTATAGAATTTCAAAGATAACTTGAGCTACAAAAGTTTAATTGATACAATTCTTGATCCATTGGAAAGTTAGGCAAACGGGCTACAACTTTTATGTTTTCTAATTTTCCTAGTTTAGATTCGATGGACGTGAAAATCACATTGGAAGATTATGTATAGATGTATTCTACACAAGGCAGCATGTTGATTGAAGGCCGAGGCCTTAAGTTACTCAAGGTTGTGACGTTGAGGGAGTTAGGGCCGCAACTCCAAGAATATCGTGGCCATGGCGTTGGACAGTTGAAGTGCATCATACAAACTCCTGAGGCTAGAGCACTACGACGCTAAAGAAGTATCGCCGTGAATGCAGCCATGGCACTATGGTGCCAAGGAAGCTTGGCTGCTGTGCCACATTATTTTCCAAAAATAACAGTGTTGACAAAAATATGAAAATTAGGTTAACTTAAACCTATAAAAAGGATTTTTTCAAAGTATTCAAGAGGAAAAGACGATAGCAACTTTTTTGGAGTTTTGGAGCCAAGAATCTAGCAAGAGCAATTGAAAGAGATTCGAGATCAACAAAGATTCAACATTAGTTTATTTCTCTCTTTTGTGTTATACTTATTTTCTTGGTTTGAATTCATGGCTAAATTTCTTTGGATATTGTTTTATTTAGATATCATGAACTAATATTCAACATATAGTTTGAATATTATTTTCTCTTTTATTTATCATGAATGGGTATAGTTTTGCTTATTCAAATTTGTTATTAACGCCTTTAATTACTTGATCAACAATTAATTAATTAGTGAATCTAATTGAAACTCGACAGAAAGATTTTAGATTAGACTAAGATTTGAATAGTGTATGTGCATGTTACTCAAGTGATCTGATTTGCGATTCGGGTAAACATACGCCAGTTGCCATGCATAGCCAAATTAGGATACTAGCTTAATGAGCCTAATTTAATTGATTCTTATAGACATATAGTGAACTAATTAAGTTAGGTATTTGTGCTTGCTTTTCGACGGAGACTTGTACATACTTTTGGATCCTAGGTTAGAAGAACCACCTAGGAAGATAAATAATAAGAGAATTTAGTATTAGATAAAGTGTTGGATGAATCCATAATCCTAGGTTTTTAATCTAATGTCTTTCTCAAATATATTTAATTTTTGTTAGTTAATTTAGTGCTTATTTTAATTTCATTTTAATTAATTTTTTGTAATTTTCAGTTACTTAAATAAGATTGATTTGTGATAAAATTTTAATACTTAGTAAAAATTTAAGAGCAAATCCCTGTGGGAACGATACTCTACTTCTGCTATATTACTTGTTTGCGATAACGTGCACTTGTGTGAAAATTCGACAATAAATTTTTGGCACCGTTTTCAAGGATTTTGTTTCCTTTATTATTTACTAATATTAAAATTCAACAGATTAGTCTTAATTTAAGTTTTATATCTTTGCTTTGCAAGTGTGTTTAGATGTTGTATTAAAAGAGAAAAAAGTTTGGAGATTATACCTTGTGATCTAGAAATTGAGAGAACAGTCCATAGACTTTGACGAGAAAACCAACAAAGTTTTGCTCAAACAAATACTATGGCTAATTGATAGGATGAACAACAAATCCAATAGTGCATAACAACTGAAAATCAATGCTTGAGAGATTATGATGTCCCATTGGTGCAGGGGATTCCATCAAGCATTCGAAGGCTGGCTATTCAAGTAAGTAATTTTGAGATCAAGTGGCCATCATCAACATGATTCAAACTTCAGTCCAGTTTAGGGTCTACCAAATGATGGTTGAAATGGCTATATATCAAACTTCTTGGAGATATGTGACACTTTCAAACATAATGGGGTCACAGATGATGTAATTTGTTTGAGACTTTTTGCTTTGTCATTGAGGGATAAAGGTAAAGCATGGCCGAATGCATTCCCCATTGGCTCAATAACAACATGGATGATCTTGCTAAAAAATTCCTTACTAAATTCTTTCTTCTAATCAAGATAGCGAAAACAAGGAATGATATCACATCATTCATGCAGCAAGATTTTGAATCGTTGTACGAGGATTGGGAAAGATACAAAGAATTTATTCATCGTTATCCTCATCATGGTTTTCCAATGTGGTTTCAGGTGCAGACATTCTACAATGGCTTAAGTGGTCATGTTCGAACCACCATTGATGCCATTGTGAGAGGAGCTTTAATGGCTAAAATTGATGGGGTGTACGATTTTTTGGGAGAAAGGGCTGCAAACAACTACCCGTTGCTAGTAGTGCAACCAATGCATAAGAGAGTAGCTGGAATTCATGATGTAGATGTTTTTTGGGCATTATCCACAAAGGTAGTAGTTTTAACTAAGACACTTGAATCTTTTGGTACTAACTTTAGTCAAAGTCCATTTGTAGCTTGTGAATATTGTGGAGATGATCATGCCAGCCATCAGTGTCTGAGTATGATAGAAATAATGCAATTTGCAAGGAGTAGATAGTAGAATAACCCCTACTCCAACACTTACAACCTTGGTTGGAGGAGCCATCCAAACTTCTCTTAGGTCAATAATCAAGGATCATCCTCATCTTCGAGGCTGAATGCATCTCTTGGATTCCAACAGCAAGCAAGAACGCTTGTCCTAAATAAGATGTCAACTTTAGAGGATTTGTTAAGGTAGTACATGACAAATAATAATAACATCATTCAAACTTAAGTGGCTCTCATTCAATGTCAAGCGGCACCAATTCTAAACCTCAAGACTCAAGTTGGTTAACTTGCCAACTCATTAAACAATAGAGCGCAAAGGACCTTACCTAGTGATACAGAGGTGAATCCTAGAAGATAAGGTAAGGAAAAAGTTATGGCAATCACCCTGAAGTGCGAATAAAAAGTTGAAAATAGTGTTAGGCAAGCTAATCTTCAAGATAAGCCTGTTGAGAATGAAATAGTGAGTGAGACAGTTGACAAACAAATTCAAGAGAAGGAAGCAAAGGCAATTCCACCACCACCACCTTTTCCTTAATGCTTTCTGAAACAAAAGCTTGATAGGCACTTCCAAAAGTTTCTTGAGGTATTCAAAAAGCTTCATATCAACATTTTTTTTTGCAAAAGCTTTAGAGCAAATGTCATCATATGTGAAGGTTTTGAAGGAAATATTGACGAAAAAGAAGAAATTGGAGGATTTGGAGACAGTTACACTAACTAGGGAGTGCGATGCGATAATCCAAAATAAGCTTCCACCAAAGCTTAAGGACCCAAAAAGTTTTTCTATCCATGTTCAATTGGTAATTTTAATATTTTGAAAGCTTTGTGTGATTTGGGTGCTGATGTCTTAATTATGCCTTCGTCTGTTACTAATAGACAAAACAATAAGGCATACCTGTTGGATTACAAAGGATGTCTTGCATAAAGTGGGGAAATTATACATTCCAGTGGACTTCCTTGTACTTGAGATGGAGGAGAATCAAGAGGTTCCAATCATATTGGGATGCCCATTCTTGACCACTATAGGCCCACTCATCAATGTAAAGAAAGGCGGAATAACTTTCAAAGTTGGAGAGGCAGTGGTTGAATTTACTATTTTTAATGCAACTAAACACCTTTCGTCCACAGCTCATTGCTATAGAATGGGCTTAACAAATGAAGGTAAAGGTAATTTTAATCCACTACTTACAAATAAGTCAGCACTAATTCTTGAGTTAGAGCCACAGTTACCACATCTCAAAACTAAACAATGTTATGATGAGTATGATCCACCACTTTTAGTTAATCTTAACTTTAAGGTGGGACAACAAGTGTTACTAACCAAATCGGTCAAGCTCTTTCTATAGAAACAAAAATCAAGGTGGTCAAGTCCGTACAAGGTGGTTAAGGTCTATCCGTATAGTGCAATAAATATTTATAATGAAGCTACTAGAACATTCAGAGTGAATAGACAGAGTCTCCAGCATTACTTGGGAAGTGAATTAGATCGTCAAAGATCCTCAATTACTTTAATAGACAACAAAAAAGGGGTATTATAATCAAGCTAATGACTATAAACAAGCATTTCTTAGAAGGTAACCCAAGCTATATCATTTTAGATTTAGTTATTATGTTAATTAGTTTTTGTTTTCTATTTAAATAAGTTAGAACCTCTCCCTAGCTTGTTTTGTAGAGTATGCAATTTCGAAAGCATGATGATGTGGAGATAAAAAATTAGAACTTTCCATGCATTGTCACCATTGACAGGGGAGTTTGTTTTCTTTATCCTTTTTTTTTTTTTATCTTTTCACATTGAGGACAATGTGCAATTTAAGTTTGGGAGAGGGTTTTATTTTAGTTTTTGTGATGTTTTTAGGTTAGTTTATTTTTGTTAATTTTTTTTTATTTTACGCATACTTTAAGATTTTGAGCAAGAATTCGTTGCACCAATTTCTTTTAATTTACCTATCCAACGATGAGAATCTAGTTATATTTTACCTTTATTCTTTGAAACATGTGAATATTGTTTGAGTGTTATGTAAGTTCTTATGCTAAGCTTCATTGTTAGGATGAGATGTTTACATTTTAAGCACTATGTCTTACTCCAATTTTTGCATCTCTCATTCCTAAGTGCATAAGTCAATTGAGGAAGTAGTAAGAGCTAAATAGTGAAAAAGGTAGTAAAGATGAAAAATGATGAAAAGTTTAAAAATATGATTGTATTTATCTCACTAGCCAATAAAAGAAATAAGTTTAGGGGTGTGTACTTGAGAAAAAGAAAAATGGAAAAAAAAAAAGATTGAAGTGGTGAACAAAAGAAGAATTTAATGAAAAAGAGAAATACTAGGTGAAGGAAAATAAAGCTCTAAATAGGTCCTAGATTAACTATGTGCTTAGAGTGATTTGAGCTACATATAATTATTTCATATCCCACCTTGACCCTAGCCATACATTACAAGCTAATTAAAGTCCTATTGATCATTAAATTAATATTAGTCTACATTAGTGGAGAGAGATGAAAAACAAATATATGAAATTTAATTACTAATTTGAATTTTGCATGAATCTAAACTTATCTGAATTGAACAATGTTCTAGGTGAAAAGATTGCACATACACATGGAAATCCACTTGACGATAAGCTTGCATTTGAATTAAAACATGAACTTGAATAATATTTGTGTGTTGCTTAGGATTGAGAATATGGATTAACTTTTAAGGATATTAAAGGTGATTAATGAGTTGGTGCAATTGATTTCTAGTTAGAAGTTTTTCTTCATTTAGGTTATTTTTCTTGAGGACTAGCAAAATCTTAAGTTTTAAGGTCTGATAACTCAATTATATAGAGTTATTTTGACACATTTTGAGGGCTTAAATAACTAGATCTTTGAGATTTTAGATTCAAATTTTAACATTTTAGGTGTTTTTCTAGTTTAAGTTAGATTACATATTGAGCAGTTAATTTAAGTTATTTTAGTGTAAGTTTACTTTATTTTGCTTTAATTTACTTTATTTTGCTTTAATTTACTTTAAGAAGAGTTATTGTTGATTGCTCTCATGGTTTTTTGTAGGATATTTGATGAGAAAGGTGCATTTGAGTTAAAATCGCATAAGTATGGTGAAAGCTTCATTCGTACATGTTGTAATATTTCGAAGACAAAATGAGCTACATTTGTTCAATTGATGCGATTCTTGATCCATTGGAAAGCTAAGACTACAACTTTCATGTTTACCACTTTACCCAGTTCGGATCCTATTGAGGTGAAAATCACATTGGAAGATGATGTCGGGGGGTTGTGAAGACACCGGGACTTTGTGAAAACACCAATCGTTGTGAGATTAGAAACCCCACTAAGGTTAACACCAATCTAGGTGAGATTAGAAAACTCCACTATGGTGAATAATGACCAAAATCCCACTTTGGTTGGCCAAACTAAAGATACTAAAATCTCTTACTCTTCTGAAAAAAGCCTAGAGAAAATAAGCACTCTTGCTTACTAAAGAAAATATTCTTTATATTCTCAACTTGAATGTGTCTAACAATTAAGCCAAGAGGGCTTTATATAACATTCCTAAGGAAAAGAGTCTTCTAACTTTTCCATGTGGGATTATTAAATTTTCTAAATAAATAAATAAATAAGGAAATAACCTAACCTAAACTTTCTTTAAGTAAAAGTAAAGTAAAAGATAACTTAGTCTAACCTAACTTAATGTGCAAGTAACCTAAATGATATACTCCTGCATCAGAAGATTATGGACGGATGCAGTTCTACACAAGGCAACATATCGACTGGAGGCCACAACCTTGAGTTACTCAAGGCTACAGCACTGAGGGAGCATTTTACATGGGTGTTGTGAAAGTGCTAATACCTTCCTCACACGTAACTGTACTTTCGAATCTAGTCTATTTCATAGATTGGAACTTATTCATTTTGGTGAACCTAAGTTAAGCCTAGGACCTCATTAAAAAATAGATTCATCTAAATGGTCAATTACACTTAAAAAAAGAGACTGATGGTGACTCCTATTACGTCAAACGGTTGAGTTCAGGACTTACACACTATGACAACTTAACGACTCCACTTGGGACATCACGAGTCGAGCCTATAATTAATTATGTGATATCCTAAGCCTTAATTAGTTTATTCTAATTCGATATTCTGTTTTATCTTCCTTAATATTGATTTTTGTCACTTTGTTTGTGTATATCTTCATTATTTAAGATTTGAATGTTTCTTTACACACACTACACCTTTACATATATGCATGAGCCATATACCCAGGCTCGATTTTATTTTGGAGGAAGTAGAGTGTTGTCTTTATTCTAGTTTAGAAATGACAAAATTGATTTACTTGAAAGAGATGAAAAAAGTTTTCAAATGTGAAAAGAATCCCCAAAGAGTTTTGAAGTTGGTTTTGAATTGAAAGATATTTCTAAGTCTTCAAACTCCAAATTCCAAGTATACGAATCGAGCTTTAGAAATTGAAGAATCGATTCTTGACTACATAGAAAGCAAAATCTCTTTTTCTATTACAAGAAAAATCGATTCACAAACAAGTACATGTTGATTTTAATGAAATAAAAGCCACTAGACAGAGCGAGAATCGACACTTAGAAGTTGACATGTCAATTCTAGAAACTTCAAAGAGAAAAAGTCAAAAACTTGGAGAAGAAGCAAGAGTTGAAAAATGGATAAGGTTGGAGCATAAAATTTCAAGTTGAAATTTTTGGATTAGTGCCAAACATACATGAAAAATCGACACCAAAAGCATAACATGTCAATTTTGGGAAAAGAGAGAAAGGTGCAGACTTGGAGCATGTCTTGAGGAATCAACACCAAATGAAGGACAAGTCAATTCTCAAGAAAAACAAAAAAGGAGCAAATTTTCTAGAATTATGAAGAATTGACACCAAAGGTACAACATGTCTATTCTACAGGCATAATAGACAAAAGTTGCAACTAGCATGAAACAGAAAGAAAAGCTTTGAATCTTACTCCAACGGTTAGAAAAGGTTTAGGCTTATAAATACCCGACCAAAAGATATCAGAAGGAAAAGAATGAGAATTAGAAGCGAAGGAAAAAGAGAGGAAAAAGAAGAGAAAGATATTTTTGAAAGAGTTGAAAAAGAAATATCTTTTCTTTGTTCTGACAGTGAGTTGACCATTTTTAAATATCATACTTTTCCTCACTATAGAATGTTTTTTAGCTTAGATACCCTTATTTTCGACCTTTATTCTTAGAAAGCTTTCACCTTTAGTACTTGTTAGCTTTATTTTTGTTTTGAAATAGGAAAATTGATTGAACCTAATAAGCTTTGAAAATGAATAAAAAATGTTTTTGAATATGAAGAAAATCCTCAAAGATGTCTTAAACTGAATTTAAGAGAAAGATATATTGAAATGCTAAGAATGATTGAACATGTTTTGAAAGTGAATGATTAGACTCTTGAACTTAAAGAAAGGTAACTCAGTTTTCTTAAAGATTTCTTGTTTTCAAATTCAAAGTGCCAACCTAAGAATCAAATTCTCAAAAGAAAAGACTTGATTCTTAAATAAGAAAAAGGTAAACTTTATTTCTTTATCATAGGAAGGATCAATTTTGAAGAAGGAGAAGTTAGTTCTTAAGTAGAGATCAACAGTGAAGAATTGATTTTGAGAAAAGAAGAAGTTGGTTCTTGAAAGATGAAAGCTTCAAGATTTGTGAAGAATCGACGCATTAGAGAGAAAGAATCAATCCTAGAGGGATAGAATGCAGAAGATGAAAAGCAAAAAAGAAAGAATCAATTCTATATGAAGAATAAATTGATTCTTGAAGCACCAAAAGCAAGATTTAGAAACTTGGTGACCAAAAAATAAATGATACAATTAGATAAGATTAGAGCGCCAATAATCAAGCTCAAATTCAAATTTTGGTGCCAGACCACAATAAAGAACCAACACCTTAAGCCAGAAAAATCAGTTCTCTAAGATTACAAAGGTGTCACCTTTGAACCTAACTATAGAAGAACAGACATATCAAAATAGAAAAATTGATTCTCCAAAGACAAAAAGCTCCAAACCTTACAAAAAATTGACATCTTAGAATAGAAAAATGGATTCTCCAGAGATAGAAAGTTTAAGACTTTGTGAAGAAGTGACAACTTAAGAACAAAGAATCAATTTTATATATGTGACAAGAATGTGCAAACTGGTTGAAACATACAAAACGTGATTCAAATTTCACTACCACAGATAAAAAATTATAAAAGTTATAAGTACCTATTGGGTGAGGGCTGATCATGTATCAAATACAAATAAAAAGCAGCAAAAATTAATTTAAAAAATTAAATTACGCCTCACCTTCCTAGGATCTCTTTCATGTCAAATTGAGTACAAAATTAAATTAAATAAAAATATGTGATCATATCACTTTACCTAAATAATAAAGGTTGATGAATCCTTTGTTAAACCACCAAATCAGCCTTTAAAAAGCTCAACCACCTCAACCCAGTTGTTGCAAACCAAAGCTGTCCAAGGAATCCTTGTGCAACCTCTAATGGTGATCTATACCAATGAATAAGAAAATCCTTCTTTAAGGATTGGGAGTGCTATTCCTGGACAATGTGCTAGCAAAGATGAGTACAAAACTTAATCACCTCTCCCATTTTATTTTCAACATTCATTTTAGGTGTGTGACCCATTAGGCTTCTAACATGTTGGCAATGAACTCAATATATAATTCTTAAGTTAAACTGAAAATTAGATAAATTTAAAGTACTTTAAATTTATCATTGATCAAGTTAACTACCTAGAGTTCATAGACCAAGATTAGGATCTAGCAATCCATCATGTCCACTAAATGTTAGTAGAGTCAAGATGGCTTGACTCAACCTTTCAGTGATCAGTCTATCAGTGTAATTCATTCCCTCATCATATATCTCGGAGTTGATAAGAGCATGGTATAGTGTCTACTCTTATTGATCTCCATATTTGTTCTTAAAGTTTGATCATCAGCTTTATAAAGACTTATGAAACTTCTTTCATAACCTTTAAATCACCTTAGCCAAGGACTTCAATAAGTTAATATCAACCAAGAACAGCTAGGATATGTCCCTTGCATCACTTGGGGTGATGATTCCTATCTTGACCACTCATTTGCCTTCACATGCTTTATACTATACCCAAAAGCATCCTGTTTTGGCATCCTTGGTTAGGCACCCGTAGAGATGAAATCAAAGCATAGCACTCCACACATAAAACAACTTGGTGTCTCAAGTTTGGGGAGTATTTACACATCTGACACATGAGAAGTATTGCATAGACACTTGAGTTAAATACCAAATGCACTTCTCATGGCGGGTCATGTTCAGTGAACTTGCTCTCATAGGCAAGCACTTACATTCTAGTTCCTAGTATCTCTATACTTTAAGCTATGAGATCGGTTGCTTACTTCTTAAGTAAGGAACATAGAATGTACTAGTCTCTAAGTATCATTGATGTCCAGTCTCAATGATACATTGACCAGGAACATTTTAAGATTACGCTTTGATGCATAAGGATCTCATAACTGCAACCCATTACAGTTCCCTTGCAAGGCATATTAATCTCATGGACTTGAGGTGATGATTCCTATCTTGACCACTCATTTGCCTTCACATGCTTCATACTATACTTAAAAGCATTCTGTTTTGGCATCCTTGGTTAGGCACTCGTAGAGATGAAATCAAAGCATAGCATTCCACACATAAAACAACTTGGTGTCTCAAGTCTGGGGAGTATTTACACAACTGACACATGAGAAGTATTGCATAGAGATTTGAGTGAAATACCAAATGCATTTCTCATGGCGGGTCATGTTCAATGAACTTGCTCTCCTAGGCAAACACCTACATTCTAGTTCCAAGTATCTCTATACTTTAAGCTATGAGATCGGTTGCTTACTTCTCAAGTAAGGAATATAAAATGTACCAGTCTTTAAGTATCATTGATGTCCAGTCTCAATGATACATTGACCAAGAACATTTTGAGATTATGCTTTGATGCATAAGGATCTCATAACTGCAACCCATTACAGTTTCCTTGCAAGGCATATTAATCTCATGGACTTCATCCAATTAGACTTATAACTTGTTATAATTGATGTCTTATTGATGAAGGAAAACTTTTAATCATTCAACATGAATGATGTTGTTGCATGATTGGAATCAAGCCTTAACCAATCCTAATTGGCTGCAGGGCTTATCCCAACATCTCCCACTAGCACAAAGCCAATTGCTACCTCATCGTATGTGGATTCAATTCCATCTAGCAATCGTGTCTCCATGTAAACTCTCTTGTGCCCTTCAATGTGGTTAATTGCTTTTATTTATCTTCATGATGTCCACGCACACATCATGTCATATTACTATATCTAGATCCAATGAGACCCAGGTTCTACTATTATGGCTCCATTGTTACATTAACAATATTCAGAATCCTTTATTAGTTCCATGAACTAGCGATCTAAATATCTTCCTATTTGAGCCCTTTATAATAGGATGTATATGACTTTATTTATATACACGTATAATCTCTTTTGCTCCTTGGGACCATTCTAACTAGACTATGTTGCATGCATCATATGCATGTGTCACTCTATGTTATGCCATTTGGCCTTTTGAAACTTTTTATTGTCATTGGGCTCCCACTAAATCCAAGATCCTTTGTGAGAGTAATATTCAAACTCTTTTGAATATTCCATAATATATATACATCTCAATGTATGCTTGAGATCATATTGGTTTGGAATATCATAACGGGCTTTATGTTGGAGAGATATCAACCAAATCATATTGCAATATGAAGTTTCTTTCTTTCTTGAACATTTATCTCTATGTTTTGCTCTTAAGAAAGTTTCATTTTATATGAATCAATATTCAACCTTTTGATCAATTGAACATAATTCATAATTGATCAAATATCATTGCAAGGATAAACATGAAGCATGAATAATTAAATATGATGTAATTATTCCAAATAATTATTCAAACTTGAAACATATAAACTTCCACATCCAAATGCTAAAGACAAATGTTTCACCAGCCATTCCCATGGCAATCATATAATTAATGTTTCAAAAACATCCAAATAAATTATCCAACATGTCGAGATAAATAGAAGTGTAACCATCCAATGTAGCATTTAATGCTTTAGGTAGTCCATCCATGTGGTCACCTCCTTAGCTAAGATCTTACTCATCTTTATCTTTGGTTCTTGTAATATGTCAAACATATGCGAACTAACTTTGAGGTATCATATACCTTTAATATATAAAGTAGAATTATTTAGCAAATGGTACTTGAATCAGAAACTTCAATAAGCTTATTTTTCTTGCTCACAGTAGCTAGGTACTCCTTGCAGTTCCTCATCCAATGCCCAAGTTTGCCACAATGATGGCAAATGTCCTTCTCTTTGTCCTTTTTGATACCTCCTTTAGGCTTCAAGGCCTTCTCATTTTGGGATTTTACCTTCTTTCCTTTTTAGGTTTTCTTCTTCTGTTGATTCGTATGAGCCTTGGAAGAAGAAACAAGAAGCAATGATCCCTTATCTTCCTGATGGACCTCTCTACCATGTCTAGCATATTCAGTAGTTCAGAAAGAGTTATGAAACCTCGACCTTCATAGACGTGTAACTCGAGGTGAAACTTATGTTTAAAGGTTTAATTTGAGCTAATGATGCTTACATTACTTATAATTATTTTATGTCGTTATAGGAGTAGGATTCAAAAATAATTTCAATTGGTGAAGAAATGTGTATAATGGGCTATTGCTTTATTTGCATATTTTTTGGTTTTCCAGTATATCTCCCATTACAGAAGTCCAAATGACATGATTTTTAAACCATTGAAAAGCTAAGAGGCAGGGATACAACTTTGATGTTTACCACTTTGCCCAGTTTTGATAGCAAAGTGGTCAAAATCCTTGTCAAATTGAAAGTACTGCACTAGAAGAACAAATTTGGACAGAACGTTTGAGCGCCGCGACGCTAGAAATTGAGAGCCGCGACCCTCACCGTAATTTTCACAAATAATAAGTTTAGGGGATATTTGAAGCTAGGACTTTTGGGGGATACTTAAGGGACCTCTTTTAGAGGATTTTGGACCTTTTCTAGTGTCAAAAGAGTAAAAGATTGCACAAGAAAAGAAGGAAGACAAGTGGCCTTGTGAAGGGCATTATTGTAATTGCATGAAGATTTAGATAAGCTTTAACTATAAAAATCTCATTCTTTCAGTAACTTCTTCACTTCTCCAGCAATGTCTTCTTCTCCTTCCTTCCATTTCATGTTTCTCTCCTCTTCCATGAAAGCTTCTCTCAAGCTTCCATCACTCTCCCAAACTAACCTCAATTTTTGTGGTTTACACACCCTATTGTAGGGTTTTTCATACTCTTTTACTTCCTCACCTTAAACAAACCCTTAAAAGTCTTTCTTTAATACTTTCTCTCACCAACTAAACTTTGTAGAGAGAAAAAGAGAGGTTTCATGATAGCTTGAGGACTCTTGGGAAGAAATTTCATTACAATCCACCAAGGTGAGTGATGAATTAGGATTGGTTTTAAGTTGTTGATAAAGGCTAATAATTAGAGTTATGAATTGTGTATTGTTGAAGTTGTTTAGCTATTTCTAGTGTTACTAAAGTAGAGAACTGAATAGCCAATCAAATGGTAATGGAAGATTGATAGGAAGGGCTAGTGAAGCTTGATTTGAGAAAATAGCATTTGGAGTGATATTAATGTAAATTGGATTGGCTGTGATGTTTTTGTGCGTGATAGGTTCCAACGAGGCCCTCAGCCCCATTTGAACCATTAGTCGAAGTTAAAGCCCACCGAAACATCAATAAAGATTGGTGAGTGAACTTGCATTTCAAAATGTTTTGGGGAAATGTTTACGTGTTTCAATGAATCATTTGAGAATTTTATCGATTTTTGCTTTAAAATTGCCTGGGAACAAGCCCTTGATAAAATGTTTGATGTTGTGAAATGTGAAATGTGTAAAAAGATGAATCCATATGTTTTTGTATGATGTTGATATATATATGTATACTATGTCATAAATGGTACCATTGTATGACAAATGCAACCGTGCATGTGTGAGGTGAGTGTGCACTTGCCGGTGATGACAGTGGTGAGGGAGATGGATGGTGATACTGTCCGGCTATGTGCACGATGTGGTGGGATGCACATGAGCTGGGTGAGATGGGATGTCTGACTATGTGCACGATGTGGTGGGATGCACATGAGCTGGGTGAGATGGAATGATTGCTGGAAATTTCCTCTCTTTCAAATTTCATGCTAAATATGGTTCCTTCATCAGTAAATGATTTAATAACCAGGAGTTTAGTGGAGGGATTTTAATAAGATCATGAACTAAGTTGCATTGTTTTCAAATAAGTGCATCATGGTTATCAACTTTCCTTATTGTTGCTTGTTCCCTTTTTATGTTCACTCACTGAGTTTGTATTCACTGTGTTCAACTTCATGTTTTCAGATCAAGAGGCAGTTGGAACCTAGGTTGAGGTGTTCACGTAGTTTCATATTCTTGGTAGGTATGTTGGCATTCATTAGTCGTCCCTTCACCTTGGTCACTCCGCTGGAAGCCTAGAGTCATTTTTGTTTGTAAATACGTACATGTGATGTAAAGTACTAAGATGCATGCCTTAGACCATATATGTATATTTTGATTTGTAAGCCACCATGAGTGGAAATGGTTAATATTATTATGGGTTAATATAAATACAGTTTTGATTGCTATAGCTTATTAGTAAAGTACTTGAAGGGTGGCATTGTAAGATGTAGCTTTTAGAATAATTGATGGGATGACGAGCAGGATTACGTAAATAGGCTTGCTTGGGCTTAGTGGACTACGTCCATTGAGTCCATGCGTCGGTCATGACTCGAAAATTGGGTCTTGACAAGAGTGGCTTCCAATCGATTTATATGGAAGTTCAACACGAACTGACTAAAGCTGTCAGGAATAGATTGTAGAACTAAGTCTATACTTAGCTCATGATCCATTGCTAATCCTAATTGTCCAAGTCTCTCGATGAGTCCAATCATATTCAACACATGGGGTCTAACAGAACTGCCTTTTGCCATTTTGCATCGGAATAGTTCTTTAGAGATCTCATATGTCTCAGTGTGCCCTTCCTTATTGGACAATTCTCTAAGGTGAAGAATCATGGATTGGACATCCATATGCTCATGTTGCTTTTGGAGCTCAGGAGTCATAATGGCTAGCATCAAGCATGCTGCCTGATCATCGTCATCTTTATGACGTTGATATGCTTCCTTATCCTCAGCACTAGCATCAGCAACAAGGACTGGTGGAATAGAAGTGTCAAGGACATAGGATTTCTTCTCCTGTTTCAAGACGATCTAGAGGTTCCGAAACCAATTGAGGAAGTTTGGGCCAGTGAGTTTATTTGCATCCAACATGCTCCGCAGTGACTGATTATTAACCATGTATATAAATTATGCCTAAATTGATAAAATAAAGTAATAAGTAAACATCATGCATAAACTATTTAAAACAATGTTGTAAAATTTTATATAGTTCTCCCATTATTTTCTATAAGATGATAACCCTCCATATCACCTCGAGAGATCTTTACTAGGATTCTCTTAGTGGACTAGGATCCCATCCAAATTAGTCATGGCCTTGAGTGTGCTTAACAAACCATGATAGATAGATTAGGTAGGTAATTGAGCTTACCAATGGTATCTCTATACAACTCCTAGATCAGCTAGGTGACAACACATTGCCTAAACATATCATATATATTTTGCCTAGCCTTTGCCTCTAGTTTCCATAATAATCAAGTTTCCAAGCATCTGGATTTTATGAAACTAGTTGAGTAAGACCCACCAATAGCTCAAACATACTCGTGTAAAAGTGTGGCCTTGAGTGTGCTCAACAAGCCTCCGATTAAAAGAGCAGCCAGGTTATCTTGCTATATGGTGGAAGGCAACTTAATCATACGAGGTATGTGACTCAGTATTTACTGAGGGATTTTATCCTTTTCGTTTTATTAAGGTCTCATTTGATTAGCATGCATTACATTTAATATATCGCATAAAATTAAATCTATCACATGTTGTTCTAAGACCGTTATGGACTTTTCTACTCTAATTATGAACATATAAAGTAAATATGCTCAATATGATGATGATCTTGCATTTCATTTGAAAAATGTCATTCAACAATTGAGGATCATAGTTCAAATCATTTGGCGCTTAGGTTTGAAAAGATTTAGTAATTTTTTTAATTTTTATTTTATTTTATTTTTTTTAAATTACTTAGTAAAGGAATTGATTATATCAAGGCCTTTAACTAGCTCAAATCATATTTGAATTAATTATATTAGTAAGTTCTTTCTAATTAAACTTATTTAATTAGAAACCTAAACCAATTTAGGAAACTTCCTAGTTTGAGTATCTATCATAAACCATTTTAAAAGGTTTCATGATCCAAATCATGTGTCCTAAATATTTTAGGAAGGTCCTTATCCACCTTTTAATCTTGTATTATCCATTCACTAATTGTAGAGTTCTAATCATTATTAGAAGTCTGAATTTATTAGTAAATTTATCTTAATTAAAATCTATCCTAATCGGATTAGGATGTCATCTACTCAAGTTGACTTTCAATTTTAATTAAAATTATCTAATCTAATTAGATGTGGATAAATTTAAATCATAATCCCTTAATTTAGGGAGTCCTCATCAAATGAGGAAGACTTAATATTTTGGAGATTTACTATCAATCAATTCAAATTGATTGATTCCATCAAGGATTCAAACTCCTTGATTTAGGCATGTATCCCTAACATTTAGGAGTCAATGATCAGATAAGGAAAGAATCCTTCCTGATCATTGAGTGTCCAATTTCTCCAGCAAACAACATCTTTCCATAAAGCGGTTGCATCCATGGCAATGGGAGGTGCAGCAGCCATGTGTGGCAGCACCATGCACAACCTTTGTCATGAGTGCTGTTTCACATGTAAAGGACATTCCTTTATTTTAGTTAAGTGTCCAACCACTCAAAAATTAATTCAAATTCAAAATTTTATCCTTTAATTGAACCTTTCAAATGAGGATAATATTCTGAAATTTCAGAATTAATTTTGCAAGATTGTCTTGCCATTCAAAACCGATTTCCAAGCTATAACTATTCTCTGAACTGTTCGGCCATGAAAATTTCCAGAAATAATCCTTATTGAACATTTTAATAAAGATAATTTTTCTGGAATTTTTTAGAATTAATTTTCAAGAGTTTCTTGTCAATTAAAACTGAAATTCATGCCAAAATAGTGAGCTGGGCAGATTTATATTTGCACCAATTTTCTTGCTCGAAATCAGCATATTTGACCATGATATTTTTCAGAAATAATCCTTATTGAACATTTTAATAAAGATAATTTTCCTGGAATTTTTCAGAATTAATTTCCAAGACTTTCTTGTTAGTTAAAACTGAAATTCATGTTATAACAGTGAGCTGGACTGCTTTCACTTTTTGCTCCAATTTCTTGCTTAAAATCAGCCTATTTAATCATGAACATTTCATGATTTTGCTGTCCACATATCCAAAAATAAATGTGTAACAATTACATAGTTTATTTGCTAGAAATTAAACAAAAATGGAAGCAAAATTCTGCACCTAAAACCGTGTGTGTGCTGCCTTGCCAGACAGCCTCCAAAATCGTGCCTTATGGTGTCCCTTTTTCTTGTGCTTCCTTAGCACAATGTAAAACACACATTAGTTAAGTCTATATATGATTCAAATAAATTAAGATAAGATTAAAAAAGGGTACAAAGGTCGCTGGACAGAATTAAATGAAATTGGCAAAGCAGATTTTTGAAAAATCGATTTTAACAAAATCGCACCAAATCAAAATACAAAACAACTATTTGTTAATCAAGCATAATTTGAATATGAACAAGCACTCAAATGGCATGAAAGGGGCTCTGATACCACTTTTGGGTGAGGGCTGATCATGCATCAAATACAAATAAAATGCAGAAAAAATAAATTTAAAAAATTAAATTGCGTCTCACATTTCTAAGATCTCTTTCATGTCAAATTGAGTACAAAATTAAATTAAATAAACATATGTGATCATATCACTTTACCTAAATAACAAAGGTTGATGAATCCTTTGTTAAACCATCAAATCAGCCTTCAAAAAGCTCAACCACCTTAGCCCGGTTGCTGCAAACCAAAGCTGTCCAATGAATCCTTGTGCAGCCTCTAATGGTGATCCACACCAATGAATGAGAAAATCCTTCTTTAAGGATTGGGAGTGCTATGCCTTGACAATGTTCTAGCAAAGATGAGTTTCATAAACTCATAATTTACACAAAATTGTGGGGCTGAACACACAAAAGAAATGAATGAAAAACTATTTTTTCTTCACACAAGGAATGGCAAGACAAAAGAATTTCTAATGTGCCGTTCACTCCCCTGTTTTTTTTGAGCCATTTTCCACACTCTTGTTTGGAGGCTATAGCAAGGTATTTATACCTTGAATTAATTTTAAACCCTAATTACAAAACTATTTTGTAATTACCAATTAATCCAATAATTTGATTAAATAATTTAATTAAGTCCTTAAGAAGCCCAATAATTTAATTGTTTAATTTAATCGATTAGGCCCAATAACTTAATTAAACAATTTAATTAATTAAGCCCAATAATTTAATTAAACAATTTTAATCAATTAGGCCCAATGACTTAATTAAACAAATTTAATCAATTAGGCCCAATAACTTAATTGTTTAATTTAATTAATTAAGACTAATGACTTAATTAAATAATTTAATTAATTAAGCCTAATGATTTAATTAAACAATTTAATTAATTAGACACAACTTAATTAAACAATTTTAATCAAGTGTTTGAGAAGCTCATAACTTTTAATTTGATTAAGTCCAACTTAATCACCTCTTCCATTTTATTTTCAACATTCATTTTAGGTGTATGACCCATTAGGCTTCTAACATGTTAGCAATGAACTCAACATATAATTTTTAAGTTAAATTTAGAATTAGATAAATTTAAACTACTTTAAATTTGTCATTGATCAAGTTAACTACCTAGAGTTCATAGACCAAGATTGGGATCTAGCAATCCATCATGGCCACCCAAATGTTAGAAGAGTCAGGATGGTTTGACTCAATTTTTTGGTGATCAGCCTTTCAGTGTAATTCATTCCCTCATCATATATCTTGGAGATGATAAGAGCATGGTGTAGTGTCTACTCTTATTGATCTCCATATTCGTTCTTAAAGTTTGATTATTAGCTTTATAAAGACTTATGAAACTCCCTTTATAATCTTTAAATCGCCTTGGCCAAGGACTTCAATACGCTAATATCAACCAAGAACAGCTAAGATATGTCCCCTGCATCACTTGGGGTGATGATTCCTATCTTGACCACTCATTTGCCTTCACATGCTTCATATTATGCCCAAAAGCATCCTATTTTGGCATCCTTGGTTAGGCACCCGTAGGGATGAAATCAAAGCATAGCACTCCACACATAAGACCACTTGGTGTCTCAAGTTTGGGGAGTATTTATATAATTGACACATGAGAAGTATTGTATAGACACTTAAGTGAAATACCAAATGCACTTCTCATGGCGAGTCATGTTCAGTGAACTTGCTTTCCTAGGCAACCACCTACATTCTAGTTCCAAGTATCTCTATACTTCAACCTATGAGATCAGTTGCTTACTTCTCAAGTAAGGAACATAAAATGTACCAGTCTCTAAGTATCATTGATGTCTAGTCTCAATGATACATTGACCAGGAATATTTTGAGATTATGCTTTGATGCATAAAGATCTCATAACTGCAACCCATTATAGTTCCTTTGCAAGGCATATTAATCCCATGGACTTCATCTAATTAGACTTATAACTTGTTATAATTGATGTCTTATTGATGAAGGAAAACCTTTAATCATTCAACATGAATGATGTTATTGCATGATTGAAATAAAGCCTTAACAAATCCCAATTAGCTGTAGGGCTCATTCCAATAGTACCTACCTAAAAGACGTTAAGGCAAGGAACTTGAATGAATTTGAATCAGTTGTCAGGAAGAAAAGAGTGGAAAAACAAGAAAAAGAGCTTTGAGTAGAAAATCTTATCTTTGAGTAAGAATAGAACCTAAAAATCACATTTTTATTCTTCAATTGATAGTTTTTGAGCTTAACCTTCCTTCATCATCTTTATATTTTGAGACAACTCTTACCCTTTTGAACCAAACTTCTTCATTAGCCTTTTTAGAGGTTTTGAGATAAAAGCTCTTGATAATCCATTGTTGTATTGACTATACCTCCAAGTAAAAGGTAGAGGGGTTTCCTTGATCCTTTAAAAGGATGTATCTTGTGCAAAGATTATGCTTGCATCTAAAAAAGGCAGTGTCTTGGTAGAAGTTATGCCTGATCCTGTAAAAGGCATGTTATGGAGATTACACTTGATCTTGTTAAAAATCATGTTGTAAAGGTTACGTATGATCCTGTTAAAAAGGCAAGCGGATAGTGGATTTGAACTCCTTGTGCTATCAAGGGAGAGGATGTAGGCATTGGAAGCCCAAACCTCTATAAAATCCTACTAAGTACTTTTTATTTTTATGCTCTTTACTTATTCATTTCATACTCTGTTTTGCTGTTCTATTTTCTCATATTTCTATTTCATCTCAAAGCTTTTCTAAAAATAGGGAATTTTTATTTCACAACCAATTCACCCTCATCGTGGTAATTTTACTTTAAGCTTATCTTTTTGACAATTGGTATTAGAACAGGTTCTCAAGTTTTGCTTGTTTAACCACCTTTGAGAGATCCTGAACAAAAAGCTTAAAGTAATGGCAATGGCATCCTCAACCTTCATTGGAGAATGACAATCTATGATGCGACCTCTTTTGTTTAAATAGCAGAACTACCTTTTTTAGAGAATGAGATTTGAAAATTTTTTACAATCTATTGATCTCAATTTTTAGGATATTATTGTTGATGGACCTTACACTCCTAGCAAAACTGTTGATGGTGTAAAACATGCTAAAATAACAGCTGAATGGGATGATGAGGATAAGAAGTTAATACAACTGAATAACAAAGCTGTTACAGCACTTCTGTATGCCCTTAGTGAGGATGAATTCAGAAGGGTAGTCATGTGTTCTTCGATAGAAGAAATTTGGGAGACATTAGAAAACTATTATGAAGGGACAAGTCAAGTGAAAGAATCAAAGATAAGCATGTTGATACTTGACTATGAACTCTTCAAAATGAAAGATGAGGAATCTATTAAAGAAATGTTTGAAAGATTAACAAAGATCATAAGATGACTTAAGGCTTTAGAAAGAGAGTTTGCTAATGCCCAGTTGGTGAAGAAAATCCTTCACTGTCTACCTAAGTCTTGAAGACCTAAGGGTATTGCCATAAAAAAAGCTAAAGACCTGAATGTACTTAAGTTAGATAAGCTTTTAGGTTCTTTACTTACTTAGGAAATGACCCTAAGGCATGAGAAAGAATGAGATGAAGCAATTAGAGAAAAAGCAAAGGGGAAAAGCATTGCTTTCAAGGCAATTGAGGAAGAAAATGAAAAGAATATTGATTGTGATAATGAAAATGGGGATGATGAAGAGATAACACTATTGACCAGAATGTTCAGTAGAGTTTTAAGGAACAAACAAGGAAACATAAGATTTTTCAAGAAAGAAGACCAAGAAGAAATCTGAGAGGAAACATATCAAAGGATGATTATGAAAATAACACGTCATTTGTTATAAGTGCAAGAAATTTGGTCATATTAGATATGAATGTCCAAATATTGAGAAGAACCATCCAAAGTACTCTAAAAGAAAAACCATGGTCAACATGGAATGCCAATGATGAATCACAAAATGAAAAGGGAAAAGAGACCAACAACCTCTACTACATGGTAGTTGATGATCCCATGGATGAAGATCTTCTGAATTTTGATATGCAAATAGATAACTCATAATATCTTTATGCTGAATATCTGAGTCGCACGATAATTGTTAAAGAATAAATTGTGGATAAAGAAGGAAAATGCAACAATCTTGTTTCTAAGAATGACCACCATGGTAAAAGTGAAGAACTAGAAGAGGTCACTTCAATGGACATAGACTCTACCCCTAAGAAAGGAAAATCAACAACAGAGTGTCCAAGGTTCAATGGTAAAGATTATCATCATTGGAAAGATAAGTTAAAACAATTTATCCAAGCAAATGATCATGAAGTCTGAAGAATATTTAAGGATGGCTTATGCAAGTTAACCAGAGAATTAAGTAGATGGGGTACAAGTCACTTAGACATGTTGGACCAAAGCCATGCACTTTTTTTTTCTACACTTGGAAGCAAAAAATACAACAAAGTCTCTTCATGCAACATTGAAAAAGAAGTATGGGAAACACTAGAAGAAATATATGGAGAATAAGAGCTGGAAGATAATAAATGTCTAATTAGTGATGATGAGTCAAGTAAATTTTGATCCTCACAACAAAGAGATGAAGCAAGCTCTTCTTCTTGAATGTGGAAGGGAAAGTAGAATATCTATTTGATGGTATGCTTAAATACACTTTTGAAGAATTTAAGGAGGCTTTTAATGAATTAATTCATAAGTATGAGTGAATAAATTTGGAAAATGAAGATCAAATTTCAAATCTTAATGTTAAAAATGAATTTTTGGAAAATGCAAAACTTAAATTAGAAAAAGAAAATAAGAAATTGAAAATGGATTTTAGAATATGTGAAATGAATCTCAATGATGCAGGAAATGATAATGAAAAGCTAAGAAATGCTCTTGAAAATTATAAAAAGAAAATTGATTGAACAAATTTAAAGAGTAAAGCAAATAAATTTTTATTCTAATTTTTTTAAAGCAAATAAATTTTTGTTCTAAATTTTTTACTTTTTAGAAAAGATAAGCTTAAAGTAGAACTACCAAGAGGGGGTGAATTGGTTGTTAAGTAAAAATTTCCTCTTTTTCAAAAAATTAGTTCAACTGTGGAAGATTAAAATAATAAAACATAGCATGAACTGAATAAATAAAGAGCAGGAACGTAAGAAGGGACTCAGTAGGATTTTTATAGAGGTTTAGCCCACCAATGCATACATCTTTTCTTTTGGTAGCAAAAAAAGTTTGAATCCACTTTCAGCTTGCCTTTTCAATAGGGTCAGGCGTAACCTTGACAACATGCCGTTTGTACGATCAGGTGTAACCTCTACAACTTGGCTTTTGCAGGATCAATCGTAACCTCTACCAAAACACTACCTTTTCAAGTTAAAACACAACCTTTACACAAGAATAAGCCCTTTAAAGGTTTAAGCTAAACCCATTTACCTTTTGCTTGGAGGTATAACTAAAACAACAGTAGATTCAATTGAACCACAAACTATTAAACCTTTAAAAAGGTGGATAACGAAGTTTTAGTTCACAAAGGTATGAGCTTTCATAAAAATAAGAACATCAAGGAAGGTTTAAACCAATACTTTGATAACTCTATGATATAGAGTTATTTGGGTTTAATTTTAATAGTAATTTAACTTAGTTCTTACTATAATGCATAAAAATTAGTAGGTTTTATTTAGATAATTTTAAATTAGTTAATTTAGGTGAGTTAATCTAATCTTAGTTAATTGTATGCTTAATTTGGTGTTAGTATGATTAAGAGAGGTTGTTATTGATTTATTCATGCTTTTGTAGTGTTTAATGAAGGAAGATTTTTATGAAATAAGGAGAGCAATTTCAAGGTGCAGACTTTTATTGCACATGTCTCGACATTTTGATCATAACTCTCTCTACAAAACTTCAAATGAGATAATTCTTAGACCATTGGAAAGCTAAGAGAAAAATATACAACTTTCATGTTTATTACCTTTCCCAGATCGGCATAAAAGGTGGTAAAAAATCTTTTCAAATTTAAAGTATTGCAGTAGTCTTAGAGCAATTACGATTTCTGCTAAGTAAATGGTTGAGGTCACAGCCTTGGTGGAGGTAAACCATGGCCCACGTAGTCTGATGAGGAAATCCTGGTTGGAATTGAATTCTATCTTCATCCAACTTGGCCTAGCTTCAAAGCCCTATAAAAACAACATTTCAAAGGACTTTTAAAAAAAAAATGAAACATCAAATTGACAGCTGAGAATCAAGCCACAAAGTATATGAAGCTGAGAAGAATTTGTGGAATTCAAGAAAATTTGGAAGATCAAGATTATAACTCTTGGAATCTATCAACTTTTTATTATTCTTTTATTTTCTTAGTTTAATCTAAATGTTTAAACTTTATTTGATGATGATGTGCGACTTGATGGGGAATTAAGTTATTTAACTAAGATTATGATTGAACTCAATTCATAATTTGATTTATTTGTCTCTCTTTTGCTTATATTTGATGGATTTAAGTTGCCTATTTTCTTTAGTTCTTAATACTTTTAATTGCCTGATCACCAATTAGATAGAATTGAAAATCTAGATTAAAACTTGACGAAGGAGATTTAGGTAGACCTTGAATAGAATAGTGTTTGATCGAACACACTTAGTTGATTAGGTGGTTTGATTTGAATATAGGGTAGACATACACCTATGAGCCATACGTAGCCAAAATTAGAGCACAAACTTAATGAATCTGTTTTTAATTTAATTTGCATAGACATATAGTAAATTAATTGGGAGAGATATTTTTATGAGAAACTCGACAAAAACTTGTAAATAATTTAGGACTCTAAATTAGCAACTTAGTCCATTAAGCTAAGTTAAGAGAGAGAATAATCAGATGAAGTATTGAGGGACATCATAATCTTAGGTCTAAAAGTCAATTAAATCTAAAAAAATAATTTTTCTGAGTCAATCAAATCTTAGTTTTAAAGTTTGATTTTATTTTGCTTTTTAATTCAATTTTGAGTGTTTGGATAAAATTAGGGTGTGTAATTTTAGTAGTTAATAGTAAGAACTAATTCAATTCTCCGTGGGATCGACACTCTACTTATCATTATATTATCTTTGCGATTTGTGTACTTGCATGGGTGGAAAATTGAACAATAAGTTTTTAACGCCATTACCGGGGAGTTGATTTTTAGTTCTTTCTTGTTAATATTAATACCAAGCATTCTTAATTTTAATCCATACTTTTCTTTTCTTTAATTTTTCAAGTACTTTTGGTCGTTGTATGCAAGGAGCTCTAAATTTGAAAATTGTTCCTTCTGATCCATAAATTGAAAAGACTTTTCGAAGTCTTTAGAGGAAAAATAAAAAAGTTTTTGCTCCTAGTAAAACAATGGCTGATCAATAAGAGGAAGAGACCAAGCCTTTGAGGGATTATGTTGTCCCATGAGTACAAAGTCTCCACTCTAATATTTGAAGACCTCCTATTCAAGCCAACAACTTTGAAATTAAGCCATCAATCATTCAGATGATTCAAACTTTTATTCTTTTTGGGGGTTTGCCTAATGATGATCCAAATGCTCATATTGTAAATTTCTTGGAGATTTGTGATACATTCAAGGCTAATGGTGTTACTGATGATGCCGTAAGATTGTGGCTATTCCCTTTTTCATTGAGAGATAAAGAAAAGAGTTGGTTAAATTCACTTCATACTGGTTCCATTACTACTTAGGATGATTTGGCTCAGAAATTCTTAGCAAAATTTTTCCCACCTACCAAGACAAAAAAAATGTGAAATGATATCACGTCTTTCATGCAATTTGATTCTGAATCATTATATAAGGCTTGGGAGAGGTATAAGGATTTGACAAGAAGGTGTCCTCACCATGGATTACCTAAGTGGCTACAAGTTTAGACTTTCTATAATGGTTTGCCCTGACCTTTTTGAACTGTCATTGATGCTAAACCTGAAGGTGCACTCATGAGTAAATCCATCGATAAGGCTTATGATTTACTTAAAGAGATGGCCTCCAATAACTATCAATGGCCATATGAAAGATGGGGTACAAGAAAATTTTTTGGAGTTCATGAATTAGATGTGATGAATACTTTATCTACATAATTGGCTTATCTCACAAAAAAAATAGACAAGTTAAGTGTTAATGTTGTTCAAAACCCCTTTGTGACATGTGAATTTTGTGGAGAAGGACATTTCAATGACAATTGTCCATCTATTCTGAATCTTGTCAATTTGTTGAAAATCGGCGACAGAATAATCCCTATTCCAACACTTATAATCTTGGTAGGAGGAATCATTCCAATTTCTCATGGAGCAATAACTAAAGGTCTTCATCAGCATCTACGTCAAACTTTCCTTTTAGATTTCCATCTAAAGCCCCCATGCCAGAGAAAAAGCATTTAATAGAGGAGATATTCATGCAATACATGAAAAAGACTGATGCATTCATTCAAAGTTAAACAACATCAATAAGAAATTTTGAGAGACAAGTGGGCCAACTTGCTAATGCTCTAAATAACAGACCTCATGGTACCTTACCAAGTGATACTGAACCCAATCCAAGAAGAGAAAGTAAGGAACATTGTTAGGCAATCAATCTTCGCAATGGGAAAAAGGTAAGTTAAGAAGTAAGTAATAAAGCTTTAAATTTTAAAACTTTAATTCAATCTAATAAGAAAGAAATTGAAAAAGATGTTGAAAAAAGAAATTGTGGCTGAACAATCTACAGAAAATTCAAAACACGAAAAATCATAATTAAGCCAACTATGATTTGGATGAAAGTGTAAATTTGATGCCATTATCTATTTATAAAAAATTAGGTTTGGAAGAGATTAAGCCAACTTCTGTGTTTTACAACTTGCTGATTGATCTATCATCTATTCTTATGTTATTGTGAAAGATGTTTTGGTAAAAGTTGGTAAGTTTATTTTTCGAGTAGATTTTATTATTCTTGATATGGAAAAAGATCATGAAACACCAATCATTCTTGGGAGACCATTCTTAAGAACTGCTCGGGCTCTAATTGATGTGGAAAAAGGTGAGCTTACTTTAAGGGTTGAAGATCAACAAGTAACATTTAGTATTTTTAGAGCTTTAAAATTTTCCAATGAACATGATGAATGATTCTCAATTAATGTGGTGGATCACTTAACTAATAATGTGTTTATAGAGAATCATCATGATCCATTGGAAACTACTTTGAATTCTTCATGAGATATTATTGATGATGCCCCATCATGTCTCCTAAGATCTTAATTTGAGACTTTGGAATTATGAATTACAACTTTACTAATCAAGTCTTCAACTGAAGAACCTCTTTCACTTAAGCTCCAACCACTGCCTAATCATTTAGGGTATGCTTTTTTGGGAAATTCTTCCACAATACCGGTAATTATTTCTCCTTTTTTTTCTAATGAAAAGGAAAACAAACTTCTTCAAGTTTTAAGAGACTACCAAAAAGTAATTGGGTGGACCATTGTAGACATCAAAGGAATTAGTCCATCAATTTGCATGCACAAAATTCTTTTGGAAGAAAATCACAAAGCAACCATTGAGCATCAACGAAGGCTGAATCCATTCGTGAAAGAGCTAGTAAAGAAAGAAATTATCAAAAGGCTAAATGCAAGTATTATCAATCCTATTTTAGATAGTTCATGAGTAAGTCCAGTCCAATGTGTCTTTAAGAAAGGAGGTATGACTATAGTTTTTAATGAAAATAATGAGCTCATTCCCACTAGAATTTTGACTGGATGGAGAGTATGTATGGACTATAGAAAATTGAACAAAGCCACTAGAAAATATCACTTTTTGCTACATTTTGTTGTTCAAATGCTTGATAGACTAGCTCGTAAGGATTTTTATTGCGTTTTGGATGGTTATTCTAGTTATAATCAAATTGCCATTGCTCTTGAAGACTAAGAAAAATCCACCTTTACTTGTTCTTATGGAACTTTTACTTTTCGTAGAATGTCTTTTGGACTTTGTAATGGTCAAGCCATTTTTCAGAGATATATGATGGCAATTTTTTCTGATATGGTTGAAAAGTTTTTAGAAGTATTTATGGATGATTTTTCAATTTTTTTGAATAATTTTGATGATTGTCTATTTATTCTTGCTAAAGTACTTAAGAGATGTGAAGAAACTAATTTAGTTTTAAATTGGGAAAAATGTCACTTTATGGTGTAAGAAGGAATAGTCTTAGGCCATCAAGTTTTTAGTAAAGGTTTAGAAGTAGACAGAGAAAAAATCAAAACAATTGAAAAACTTTCACCTCCCACCTTTGTTAAGGGCATTCATAGTTTTTTAAGACATGCTGAATTTTATAGGAGATTCATTAGAGATTTTTTTAAAATTTCTAAATCACTTTGTAATTTGTTAGAAAAGGATACTCTTTTTAATTTTGATGATGCTTGCCATGATACTTTTGTTGAATTGAAGAAAAGATTAATTTATGCTCCTATTATCACTGTTCCTAATTGGAATCTTCCTTTTGAACTAATGTATGATACTAGTGATTATGCAATTGGTGTAGTTTTAGGCCAACGAAAACTGAAGATTTTGCATTCTATTTATTATGCTAGCAAAACATTGAATAAGGCTCAAGCAAATCACACCACAACTGAAAAGGAGTTGCTTGCCATTATTTTTGCTTTTGATAAATTTCAATCTTATCTTGTTGGCACTAAAGTCATTGTTTACACTGACCATGTAGGTATTAAATATCTGATCAAGAAAAAGGATGCAAAACCACACTTGATAAGATGGGTACTTTTGCCTCAAGAATTCGACTAGAAAATTCAAGATAGGAAAAGTATAGAAAATCAAGTGGCAAATCATTTATCTAGATTGGAGAATGGAAAACAAATTAAGAATTCAACTATAATAAATGAGACCTTTCTTGATGAGCAATTGTTTCATGTCGAAAAGAAGAAAAAATTGCCATGGTATGTTGATTTTCTGAACTATCTCGTGAGTAAACTCTTCCCTCCTAAATTTAATTCACAACAAAAGAAGAAATTCTTACGTGATGTCAAATATTACTTGTGGGATGAGCCTTTTCTTTACAAGCATTGTGGTGATCAAATAATAAAAAAGTGTGTTCCTGAAGAAGAATTTGAAAATAATCTTCACCATTGCCATTCATCTGATTATGGAAAACATTTTGGGGGAAGATAAACTGTTGCAAAGGTTCTACAATCAGGTTTTTATTGTCATTCTCTTTTCAAAGATGCTCATAATTTTGTTGAAAGATGTGATACATGTCAAAGAATGGGCAATATATCTAAGAGACAGAAGATGCCTCTTAACAACATCCTGAAATTTGAAATTTTTGATGTATGGGGAATTGATTTTATGGGTCCATTCATTCCATCCTTCAATAATGAATACATCTTGGTTGCTGTTGATTATGTCTCTAAATGGGTTGAAGCTATTGCACTACCAAGGTAGTGATAAACTTTTTACAAGGGAATATCGTTACACGATTTGGAATGCCTAGAGCCATAATTAGTGATGAAGGATCTCACTTCTGTAACAAAAATTTTGAGTCAATCTTGGCCAAATATGGAGTCAAGCACAACATGACCATAGCTTATCATCCTCAAATGAGTGGCCAAACTAAATTTTCAAATAAAGAAATTAAAAGAATGTTTTAGAAGATTGTTTGTCTCTCTAGAAAAAAATGATCCAAAAAGTTGGATGATACTTTATGGGCTTATAGAACTGCATACAAAACTCCAATTAGGATGTCTCCTTATAGATTGGTGTTTGGAAAAGCTTATCATCTTCTAGTTGAGCTTGAACACAAGGCATATTGGGAAGTTAAAAAGCTTAATTTTGATCACCAAGAAGCCCGAGAAAAGTGTTTTCTTCAACTTAATGAGATAGATGAATTTCGTCAAGAAGCATATGAGAGTTCAAGAATCTACAAAGAGAAGACGAAACGATAGCATGATCAAAAAATCATAAGGAGAAGTTTTGACCTTGGCCAACATGTTCTCTTATACAATTCTCGTTTGAGATTATTTCTTGGAAAGTTGAAATCTCGTTGGTCTGGACCTTTCACTGTAATGAAAGTATATCCTCATGGAGCAGTGGAGGTAGTTGATGATAAATCAACCTTTAAGGTGAATGGGCAATGATAAAAGCACTATTAGAGTGGCAAATTCAATTGTCAAAGGTCCTTAATCATGTTTATCGACGTAATTTAAATAAGAAAAAGTCAAGTTGATGACTATAAATTAAGCACTTTTGGGGAGGCAACCCAAGCATTTTAACTCAATTTAATTCGTGTAAGTTAATTTCATATATTTATTTTTCTTATTATTGCCAATTATTAACAAATTTATTTTTATTTTGCAGGTATGTACAGCCTTCTCTAAAAAAATAAAAAAAAATTCAAAAAATATTGAGAGGGGGTAAGGGGAGGCCGAGGCCCAACGAAACTCAACACCGTTGGTCGCGGCCTTGCGGATTTCACCAGCGTAGGCAACGACCCACTACCTTCTAGGCCATGGCCTCGCAAAAAAAAAAAAGGGTTATCTGGGCTACGGCCTCGCGGGTTGACTCACCATGGGCCGTGACCCACCTGAAGTGGGCTGTCAATAATGGGCAACCCATTACCCAATAAACCCCCTATGGCAGCCTTCCCCTCCTAGATAAGACCCCCTACCTTAGCACCCTTCTAGTGCAAATTTCTACACTTTTCTTTCTTTTCTCCTACCCATCACTCTTTGTCACTCCTTTCTTTCCCTTCAACCCACTCTTCTCCCTTCCTCAATATTTTCCATACCCATTACCCACCTTTTCCCTCCACAATTATTTTCAACAAATTTGCTCCAACTTTCAACTAAGTTTCAATTTTTTTTTTCACATTTATATATTTATATATTTTTTTCTCTTTCTTTCTTCTTTTTTTTTAATTATTTTAAAGAAATATTGTTGACTTACTTTACATTATTTATTTTGTTGGAAATTTATGATGATATTGATGATCCTTGAGACAATGTGCTTAGTTAGTTTATGGGCATGCTAGATTCTTTCGATTTGTGCTTTAAATTTCTATGGTAAGTTGAAGTTAGGAATATGGATAAGTTCATTGCTTTTAAATTATTTTTTTATGCCTAGTAATCTAGAATAATTTAATAACTACATTTTTTCTTGATACTATGTGCATTATATTATTTTGATAAGAAGGCATATGGGTTAATATTGTAGGTAGTCTATTGTGTTTTGTTGGTATTTTCCTTTTCTTTTTGTTGAGAATTAATTGCAAGAAATTTGAGAATGGCACCCTAATGAGCAACACAAAATTTCAATAGTTCGTTTAATCATACTAGATTCATGTTAGCTGACGCTGTGGCTAAACATACCAGTTCTCTTGCCAACAAAATTGCAATAGCCGAATGAGGATTGGATCAAGGGTTGATCACACACCTTGACCTTCAACGAATGATTGATGGATGCCACTAGCAAAAATTTTGTGCCTTGCCACTAGTTGCAAGTATCCTTCTAGTAAGGGAATTTTACGCTAACGTTATTGAAGCTACTAATGATTTTGTTTTTGTGTGAGGTAAATTAGTTCCATTCTCGAGCCATGCTATTAACGAATTTTATGAAACTCTTGATATTGAAAATGATGGCTATAGGCAATATTTGACTGAGCATGAGGATTGGGATGATATCATTCATATACTCTGTAAGGAGGGTGCTCAATGACGATTCTTCAATAATGCACCAATTTCATTCAAGAGGAATATAATGAAACCAGCTTCTTAAATATGGTTATATTTTGTGTCTTCCAAATTGCTTCCTACCACATATCTCAGTGATGTCACAAAAGATCGAGCAATTCTTATCCATTCCATCATGTCTGGACACAATTGATATTGGACACGTAAATTACAAAGCCATGACTCACACTACTCAATCGAAGCATGAAGGTTTATGGTTTCCTTCTCTAATTATAACTAAGTGCAAGCAAATTGGTGTAAATTGGGATGCTAATGAGGAGTTATTGCACCCTAAACTTCCAATTGATCTCAATCTCATCCTCAAACAACCTTAAAATTCTATTAGGGGTAGTTTTTCTTCTACACACCATCTTGTAGCCCTTCGACCAAGACACCAACAATTGTCAATGACTCAGAGAATTGAAAACCTTGAGCACTTAGTTAAGCAACTTGGGAACCAGTTTGAGCAACACATGACCAATGTAATCAACATATGGACCACATGTTTCGAGCTTATGGTGCTTTTATGGGAATGGACATGTCTACTCTTCCTCCAACACCTAATCCTCCTAAGGGTTCCAATGAGGCAGAGGATAATGGAGATGAGGAGGAGGATTAGAGCTTTTCAAGATTCATCCAACCATCAACAGAGTATTTTTTACCTTTCCTTTATTTTTTCTAACATTGAGAACAATGTTTAGTTTAAGTTTGGGAGGGTGAATTTATTTTTTCCAGTGGTGAATATTCTGTGGAAGTTTTATTTGCATGCGTATCTAGATTTATTAATAATTTAAGATTAGTTGGTAAGTGAATTTATTATTTGCTCAAATTTTAGGAATCTAGAGTAAAGTTGTGCTAACTTTTCAATGATTTCTCTATCTAATGATGATAACTAGTTGTCTTGAATTCCTAGCCATACATTACAAGCTTTATAAATTCCTATTGATCCCTAGCTTGGTGTTAGTCTACATCAGTGGAGAGAGAGATGAAAAGCAAACTTATGTAGTTCTAATACTAATTTGAAATTTGTGTTGGCGTAAACTCATCCAGATGTCATAATATTCTTGGTAAAAGATTTCACACACGTACGAAAATTCATTCGAGAATGTGCTTGCATTGGAATTGAAACATGAAATTGAATGATGTCTGTATTTTTCCTTAAGTTAATGATTGATAGACATACTTTTGAGGAAATTATGGGGAATCATTGAGTTGGTGCACTTTATCTCTAATAGAAGTAACCATATTTATTTTTTTTTCATCATCTGAATTTGATTTTCGTAAATTAGTTTCTTTTCTATGTTTTTCTTGAGGACTAACAAAAATTAAGTTTAAAGGTGTGATAACACTATGATATAGAGTTATTTGGGCTTAATTTTTATAGTAATTTAGCTTAGTTCTTACTATAATGCATAGAAATTAGTAAGTTTTATTTAAATTATTTTAAATTAGTTAATTTAGGTGAGTCAATCTAATTTTAGTTAATTTTATGTTTAATTTGGTGCTAATATGATTAAGAGAGATTGTTATTGATTTATTCGTACTTCTGTAGGTGTTTAATGAAGAAAGAATTTTAATAGAAGAAGGAAAGCAATTTTAAGGTGCAAATTTCCATTACACATGTCTCGGTATTTTGACTATAACTCTCTTTATAAAATTTCAAATGAGATGATTCTTAGACCATTGGAAAGCTAAGAGAAAGATACAACTTTCATGCTTACCACTTTGCCCAGTTCAGCCTAAAAGATTATCCAAAATTGTGTCAAAGTTAAAGTATTGCAACGGTTCTAGAGCAATTATGATTTTTGCTAATTAAATGGTCGAGACCGCAACTCTGGTAGAGGTAAGCCGTGGCCCACGTAGTCTAATGAGAAAATTCTGATTGGAATTGAATTCTTCTTCATCCAACTTAGCCTAGCTTCAAAGCCCTATAAAATGAACCTTTAGGAGGACTTTTAAAAAAAATGAAACACCAAATTGATAGTTGAGAATCAAGCCATAAAGTCATTGAAGCTGAGAAGAGTTTGAGGAATTCAAGAAGATTTGGAAGATCGAGATTATAATTCTTGGAATTTATGATCTTTTTATTATTATTTTATTTTCTTAGTTTGATCTAAATGTTTAAACTTTATTTAATGATGATGTGTGACTTGATAGGGAACTAAGCTATTTATCTGAGATTATGATTAAACTCAATACGTAGTCTGATTTATTTATCTCTCTTTTGCTTATATTTGATGGATTTAAGTTGTTTATTTTATTCAATTCTTAATGCTTCTAATTGCCTAATCATCAATTAGATTGAATTAGAAATCTAAATTAAACCTTGACGAAGGAGATTTAGATAGACCGTGTATAAAATAACGTATGATTGAATGCACTTAGTTGATTAGGTGGTTTGATTTGCCTATAAAGTAGATATACACCTATGAGCCATACGTAGCTAAAATTAGAGCATGAACTTAATGAATCTGTCTTTAATTTAATTTGCATAGACATGTAATAAATTAATTGAAAGAGATATTTTTATGAGAAACTCAACAAAAACTTGTAAATAATTTAGGACTCTAGGTTAGCAACTTAATCTATTAAGCTAAGTTAAAAGAGAGAGACAATAATCAAATGAAATATTGAGGGACATCATAATCTTAGGTCTAAAAGTTAATCAAATATAAAAAAGTAATTTTGCTTAGTAAATTTAGATTACTTTTAGTTTTTAAGTTTGATTTTATTTTGCTTTTTAATTCAAATTTAAGTGTTTGGATAAAATTAAAGTGTGCAATTTTAGTAATTAATAATAAGAATTAATTCAATTTGCGATATATATATTTACATCGGTAGAAAATTGAACAACATACTCCCATTGCTCATTAGCCTTCTTTAGAGGAATAAAGTTTATATCTTTGTAATCCACTATTTTATTTGGTTATACCTCCTAGAAAAAGGTTGGGCTGAAGGTTATACCTTCTTAAAACGGTAGTATCTTGGCTATATCTCCAAGAAAAAGTTTGTGTTGAAGGTTATACCTCCTTGAAAAAGTAATATCGTAGTTATACCTTTGGGCAAAAGGTAGAGGGGTTGTGTTTTAACTTTAAAAAGGTAAAAACTTCATTAAAGGTTGTGCTTTAACCTTGAAAAGGTAGTGACGTTGTGAGGTTGTGCTTTCTCCTCTTGATAAGGTAGTGTTTGTGAAAGGTTATGCTTGCTCCTTGATAGGTAGTTTATAGTGGATTCAAACTTTTTGTGATATCAAGGGAGAAGACGTTAGCATTGAAGGCAGAACCTCTATAAAAAACGTGGCTTCAAACTTTTTACTTTTCTGCACTTTCATACTCTATTATGCTTTGTTTTTGATTCCGTTGCACTTAAGCTTTATTATCTTTTCAATTTGCGAAAAAAAAAGGGTTTTTCACTTAGTAACCAATTCACTATTAGCTTTAAAATTATTATAGTTTTGATTATGACAAATGATCAAATTTGCTTGAACATTATTTGAGTAATCCTTGACAATTTCTTGAAATGATTTAACTCTCATACATTTGTTCCTACATAGATACAAGCTTGACTCTTGAAGTTATTGAACTATATCTATAAGCTTGTATGACTTAGGTGTATGAGTGCATATGATTCTCATTCATTAAAGTCTAATTTAAAGATCTAAGGAAAATCTAGATGCACTCATTAAGTGGGAGTTTTGAATATCTTTTTTAATGATGACAAAAAAAAGAGAGAAGAAAGACTAAGTTAAAAAGATTTTAATAGGTCTTCATGTTTAATTTATGTGTGTAATGTTTAGTTTTGGTTTTGTTGAATATTATGTGAAGAAAACTAGATGTATTGACTAAGGGGGAGCAACTCATTACGCATAAAGATTTGAAGCTTTCATATTGAACATAGACATTGCACTTTTAATCTAGGAGTGTTTTGTGATCATCAAAAATAAGAGATAGAGAATGTTGACTCTATATGTTTTTTATGATAGCAAAATATTCCCATTCATTGATGTCTAATTATATTGTTTAAGTGTGTAGGAGAAAGCTTAAATCATTAATATATTTGATATTTGTAAGCAAGTCAAGATGCTTGTTCAGTTGCAATATAGGTTAATTGGTTAAACAAGCAAAGAAGAAAAAGCTACAATTGAGTCATAAAACAGAAGCCTCTTAGTCGGATGATGATGGGAGTTAGTCAGCTAAAATTTAAAAGTGAAGTTGGTTGGTTCAAGAGTAGATTACAAAACAGAAAAGACTTAGTCGACCAAGAAGGATGGTTAGTCAACTAAAAGCCTACTGTCAGAAATCTGGATTACAAGACAAAAAGAACTTAATCGACTAAGAAGTATTGTTAGTCGAGTAAAAGCTTACTACCAGAAACTGGGTTCAAAGACAAAGGCAACTTAATCGACTAAGACATATGTTAGTCGACTAAGAGCACACTGTCAGAAAATTTGAATTTAAGCACATAAGGACAAAATAACAACCAGAAATGGCTAGTTTCTGTCTCCAATGGCCAGAATTGATTTTGCAAGTATTTAAAGCTTCTCCAATAGTCAAAAACAAGAGAGAAAAGCATCTATAGTGATTTTGAGCTTAGAAGACCAAAAACCTTCTCTTTAGACTTGTATTTCACTCCCATCCTTTAAAAAAATGTTTGACATTGTCAAACCCTGCTTTGTAAAATAATTATAATATCATTCACATGCTCGATAGAATTTTTGTATATTTAGGAAGTTCGAAAAATCATTAAAAGACGATATTGCCCCTAATGGTATCATTAAGTCGATTAAGCCTCGAACTAGTTCAAATAGGAATTTTAAGGTGAAATTAAGAGTTTCACAGTTCAGGGATGACTCAAAATGGTAATTAGGAGTTCGAGGATCAATTCGGAGTCAAACCAAAATTTTCACTATCTAGGGGTAAAATTGTCATTTTTCCATCCGCGGATAAAATTTGAGATTTTGAGAGAATTTAGATCAAATTTGACAAATTGGAGAATGGTATGAGTATAAGGGATGAAAAATAAGTCTATAGGCAATTTTTCATTTTTTGGGGTAAAAATGTAATTTTTCACTTTACGGGCGCAAAAGTGTAATTTTTCAAAATTTGCTCCACCAAAACTTTGGAAAAGTCTAGAAATTTTATGGAAGACATGGATAAGTGAAGAGGATTGAGTGGTAGAAAAAGAAAGTAAAAAAGATGGCTAGAAAAAATTAAAATAATAAAATATTTAAAAAGTAAATAAAATAATAATATTTTATTAAGCCTATTAAAATGCTTGAAAATTCCAGAATTCTTCATTGGGGTTGTCAGCCAGAACCAGCAGGAGAGAGAGAGAAATAAGAACAAACCCTAGAGTGAGAAAATTCAAAGAAAAAGTGTGATTTTTCAAGGAATCAAGTGTTTAAAGGTATGATTTTTCAAGCTTAGCTTAAGATTTATCATTT
>NC_030851.1:12537874-12550640 GCF_000208745.1 Theobroma cacao | reverse complement strand
GAAATTTCATACTTTAATTATCTTTATTACTATATGAATAAATTTATTTTACTCTTACGCTACAAAAGTTATTTTAGGAAGACTTTGAAAATATTGTGTTTTAAGAAAATAGAATATTTTATTTAATATTTTTATTATATTCAAATAGCTATAATTTTACTTTAAACGAATGTTTTAGACTTCAAAATTTAATTTAAATCATGAAATATGTGTTTCCACTTACATATTACATTTTTTCGGATTTCGAAATTTCAAAAAAAAATTGACGAAAATGCCCCTGTGAGCTAGAAAATAATATTTTATTGTTTTGAGTTGGAACCAACTTATGTTTTGTTGAAATGCAAGATTTAATAACTGTCGCTCACCGGGGAGATGCGAAAGTTGATGCTAAGCCTTGCGAGGTTTCGATCGGCATTCGGGGTAATGAGTGCTTATCGGGACGTCGCAGCGGTTGTCACTGGCTCGATGGGAGTTCCGGGTCGTGACAGACATTAACTTTGTGCATCTTAGATCAGCTAGGTGATCAATTGTACTTCATCTTTTCTTCATTTCTTGATTACTTAGAATGTGCAAGGTAGTCTAAGGGGTTGATCAAGCTTGGGTTAGCTTGGTTGTTGTGGTAGGTTCTAACTTAGCCTTAGAAAAGTTAGTTTTGGGTTTTGGTTGATCTTGTGAAAAACCATTGTTAAAGGTTGTGGTTGAGCCTTTGAAAAGCTATTTTGGGTTTTGGTTGATCTCGTGAAAAACCATTGCGAAAGGTTGTGGCTGAGCCTATAAAAAGCCATTGTAAAAGCTTGGTGGATGCTTGGGAATTCCACCATTTTTAGTGATCTTGTTTGGAAAATCCTTGGTTGAACAATCAAGGTAGTGGATGTAGGTCTTTGACCGAACCACTATAAATTGTTAAGTATTATCTGCCTTGTTTTATGTTTCATTTTCATTATTTCTTAAATCATTCCTTCATCCTCCATCGAATTAGTCATTATTGATCTTCAACTTACTTCCAATTCGGAGCAAATTTTAGCAAAAGTCAAAAAGTGCTATTCACCCCCCCTCTAGCACATTTATTTGGGACCAACATTAGCTCTTTCTCTTGGTTAATTTACTTTAAGCTTATCTCAACTAAGAATTGGTATCATAACACGTTATCAAGTTGTATAGGTTTAACAACCTTTGAAACATCTTGAATAAAAACTTAAAGTAATAGAAATGGCATTCTCGAGCTTCATTGGTGAAGGACAATCTATGATGTGAGCTCTTCTGTTCAAAGGCAAAAACTATTCATTTTGAAAAATGAGGCTGGAAAATTTTATACAATCTATTGATTTAGATTAGGGATATTATTGTTGATGGACCTTATATTCCTAGCAAAAATATTGATGGTGTGAAACATGTTAAAACACGAGCTAAATGGGACGACAAGGATAACAAGTTGATTCTGTTGAATCACCAAGCTGTGACAACTATCTGGTCTGCTCTTAGTGAGAGTGAATTTAATAGGGTAGCTATGTGCACTTCAACAAAAGAAATTTGGGACACATTAGAAAATTGCAATAAAGGCACAAGTTAAGTGAAAAAGTCAAAATTAATATCCTGACTCTAGATTATGAGCTCTTTAAAATGAAGGGTGAGGAATCCATTAAAGAGATGTTTGAAAGGTTCACCAAAATTATAGGGGACTTGAAGCTGTAGGTAAGAGAATTTCTAAATGCTCAGTTAGTGAAGAAAATCCTCTATTGCCTACCAATGTCTTGGACACCTAAGGTCACTACCATAGAAGATGCCAAAGACGAAAATGTGCTTAAGCTAGATGAATTTCTAGGTTCTTTACTCAGTTATGAGATGACCATTTAGTGTGAGAAAGAAAAAGATAAAGCAATTAAAGAATAATAAAAAAGAAAAGACATTGCTCTCAAAGTTGTAAAACAGAGTGATGAAAAGTTACCTAAGAGTGATAATGATGTAGCCTTATTAATAAGAAACTTTAATAGATTCATGAGAAACAAGCAATGAGATAAGAAACCTCTTAGGAGGGATGGATGAAGAAGGAACATGAGAAAAGACATACCAAAAGATGATAATGAAAGAGACCATATAATTTGTTATGAATGCAGAAAGCCCAGTCATATTGAATATGAATGTCTAAGTCTCAAAAAGAGTTGTCTTAAAGACCCGATAAGAAAAGCCATGATGGCTACATGAAGTGACAGTGATGAATCTCAAAATGAAGAAGAAGAGCAAGTAGCCAATCTGTGTTTCATGGGAGTTGAAAACTCCAAGGTATGCTCCTTAAACAATGCCTTTTGCTCCTATGATTTTAATGACGATTCATACACATTTGGTGAACTCCAAGATACATATGATGATTTAGCATTTCAATTTGAAAATATGACCTTGAAATATAAAAAGACTATCTCTAAGCTCAAGGCTAAAAATGATTGTCTCAATGTTGTTCAATTTTCAACCCACGTAAGAATACGTATCGTAAAGATAATATAGAAATGAGTAGAAAATTGAATTAATTTTTACTGTTAACTACTAAAATTAACACACCTTAATTTTATCTAAACAATTAAAATTAAAAAGCAAAATTGAAACTAATAAACTAATAAATAAAACTAATATATCAACAATATTACTTCTAGTGATTACCAGACCTAAGATTATGATATCCCTTAATACTTCATCTGATTATTTTCTCTCTCTTAACTTAGTTTAATGGATTAAGTTGCTAACCTAGAGTCTTAATATTTACAAGTCTCTGTCGAGTTTCTCATAAAAATACCTCTTCCAATTAATTTACTGTATGTTTATACAAATTATATTGAAGAAAGATTCATTAAGTTTGTGTTCTAATTTTGACTACGTATGGCTTATAGGTGTATGTCTACCCTATATGCAAATCAAACCACCTAATCCACTAAGTGCATTCGATCATACGCTATTCTATTCAAAGTCTACCTAACTCTCTTTCGTCAAGGTTTAACCTAGGTCTACAATTCTATCTAATTGGTGGCCAGTCAACTAGAAGCATTAAGAACAGAATAAAATAAATAACCTAAATCCATCAAACATAAGTAAAAGAGAGATAAATAATTTAGATTACATATTGAGTTCAATCATAATCTTAAATTCATGAATTAGTTCCCCATCAAGTCACACATCATCATTAAATAAAATTTACACATTAAAAACAAAACCAAGAGAATAAGAGAATAAAAAGATAGAAAAACTCAAGAATTGTATTCTTGATCTTCAAATCTCATTGAATCTTTCAAATTCTTCTTAGCTTCAATGACTTTATGGCTTAACCCTCAGTTGTCAATCTTGTGTTTTGTTCTCTTTCTTTTTCTAAAAGTCCTCCGAAAGGTTGTTTTTATAGGGCTTTGAAGTTAGGCCAAGTTGGGTGAAGAAAGAAGTCAATTCCAATCAAGATTTCCTCATCAGACTATGTGGGTCGTAGCCTTGCCCAATTAATTAAAAGAAATCATAATTGCTCTAGGACTGCTACAGTGCATTAACTTCAACAAGATTTTTCACCACCTTCCACGCCAAACTAGGAAAAGTAGTAAACAAAAATGTTGTATTTTTTTTCATATCTTTGCAATGGTTTAAGAATAATCTCATTTAGAGTTCTACACAGAGAGTTATGGCCAAAATACCAAAACATGTGCAGTGAAAGTCGGCACCTCAAAATTGCTCTCCTTCTTTCATTAAAATTCTTGTTTCATCAAACACTTACAAAAGCACAAACAAATCAATAACAACCTATCTTAACCGCATTAACACCAAATTAAGCATAAAATTAACTAAGATTAGATTGACTCACCTAAATTAACTCATTTAAAATAATTAAATAAAATCTACTAATTTCTATGTATTACTACAAGAACTAAGCTAAATTATTATCAAAATTAAGCTCAAATAACTCTATATTATAGAGTTATCACTCAACAAATTAAAAGTTGAGTTTGAAGATAAGGTCAAACATCTAGAGAATGAAGTAAACGTGTTGAGATAGAAAAATGAGCAATTAAATGAATCATTCATTAAATGGAATATGAGATCACAAAAGCTTGATGAAATGCTTAAAACTCAAAAGGCTTTCTTTGATGAAGAAGATATAGGATATGATATGACACTAAGAGAGACAAAAATAAAAACCTTATTTGAAAAGGAAAATGAAAAACACAGTGCATCACACTCATGCATTTACTGTCACGAGATTTGCCATTCTATATATTTCTGCTCTCTTAAAAATGTTGGTCCCAATTAAATGTGCTAGAAGGGGGGTGAATAGCACAATTTAGCTCTTTCAAAAATTATCTCTAAGTGTAGACAAATGCAAAATAGATGAAAGAAAGAAAATAAAACAAAAACAGAGTAAATGAGACAGTAAAATTTAGAGTGGTTCGGTCCAAGACCTACATCCACTACCTTGATTATCAAACTAAGGATTTTCCAACCAATCCACTAAGAACCGGTGAAATTCACAAGCTTTCACCAAACTTTACAATGGCTTTTACTAGGCTTAGCTAAAACCTTTCACAATAGTTTTTCACGGGCTAAACTAAAACCCAACACCTAACTTTTCAAGGCTAAGTTAGAACCTTAACACATTCAAGCAAACCTAGCTTGAAACAACCACTTAAGTGACTCCCTCACTCTAAGAATTAAAGAAGAGAAGTAAAAGAAAGTACCTATGATCACAAGGTTGATTTAAATGGTACAAGGTTGAGTGCAGAATACAAATACAAAAGATTGGCGTTTAAGTGCAGAAAGGTGCAAAGGAGATTTTTTGGTTTTTCAGCTCTATGTGACTCAAATCTCTTTCAAAACTTCCAAAATCTAATTTCTAACCATTGGATGACCTTTTTATACATGGAGATACAATTCTGATGGTAGTTTGGCAGTTTAAAGCCATTGAAAATAGTTGAGAGTTGGTTCTAGCCGTTAATCTGTCTTCTAGTGCTCTGGTTCAAATTGCAGACAAAGAGCTCTCAGTCGACTAACTTTCTTCTTGGTCGACTAAGTTGGTTCTGTCTTTTGGTCATAGATTCTGGCAGAGAGCATTTAGTCGACTAACTTATTTCTTGGTCGACTAAGTTGGTTCTGTCTTGAAGTCCAAATTTTGGCAAAAAGCATTTAGTCGACTAACTCATTTCTTAATCGACTAAGTTGGTTCCGTATTGAAGTCCAGATTTTGGCAGAGAGCATTTAGTCAACTAACTCACATCTTGGTCGACTAAGTCAATTCTGTTTCTCAATACTCTTTAGCCTGCCATTTCTCCAATTTAAATTTTAGTCAACCAACATTCTTTATTATTTAACCAAAGACCTTCCTTTTTGTTGATTAATAATTTTTTTGCTTCATTTTCATAATTTTTTATATACACATTTGAAAGGTTGATTTATTATTTCCATATGATTTTTTGTCCTGCACACTTTAGTAGAAATATTAGACACAAATGAATGGGAATGTTTTATTATCATCAAAAACTAACGAAGCCAACAACCTTCCCCATTTTGATGATGACAAAACATTCCTTGATTAATAGCACAATGTCCTTTTATTCTTTTTAATTCTACAGAAAATAGGAATTGCTCCCCCTTAGTGTGTGCATATTTTGCTTATTTATTCCAACAAGTTTAATTCATGTCATACAGCTAATGACATTACATATTCAGAGTATTTATGTTGTCTTGTAGAATGATTAATAGTAGATAACAAGTTGACATAATATTATCAATGTTTTAGTTGACTGTCTGTCATCAGCATATTATTATCAAATTTTTCTTATACCAATCAATGTTCAACAGATATATCATACTTATTATCCATACATATTCACAGACATATTTCATTCTCGATGCTATACTATCAGCCCAAAATCAGTATCATTAAGTAAATTGAGATAATAGCAGAAACTTAAATGACAGAAATTTATTGACAGATTTAAACATTCAATCATCAATATGTCAATAACTAGAATATAACCATATCAGCATTCCATTTTTCACACAAAACATAAACACAGGATTAGCTAAAGTGTTCAATTGTCAACAGGGCAAAGATAGCAGGAAAACAAAAAGTAACAGCTAATATTCCTAAATTGCCCCTGGTTCATTTCTACTTCCTTTCTTTCCTAAATTCCTAGTACCTAAACCCTAACATTTTTTTTAATTTTTTGGTTCCTTCTCCCCCTAAGGTTCTGCCATACTTCTCCCCTAAATTTATAATATTTTAATAAATCCACAAGGGCTTGATTGGTTAAACTTAAGATTGATCTCACAAGAGCTTGATTAAAAATACAAAAACCTCCATAAATATAAAAAATTTATACCGAATTTATAAAAAAAATTAGAATATTATTATTTAAATTTTTTAGATTTTTTTCAATTCAAAATTATGAGTTTTTTTGAATTGTTAATAAAATAATCCTAAATGATTTACTTCTTTCTTTTAATTTTTCCTCGTTTCATCATTATGTGTATCTTTTTTATTTTTTTAAGTAATAAACGTTGAATAAAAAATATTATTATTATTTAATTATATTAGATTATGATATTTTGTATTTTTATTTTTAATTATTTGAGAGTAATTATGATTTTTCATATTTGTAAATAATTATTAACTAATGATAACAAAAAGTAAATAGACCTAACTATTATGAACAAATATATGAATGTCCATTTTGTTATGACCTAAAAAGTGCAGATCAAGTTAAACATCCCAATAGACAAGATATAAGAAGTGTACTATGATTTGAACTTTTAAATTGAATTAGATTAGGATTATGATTTAAGGGGTTGTTGGCCTATAAATAGATCTATCACTTCATTTGTAAATACATACTTGAATAAGATCTTCTTACTCCCTCTAAATATTTTCTCTTATATTTCTCTTATAGTTGTTCTTTTAAGATTTATTTCATAACACATTATCAACACGATCTTCTCTGATCTCTCAGGTTTTGGAATTATTTTGTTTTCATCATCTTCAAGTTTTAAAAAGATTTCAATGATTAACTTTTAATTTTTGATTTTAGCAAATCAGGTAAGTGTTAGTATTATTTTATTTCATCCTCTCACAAAAGGTTGTTTTTTTTTATTTCTGATTTTAGAAAATCAAGTAAGTGACTTGATATCTCTTTAGTATTTTTATTCCTTAAAAATCAACCTTATTATGAATTTTGCTAATATGTAATATATATTATATTTTGTCCCTTGCTATTAATGAAAAGTCATAATGTCCATTCCCTGAAGTGAATGTGAAGAACGAGCTACTAATAAAAAATTATAAATTCGTTCATTTTCTGAAGTAAATACGACGTCATTTAATAATTATGGTCATGATCATGAATCTATCTATTCCTTGAAATGAATGCTACATCATTAAATAATTATGATCATGGATATGGAAGAGGTCATCATAATAATTTATACTATCACTATTTTAATTAAGGATAATTTTGCCACCAGAAGTGGATAGATAATTTTACCACCAGAAGTAAATGGATACCTTAACTCATTAACCCATGAGAAGTGGATAATCCATCAAAAGTGGATAAAGACTTATAACCTAAAAGTGGATAAATAATGAAAAGATAAAAATGGAAAGAATAAAAGGAATATAGAAACAATATTTATCATTGGTCACGTACCTATAGTATGTCTTGAATTTTATCAAGTATCACTGAAAACTAAAACATCTTGTAATGATTTTAACCATGGCCAAGTTGATATAGCACATCAAGATATTTGTCCACCCTAAAAGAGGAATTGATTATGTCACGACCCGGAACTCCCATCGAGCCCGTGACAACCGCCGCGACGTCTCAATTTACATTCATTACCCAGAATGTCAACCGAGACCCCGCAAGGCTTTAATATCAGCTTCTCATTTCCCCTGTGGGTAGCTGTTTCCAAATACCACATTTTAAAAGATTTTAAACTGTTTCCAACTTAAACAAATGAAATAATAATTTCCGTCTCACAGGGGTATTTTTGTCATTTATCCCAAAAATCTCAAAAATCATCTAAAAATATAGTATGTAAGTGGAAAACACATATTTCTTAATCAAAAATAATTTTGGATGTCTAAAACATTCGTTTAAAATGGAATTATGACTGTTATAATAAAATAAAAATATTCAATAAAATATTCAATTTTCACATAAAACGATATTTTAAGAACACTGCATAAATAATTTTTATAGCGTAAAAGCAAAATAAATTCTTACATACCGTAATACAGATAACCAAAGTATAGAATTTAATTTACAGTGACACGTGGGCCCACGAATGACCAAAAGTATCAAAAGAAATGAACCTACAGTCTTTGGATGTGGCAAGTTCAACTGTAATCCTCGCCGATATCAGTTATCTACAATCTATTCTGAGCCTGAAATGGGTGGAAATGAGGGTGGTGAGATTATAAAATCCCAGTGAGTAAACAAACATCACTCAAAATATCTAAAGTCGAGTAAAAGGAGACTATTAAAACATTTCATCAAACTGTAATTTATCATCTTTCAACTTATTTCAACCAAATGAAATCAATTTATTTAAAGCAAGTAATCAGTATGGCTTATGAATTTCTTAAAAAGCTTGGCTCATGCCAAAAATTATTATCATACTCAGTTATTTGGGATACCTTGGCCGAGGGCTATCCCAACTGAGTCCGCCAAGGCTATTAGAAAGTCATGTTTTTATTTTGAAAACATAGCCATTCCTTGACGTTGGCCGAGTTCCCCTTCACGAGGTGGTTTGGCGTGAAGTGAACTCTAAAAGTTATACCTCAGGAGTTACCCTACTCGCCTCTCCAACCGAGGTAAAAATATAACAGGATTCCGTGCCCCTCTAATAGGCTAGTCCACAGAATCCAGCCCACTGCAGCAGGTCAAACCCACCATACAATAAAATTTTGACAGCATGACAGGGCTAATATATTACTACCCAGCCTGCAAGGGTAAAATAAAGCAATTCATATAATTCATAAAAAACACAGCCCAGCCAGTCATGCCAATACAATAACATAAGCCATTAATTCAATTTTAAATTTACAACATATCAGTGGTCTCCAATTACTCTATTTTCAAAATCGTTATTTCGTTTCAAGACAATTTATAAAATATTTTCATTTAAACTCATTTTGTTTACAAAACATAAAAATTTACCATTTGAACTCATTTTCATAAAATTCACCAAAACCGAATAAAAACATACTTTAGATAATTAAAATGATGGTAAGGTTACTCACCGTGTCTAGAGTGAGGATTTTCGAAATACTCAGACTATTGGTCCTCGGGTGCAATTCCCTTGCCTTTATCGGAGGACTCACCACCTTGACACAGTACAAAATCGAGAAATTCACCACATTGGTACTAAATTGAAATTAAACTAATTTAGACTACTAATGCTTGATATGGAATGCAAAAATGTCTAAATTTTTGCCTAAATGCGGTGTTAGCCTATTTCGGTCTTTTACCCGATAAATCGATATACGCGTCCGTTTAAACTCCAAATTAATTTTTTTCAGTTTCTATACCTCAATTGCACCCAAATTGACTTAATGTCCCTCAGTGTGGTGCAAATTATCAGTCTCGATAGCAAATTACGAAAATACCCCTAGTGGGTAAAAATTCATATTTTTGCTCCGAAAATTCCCATTATTTTTCTAGGCTCATAATTCATCATTATTCATCATAATTCCTCAAATAAACATCAAGATCAGCAGCCAATATTCCCCTAGAAAATTCGGCATAATGGGTTTCAATGGGAGAAAATTATTTCTCTAGCTTATTTTTGCTATATTTCAATATAACCTAACTAAAATCACTTAATTCAATTAAAATCAACCAAAACTCAAGCTCAAAACTCATCCATGGAGGTTTGGCCAGCATGGGTGTCCATACCCACTTTCTAATTTTGCATGGAAATGAGAAAAAAAATGCATGGGTAGTGAAAATCACAAGGAAAATCAATGAAATTTACCTTTTTAATGCTTGATTTCTTGATTTCTCTTGATTTTCCCCAAATTTTCAGGTAGGGTTCTTATTTGTTTTTTTCCCCCTTTTCTCCCCTGGTTTGGACAGCTGAAGAAGATGAGAATTCTGGAATTTTTACCTTTTTAAAGGCTAAAATAATATAATATTATTTTATTCATTTTTTTAATGTTTTATTAATTCCTTAAATTCTAGCCATCCATTTGTTTCCAAATTTTCACCATACACTTGTCCCACATATCCATAGCTTAGATAAAATTCTCAGACTTATCCAAAGTCTTGGTGGAGTAATTTTTGAAATTTACACTTTTGCCCCCGTAAAAGTCAAAAATTACATTTTTGCCCCAAAAACTGAAAAATTGCCCATAGACATATTTTTCATCCCTTATACTCATACCATTCTCCAATTTGTCAAATTTGATCTAAATTCTCTCAAAATCTCAAATTTTGTCCGCGGGTGGCAAAATTACGATTTTGCCCCTACACTCTAGAAATCACTGGAATTAAACTTTTTCACTGCCAAACCCTCAAATTATACTCCAATACTCAAATCATACTCCAATAAGTCAAATGGGGCTAAAAAAATTCTTTTCTAAAAATTCCCATTGTGTCCTTGGGTGGCAAATGACCATTTTGCCCCTGGACAGTAAAAATTCTAGTTTGACTTCAAATTGATCCTCGAACTCCAAATCACCATATTAAACCATTCTGGGACTTTAATATTCTTAATTTCATTTTAAATTCTCTATTTGATCTAGTTCGAGACTTAAATTAACTTAATTGTACCATTTGGTACATTGTCGTCTTTTAACGATTTTTCTTTCAGGGCTTTCCAAGTATGCAAGCATATTGTCAATCATATGAATGACATGGAAAGTATTTTATAAGATCGGGCTTGACAGATTATATGATTGGTAATGGAAATATCCATTGTTGATTTTCTTCTCTTGAAAAAGGAAATGATCATTTGATTAGTAATGAAAATATCCGAAAATAAACTTAATAGTAATTGGCATATTTTAGTATAACTATATTATGAAGATGCTTTAATATGTTCTTATTATATTTAAATAATATGTTCTTACTATGTGTTTTAATTATGTATTTAATGTTCTTTCATGTTAAATTGTAAATTTCTTATTGTATATATCTTATTTTATTGAAGAAAAATATGGAAATTCATCTTGTTAAATCGAAAATCTTTGAAGTAAATATATATATATATATAGCAGATATTGCTACAACGCACACTATATTTAAAGACAAGAAATATTTTTCCCACTTGACAACAGAGAAAACCAATGTTAATGTAATATCTAGTAGTACAAGATTAATTGAAAGCTCTAAAAGAGCTCATATTTTACTACCTTGAGGAATAAAGTTTATAATAGATAATGTATTATATTCTATTAAGTCTCAAAAAAGTTTATTAAGTTTTAAAGATATTCGTCCGAATAGATATCATATTAAGACAACGAATGAAAGAGACATTTAATACCTTTATATTATATCTATTATCTCCAGTAGGAAGTGTGTGTTGAAAAAAAAATTACTCACTTTGTTTTCTGGATTAAACTACATAAATATTAGAATAATTGAAACTCATAGTAAACCAAAAGTATACTAATGATTTTAATATTTGGCATGACTGGTTAGACCATCCTAGATCAATATTAATCTAAAAAATTATTGAAAATTAATATGATCATTTATTGAAAAATCAAAAGATTTTTTAATCTAATAAAATACTCATATGTTGCTTGCTCTTAAGGCAAATAAATTATAAAGCTATCACCAATTAAAGTTGGGACTGAATTTTTTTACATTTTTTAAACATATTCAGGATGATATATGTGGACCCATACATCCACCATGTGAACCATTTAGATATTTTATGGTTTTAATTGATGTATTGACAAGATTGTCACATGTGTGTTTATTATCAACTCGCAATTTATCATTTGCAAGATTACTTGCACAAATAATTCATTTTTTAGCACATTTTTTTTATTATACAATCAAGACAATTCGTCTTTACAACGCTAGTGAATTTATGTCTCAAGTTTTAAAAAAATATTGTAAGTCAATTGGAATAAATGTTGAACAATTTGTTAGTCATGTTTATACACAAAACAGTCTAGCAAAATTGTTTATCAAACGCTTTAAACTGATTGTAAGGTCATTACTTATGAAATCCAAACTCCTATTTTGCATGCAGCAGCACTTGTACGCATCAGGCCAACGAATTATCATAAATTCTCTCCTATACAATTGGTTTATGGTCAGAAACCAAATATTTCTCATTTAAGAATTTTTGAATGTGTGGTATATGTTCCAATTGCTCCACCATAACTGTCACGACCCGGAACTCCCATCGAGCCCGTGACAACCGCCGCGAAGCCGCGACAGACATTCTTTCCCCGAATGCCTTTCGAGACCTCTCAAGGCTTTTGTACCAGTATTTCCATTCCTCTCTCTTTCTTCTTTTTTTTTGAATAATAAAATAAAATAAAAATATTAATTAAAATAATCTATTTTAATGTAAAACAATATATATATATATTTTTGAAACATCAAAAATTCATTTTCTGCACATAAAAAAAAATAAATTTATACATACTATAATATAGAAAACTGGAGTATGCAATTTAAATTACAATGACACGTGGGCCCCCAAATAACTGAGAAGGTTTAAGTCTATAACCTTGCTTTCTAGGATGCAACTCCGAAATTTACTTCTCGATGCAATTGACAGTCTA
>NC_030851.1:12488462-12536213 GCF_000208745.1 Theobroma cacao | reverse complement strand
ACTTTCTTTTTCTACCACTCAATCCTCTTCACTTATCCATGTCTTTCATGAAATTTCTAGACTTTTTCAAAGTTTTGGTGGAGCAATTTTTTAAAAAATTACACTTTTGCCCCTGTAAAGTAAAAAATTACATTTTTGCCCCAAAAACTGAAAAATTGCCCATAGACATATTGTTCATCCCTTATACTCATACCATTCTCCACTTTGTCAAATGTGATCTAAATTCTCTCAAAATCTCAATTTGGTCTGCGGGTGGGAAAATTACAATTTTACCTCTAGATAGTGAAAATTCCGGTTTGACTCCGAATTGATCCTCGAACTCCTAATTACCATTTTGAGTCATCCCTGAACTGTGAAACTCTTAATTTCACCTTAAAATTCTTATTTGAACTAGTTCGAGGCTTAATCGACTCAATGGTACCATTATGGGCAATATCGTCTTTTAACGATTTCTCGAACTTCCTAAATATACAAACATTCTATTGAGCATGTGAATGACATTATAATTATTTTACAAAGCAGGGTTTGACAATAACGCACAAAGATGGGTCCTCAAAGGAGATTAAGAATATATATTGGATATGAATCTCCATCTATAATTAAATATTTAGAACCCTCAATAGAAGATTTATTCACTGCAAGGTTTGCTGATTGTCATTTTGATAAATAAATTTTTTCAACATTAGGGGGAGAAAATAAATAGTTGGAAAAAGAAATATCTTGGTATACATTATCATTATCTAGCTTTGATCCTCGCACAAATCAATGTAAACAATAAGTTCAAAAGATAATTCATTTGCAAAATATAGTAAATAAGTTGCCAGAAACATTTACTGATTTAAAAATAGTAACTAAATCACATATACTAGTTACAAATGCTTCTTTAATTAGAATTGATGTAGGACAATCTACTATTACGAATGAATCTATGAGACACCAGAAGCGTGGAGATAAATTGGTTCCAAAGATAAAATCCTCGAAAAAGAAAATGAGCAAATATTCAAGATGGTTAGAAAGATGAAATGAAAATTCTAGAAGATACCCCTAACATAATTGATAAAATTCTAAAAAAAATGCAGGTGCCTGAAATTATTGAAAATAAAGAGATCTCAATAAATTATGTTATTACGGAAAAAGATGGAACCATAATGAAATAAATGTTGATGATATTTTTGTATATAATATTGTGCTCAATATTACAAAAAAAAAATGAGGATTTTGAACTTATATTTATTGAAAAATGTAGACAAAGAAATGATTGGCCAATGTGGAAAGACGCAATCAAAGTGGAATTAAATTCAATTGCAAAACGTGAAGTTTTTGGACTTGTAGTCCGTACATCAAATAGTGTAAGACCAATAAAATATAAATGGGTATTTGAGTGAATACGAAATAAGAAAAATGAGAATATGAGATGTAAAGCACGACTTGTTGCACAAGACTTTACCCAAAGAACTGATATTGAGCATGAAAAGATATATTTTTTGTGGTGGATGCAATTATAATTCTATATTAATTAGTCTAGCAATAAATAAGAAGATTGAAATGCATCTAATGAATGTAGCTACATCCTATTTATATGGCTAATTTGATATCGATATCTATATGAAAAATCTTAAAGGATTTAAGTTACCTGAAGCACAAAATTTGAATTCTTAGAGAGATTTATTCGATTAAATTAAATAAATCTTTTTATGGATTAAAGTAATCCAGACTCATGTGGTATAATCGCCTTAGTCAATATTTGTTGAAAGAATGCTATAAAAATAATCTTATATGCCCATGTGTTTTTATAAAACGATTCAAATCTGAATTTGTGATAATTGCTGTTTATGTTGATGAACTAAACATTATTAGAACTTCTGAAGAGTTATCAAAAGCTGTGGATTACTTAAAGAAGGAATTCGAGATAAAAGACCTTGAAAAAATAAAGTTTTATTTGGGTCTTCAGATTAAACACTTGATAAATGAAATTTTTATCCATCAATCTAATTATATGACAAAAGTGCTAAAATGATTTTATATGGACAAAACACATCTATTGAAATACCCCATACTTTGATATGGTGATAAATAAAGTTGATCAGATGCAAATTGAGGTCAATTAAAATGTTTAAAAGTGATAAAAGATGAAAGGAGTAGTTTAGGATAAAATATTCTGCACGCGAGAAAATAATAATAAAATAATAATAATGTTATCGGAGGAGAATTTGTGAGATAAAAGGTAATTCGGAACTCAAGTGAGGCATAATAAGGTATTTTGGGTACCAAGGAGACAAGATAAAATTTTTAAAATAAAATAATATTTTATTAATAAAATAATATTAAAATATTAATATTTAACCGGATGTCGAAATTAGTCATGAAGAAGGATCATATGATTGATCCAAGTGGGGGAGAAGAAATACAAGTGAATTTTTGGAGAAATGAGCGACAAAAGTGAAATATGCGTATTTTGTTAAGTCGAACCAACGCGGATAAGTAAATATTTAAATATTGTGGTAATATCGCGTTGAGGTGTAATTTTTATATTTCGGTGGTACACACATCGAGAAAGAATGTTAGATGAAAATTGAAATTTTTAGACGTATTAAAAGGATCGAAATTGGAATATAAAGATTAAAGGATATATAGTGAAATTAGTGAGAAAAATAAAATGATCCTAGAGTAAAAAAAAAAATATTAGAAGACCAACATGGGCAGCAACCCATGTGGTCAATAAAAGAGTCAAAGACTCTTTACTTAGTGAATTGGAGGGGGGGCTAGCCATGTGGAGCAACAAGTGAATGAAGAAAAAAACAAAATTCTGATGTGGCCGGCCATGAAGGAAGTTTGTGGAACATTCAAGAGAGAAATAAAATATATATGTGTAATTGACCAAACTAAGTGAAGAAGACCAAGAAGAAAAGAGAGGTCGGTTGAGGGAGAGTAAAGGAGAAATAAAAGAGCAAAGGAAAAAGAAAGAACCCAGAGAAAGAAAAACAAAAAGAAAACCGTGCATGAGAAAGGAAAAGAGAGCTGAGTTGAGGGGTTGTTTTTGCTATCATTCAAGAAGGGAAAGAAAGCCATTTAAGGGCTGGAAAGAACTGTTTTTCTACTGGTTTTGGAGGTTGGAAAGTGCCATTTTTTTGCTGATTTTGGAAGCCAAAAAGTGTAAAATTTTGCAGCAGAAAATTTAAGGATTAAGGTGCTGTTTTGATGGTTAATTGTGGTTGTTTTGGCTGTAAATATTTTTGAAGGAAAGGTGCAGCTTAGCTGCTGAAATTTTAAGAAAAAACAAAGCAGCATAGCTGCTGATTTTGGAGCCAAAATAAGCAGCTGTAGCTGCTGAAAAATTTAGAGATAAAAAGCTAGGAAGTGTGACTGGTGGTGAGAGGGAGAGAAAAGAAGATATTGGACGGTTTGTGCATGTGAAGAGAAGAAAAAGGAAGACAACAAGGCTGCTGGACGGTGAGAGAGAAAGAAAGAAAGAAAAGAAAAGAAAAGAAAAGAAAAGAAAATAACAAGGAAAATGGGCATGGCCCAACAAGCAAGGAAAATTGGACATGGTCCAATAAAGAAAGAATGGGCATGATCCAATTAAAAAGAAATGGGAGAAGTCCATGAATAAGAGTCCAAAAACAATAAAGGAAGAAAAATCTAAAAGAAAAGAAAGGTGGAGATTTGGGCCAACCTAGCTTAATTGGGTAAAAATTTCTTTACTCTTCACCATGATTTATTTTGAAATTGGATTATATGGAGGCTAAATTATTTTATTTAATTATGCATTGGTTAATTGGTGATATGAAGTAAATTTAAGTTGCTTAGAAGGTTGAAATAGGCACTTAATATCGTAAATAAGTTACCGGTGTTAATACTCCAAAGAATTACGTGAACAAATGATGCAATTAATTATAGTAAAAATATATTAAGATGTGAATTAGGTGAGTGGATTTATGATAGAATGAGAGAGAGAAAAGTAGAATTGATTCACTAAATGTATTGAATTTAAATGGTTGCTAGGAAAGCGTGTTGAACGAAGTAGGTGACGGGCAATTAGGTATAATTATACGCATATACGAAGTAATAGCAACGTAGAAATCCCGCTATTGTGAGGTGAGTAACCTTACCATCATTTTTATTATTTAAAGTATGTTTTTAATCGATTTTGATGAAATTTTATGAAAATGAAATTAAATGGTAAATCTTGAGTTTTACAAACAAAATGTGTCTACATGAAAAGATGTTATAAATTGTTTTAAAATTGAATGATGATTTTGAAAAATAGAGTAATTGGAGACCACTTGTTATGAATAAAATTTATGAATCTAATGGCTTATGACAGTATTTGCATGAATGGCTGAATTGGTATTGGTGTTGAAATATATGAAATGTGTATTTAGCCTTAAAAGGCTATGAATTATAATAATTGCCATGTCATGCAAGAATGAATTTTATTGATTGGTGGATTATATATTAATTAATCACTGTAGTAGGGGGTTTCTGTGGACCAGCCTTTTAGAGGGGCACGGTAAACCCCATTATATTCTTACCTCGAACGGAGAGGCACGTAGGGTATCTCCTAGGGTAAAGCTTAGGGTTCACTTCACGCCAAACCACCACGTGAAGGGGAACTCAGCCAACGCTAAGGAACGGCTGTGTTTTCTCAAACTAAAAATATGTTTTACGTGTATACGAAATTTTTAACAGCTTTGGCGGGTTCGAGTGTACGCCTCTGATCAAGGTGTCATCGAGTATATTTGATGGCATGAGCCAACTGTTTATGAAAGTCATAAGCCCTAATGAGAAATTAAATGAAATACAACCGATTGCATGGGTTGGGATGAATTTTCAAATTGTAAAATACTTAAAATGATGGGATATTTTAATTGTCTCCTTTTACTCGGCTTTAGCTGATTTAAAATGGTGTTTGTTTACTCACTGAGATTTTATAATCTCACCACCCTCTTTTCCACCCATTTCAGGCTCAAAGTAAGCTGTAGATAGCTGATTCCATCGAGGGCTTCTATTGGATTAGCGTCCTCCACACAGTAGGTTTACAGTTTTCCTTAATTTTGGTTATTTGTGGGCACACTTGATGTTGTAAATTTAAATTAATTTAAATACTCTAGTTTATTGTGTTACAGTAAGAATGAATTTATTTTGTTTTTACGTTACAAAAAATATTTACGTATAACTCTAAAATTACTGTTTATAAGAAAATAAAATATTTTATTGAATATTTTGTTTTATCTTCTTATTATATTCAAATAATTAAAATTTCATTTTAAATAAAGGTTTTAGATGCTTAAACTTATTTTGAATATGAATTATGCAATTGGTACTTGTTTACTACATTTTTAACTGGTTTGGAAATTTTTAATGGAAAATGACCAAAATGCCCTTGTGAGACAAAATTTTTATTTTATCAGTTTTAAGTTGGAAATAGCTCAAAATCCTTTAGAACATAATATTTGGCAATAGTTACTCACCGGGAAAAACAAGAAACTGATATTAAGCCTTGCGGGGTTCCGATTGGCATTCCGAGAGATGAATGCCCATCAGGGCAACGCGGCGGTTGTCACGAGCTCGAGGGGAGTTCCGGGTCATGACATCTATTGAGTACACCAATAGTTGTAAGATCACTAGATGTGAAAAAAGACCCTTTCCGACCTCGTAAGGATAATGAACAGCTTCTTAGTCTTGAAGTATCATATCTTAGTGCAATGGGAGTATTAATGTATCTTGCTAGTAATACACGACTTGATAAATCATTTGTTGTAAATTTATTAGCAAGATGTAATTCTTCTCCCACTCTAAGACATTGAAATGGAATTAAACACATATTTCGATATCTCCAAGAAACAATGGATATGGGCTTATATTATTTAAATGCATTAAAATCAGATTTAATTTGTTATGCAGATGTAGGATATTTATCAGATCCACGCAAAGCTCAATCTCAGACAAGTTATGTATTCACATATAGAGGTACGACTATTTCATGGCATTCTATAAAACAAACTATAGTTGCTACTTCTTTTAACCATGCAGAAATTCTAGCAATTCATGAAGCAAGTCGTGAATGTGTCTGGTGAGAAACATATTTGAGAAACATGTGGATTGTCGACCAAGAAAGCAATTCGAACAATATTATACGAGGATAATACTACTTACATAATACAGATAAAGGAAGGATATATTAAAGGCAATAGAGCAAAACATATTTCGTCAAAATTCTTCTTTACTCATGATCTCCAAAAAGGGGTGATTTAGTATTTAACAAATTCAGTCAAGTGACAATCTAGTAGATTTGTTTACCAAAGTCATTCCTACTACAACATTTGAAAAGTTAGTATAAAATATTATAATGTATTATTTTAAAGATCTCTATAATGTAGTCATTAAAGGGAATAAAATACGTACCGTACTTTTTTCCTTCATCAAGGTTTTTCCTACTGGGGTTTTTTTGATAAGATTTTTAATGAGGTAGTATTTCAATAGCGTATTCTTAAAAACAATTATGTATTTTTTTTCTTTCACTCAGATTTTTTTTCTCATGAGGTTTTTTTCTTATAAGGTTTTAACAAGGCACATTCTTAATACAATGGACATTTAAGGAAGAGTGTTATGAACAACTATGTGAATGTCCATTATGTTATGACCCAAGAAGTGCAGACTAAGTCCAACATCCTAATAGATCATATACAAGAAATGCAATATGATTTGAATTCTTAGATTGAATTAGATTAAGATTATGATTCAAGAGATTATTGACCTATAAATAGGTCTCTCACTTTATTTGTAAACATGTATTTAAACAAAATTTTCTTACTCTCTCTAAATACTTTTTTTTTATATTTTACTTATAATTATTCTTTTAAGATTTATTTCATAACACTAACAATGCATTTTGCAACAAGAGGAGATAAATGTGTACTAAGGGAGGGGTGCTTATATTACTCGGCAAACAAACGCGCAGTTAATAGAACAGGGAGAGAAACCAGGCTACATTCATGAGACGCAAGTACAGTCAATTATGTCACCGGATTCACATTCATTGTTGACTTAATGTAACTTAGAGGTTCGCAATAAATACAAAGCAGTGGCTAACGCAAATTAGAATAGTTAATAAACACAAACAACGATAACAAGTACTCTTGTCTAGGGGTATGTGTTAGATTATGATGAGGATAGGGTATAAGTTAGATACTAGTAATAATAAGGAAGAATCTCATAGGGTGGCTCATCAAAGAAGAACCTGAACAATGGATCATTGCACCGCACATGTTCTTTTCCAATCATTCTTTCTATTTTATTCACTTGTTCTTTTCCAATCATTCTTTTTATTTTATTCACTTGTTTAACTTCCTTTCTTTCCGGGCTGACACTTGTAGTGTAGACAACGCCTCTCCTTATCTTGCAGCAGCTACAGGGGCTTGTTTCGTAAATTCACTCTCAGCAACACAGTCCATAGCAATTGCTGCGATCCAATTTTCTCATCATTATAATAACTTTGTTTTGATGTGGCAATTGGAGGTCGGGTGGGTCATTTCAAATGGTTTTGGAAACGGATAATTTGAGCTTTTAAATTATTGATTTTTATGATAAAATTAATTTAAATTTGAATTGTTTTATGTTTGAATTATTGATTTTTTAGGTTAATTATGTAATTAATCTCTATACTTATCAAAGTAGTAGATTTGATCTTTATATAATAATTTATAAAGATTGAATTTTTATACTTTTTAAAATTAACAATGTTAAAATTATTTTATTATCTATGTTAACATAATATTTGACTATACTGACATAATATAGATGATTTATTCCAAATCACGACATCATATATTTTCCGATTCCATTTCAATTTTTTAGTTTGATTTCAATTTAATCAATTTTTGCAATCCAATTACAATATCGGTTTATGGATAATTGATAAAGAATCAAGAAAAGAGAAAGAATCGAATAGAAAAAATTGAAAATAATCAAACAAAGGGTCCAAAAACTTATTTGGATTTTTTATTCATCTCAATAGGTTAGTCAAAAAACTTCATTACATCATTCTTAAATGTCATGTGTATACAATCAAGTTATTATATAAGACTAAATCCATCACTTTGACAAAATATAAAAATTAATTACATAATTTAACATTTTTTCAATCACATCAGATTGATAGGTTGAATTATACCATTCAAGTAAACTTTATCAAATCTAATCATATTTATTTGTTTGGTTTTCTTTGAATAAAGAGTGTGAAATGCGAAAATTCTTTTACATTCACAACAACCTAAATCGTGTTTCAACTGGATAAATATTTTGATGACATTTTCCGTTTTTTACAACAAAGTTTCCATATATGTATACAAATAACCTATTGAAGATTTGGGTGGCAATGCTCCATTTTATAAAAGACAAAAAATGTTCAACAGCACTGGAAATTTCATTGAAGCCATTGCTGTACATAGGCTTCTGACAGGTAATTAACTAGTTTCTGTTAAGGACTAAATGACTTTCCCATGTTAAGTAGCGAGGCAGAGTGGAAAAGCGTCTTTGGCGTGCAGCTTAACTGGGCAGGCATGGCTCCTATTTGGGTGCAAAATCCAAAATAACACGGCTTGCTTGAATATATGTATATGCATGTATCCCCCTCAAGAGAACTGTTTGCATGCAGTTGGATTGTCGTTTCATGCGATTGACAGCAAAACTAAGATCACGCAATTTGGGTAGTCACAAAACCTTGCTTTCGGAGGTGTTAGTTGAGGATAATTGGCTGCTTTCTCTGCCATATGGTGATGAAAAGCATAACCATGTGCCGCTGAACTGGCTGCTTCTGCCTAACCATATCCCAACACTCTACCGATCCCAACTGATTCCTTTCACGTTAAAAGCTTATAATATTACAGCCTATGTAACGACCACAACTAAAATAGTAATATATGCCCGTGTCAGATAATTTATAATATTTATTGAAAGATAATTATTTAAAAGTGATTGTTTAAAAATAAATATAATTTTTAAAATAAGATAAGTATTTATAGCAAACATAATTATTGAAAATTGTAGATATATCTATTGAAATATAATAGACACATTTGTAAAAACACATCTATTGAAAGTTAACAAGACAGGCAAAAAACACAACCTCTCACTGTTTATAAAAAAACGTACTTCCAAACTAGAATTTATTTGAAAAAAATATTTTACAATAAGTTTGTTATGTTCTGAAAAGTTCTTACTTGCAAATCCTTATATTAGATAATAACTTTTTAAAGAAAATGTGTTACAACACGCCTCAAACCTTTATCTTCTTTTCTTATTCTAATTTTCTAACATCAAATATTGAAAAATCAATCATATATTATTACCAAAGTACTTGAATTATTAAAATCAGAAAATAGGTTAAAAAAAGAACTAGTATTAAAAGAAGTAAGGCGATTGCATTTAGTTTTGCTTTTGTTTAAAGTGAAAGAAAATAACCAAATAGGAAATTGATGGTATAAAAAAAAAAATTTTAAATGCATAAAAACTAAACGGCAGAAATATAGACAGTGAGTCACGTTTGCTTTGAATGAGAATTAAGCTAAAATTATTCTAGCTCCTTTAAACTAACAACTTATCGAATTTTGCTATAATATTTCTTACACCTCGAGTCCCTAAATTGTTCAGAGCTAGCTACGTTCCTCCTCCACTATGATTTCTCAAATACTTTAATTATAAATTAATTATGAAATAAAATGAAAGTAATTATCTACCTACGGTTTCATGAGATAATAATATATTTTGTGATGCGCACGAAACATCAGCTTACATTTAACTTTCCTTCGTTTCCTCACATCTTTCCTATTGTAAGCAATTAAAGTCTTAATCCAACTTTCTTGGGAGTTCAATAATAACGTTTCTATTTTTAGTTTTACATTATTTTTTATTTTGGTTTTTTTATGTAAATGTATGAATCTTATGAGTTTTAAATTTATATGTAAAATTTTTTTTTATTAAATAAATATATCTTTTAGATTAGAACTGTGAATCTATCGTAAGAGAAATAAAATATTACGGATCCACATTAGTAAAGGATGTGATGATTTTAAACTTATAAATAAATATTTTTTTTCATTTAATAGACATGTTTTTTTTTATTTGGAAATGTGGATTATGACATTAGCATGCACCTACTTCAATCACTAATTATATGTAAAACGTGAAACAATCACATAAAATTTAGTGCAATTTTTTGTAGAAAATGAAAATCTGAATTCTACTTTTTAAATAAAGAGAACCATGACTTATCATTGAATTAAGTTTTTAAATACATAGTATTTAGTTTAATTAAATTAACAAAAAATGAAACATGTTATGAAAATTAAAATTTTCTTAAAATAATATTGATTTTGTAAAGAATTATCAATGCTTTAATTAAAAATTATTTTAATATTAAAAATCAACAATTAACTAATTATTGATAACGTATAATTCATTTCAAAAATAAGAAAAAAAAAACAATCTTGATTTCTAAAACTTGATGGGAGAGAATAACCGGGGAACAGAGATTCTCGCTGCAAATATAAGGCTTCCAGGACCGAAAATTTGTGACACGCGTCAATCAGCGCATAGAGTCCAGTTTTTTTATTTGGCACCACTATCACTATGTATGGTTATCAAATTTTCTCTTCGCAATATTAGCCACGTAACATCAACGTAATCAGGTAGAGAAACTCCTGATTTCACCCGTACGGAAAACGGATTTACCCAGTGAAATCATGACACCTGGAAAAAATTAGAGCTCCACCTCCCTCAGCCACCCCGCAAACGCTGACAGCGCGGTCTGCCGTAGCTACAGGGAATTATTTCTCACTGCTTGTTTATAGAAGCTATACTATATTTTTATATAAGCATATTTAAAGACCCCACACGTATCTCAAGGCCCACGAACTAAATAAGCGAATTCAACCAGTGTACCAAAACAGTCCAATCTTTCTCGTCTTATTTACCTAAACCACCTCTCCAAGCGCGTCCTGGTCATTTTTAATATATAAGGAAATAACATTAAATAACTAACCGGCTCAATATTGTTGCCAGCGTAGCCTTTTAAGTTTTAGGAGAGAGAGAGAGAAGGCGGCAAAGGCTTGAGTCTTGAGACTTCGTTTTGCCTTTACTGAGACCACACAACGGATCAGGACTCTAACAGCCGTTAAACACTCCTAACCGTACCCAACTTTGCTCTCTCGTGTTTGTAGGAAGCCTAGTCTGGTTTCTCACATTCTCTCCGTTTATTTAAAAAGCCACCGCCAACCTCTCTCTCTCTCTCTCTCTCTTTCTCTCTCTTTCTTTCTTGCTTTCCCTCTCTCTGGCGAGAGCTCGGAATCTCGCCGGAGATCCTCCATTAATTCCAACGGAAGATGAAGAGAAAGAACTAAAATCTAAAAGGGTTAGACAAAAAGAGAGCGCAAAAGATTGAGAGGGAGAAAACGTGCGATTCTGAGATTTAGAAAAGATTAAATAAATGGAGTTATAAAAGAAAGAAAACAGAGAGAGAGAGAAGGTGNGGGGTGGTTAACGTGCAATGCAGGGAAAAGGAAAGCATGAAAGCAGTGCTTGCAAGGCACAGATGCCAAGATGATCCCTTCTTCATTCAATCTCCCTTGCCTTATGCCGTAATTTATTCGATGTTCTCTCAGAGAGTCTTTTCTCCCCCACCTCCGTTTTTAAATTCCTCTTCTCTTTCCCATCTCTTCCATCACGCTCTTTCCCTTGTCCGATTTGGAAAGAGCACGGACGCACACACACACAGAGACAAAAAGTCCGTTGTTCTCTTCACCGCGCTCCCTTCTAATTTATTAAAAGTTTCTCCTTCCATTTCCTCTTCTCGTGTTTTGGAATTTTGATCCTCTGATCGGCGCCGAGCTCGACCGTGTTGAGAATTTTCGTTTTCATTGTTCGCGTTCGCGTTGGATCTTTCGTAATCTTCTGTGGCCGTGGTTTCTCTAACGAATAAAACATATACAAGCGAAGCATTCCGGGTTCTTCGTTTTAATTTTTTGGTAGGTGAAGAACATTTTTCTGCGTCTGTTGTAATCTTACTATTAAATGCGTATTTAATTTTCCCCTTTTGTTTCTAATAATTGGCAAGATCTTAACTCTTAAGTCGATATACGTTGTTGATGTTCATAATAATTGCAGGCCATGACATTTTATCTTTATCTTTATCACTTTATCTCTTGCTGCCTTCTTTTAAATACTTTCAATTGTTTGCCTTGTTGAGTAAAGTTACTTTTGCCGTGCAGGGCTTTGTTTTCTTGGAGGGAAATATTTCGCGTGATTTTCTTTTTTGGGGTGGTTAGCTAATAGAGTTGTACATATACGGTTGCGGGCCGCGAGAGAGGGAAATATTTTGAGAACTTTTGAGTTTGTATTATCAAATTCTTGCTTTATCATCATGCCATCTGAGATAATGGACCTTCAGAGTTTGTCTTCACCATCCTTCTTCTCTGATGATATACGTTTTTCCAGTGAGGTACTAATTTTCTAGGCGTCCTCGCATTACTTTTGCCTTTAAATTAGCATCTAATTATAATTTAGTTTTTTTTTTTTTAATTCGCTTCTACCTAGTTGTTTTTGTTCTCATTCTAATTTGAAGTTGATGGATTCTAGCAAAGGCAGGTTGGGTTTTGGAAATCGGACACCGTGCTTGATCAGCGTGGTTAGTATTTCAAGTATATTTCACGCTGGTTTATATAGTTTCTAGCTCGTTGCCATCTCCGTTCGATTTTATTATCTATATTTTTATTTTTATGTCTTCTGCGGAAGTAGTTGTAATTGGTTATTCGAACTATGTTCATATCCTTTCTGTTTAAAGTGGAAGTGGTTCTTTTTCCAAAATTTAATCTCACATGGACCTGAAATCAGTCAAATTACCATTCCTATGCATATTAAGTGCGCCAAATGCATTTAAACCTGGAAATATCAAAGTACTATTCATTCGAGGAAAAACAGGCTTTATGAAATTTTTTTATTGGATATTCGAAGTTTTAAATATGACTAACTTGACAAAATCTTAGCCCATGCCAATTTTGTAGCTGCGAGTGAATTGGAAAAGATATAAAATGAGAGAGATAAGAAAGCATGGAATTATGGCGCTTCATGCAAATTAAATGAGAAATCCATGCTTTAGAATGAACTGTAAAATTTTCTTGAGAATTGTGAAGTTGGCTGCTCTGTGTTTGTCTGAAGCATGGGAACTTAATTATTACCAATTGGAATGTTTCTTAATGTTCTTGTGATAACTTAATTTAGGTGAACTTAGACATTTTACCCATTTTTTGGTTTATTTACCATCAAGAAGGAAAGTTTGGCAACTAAATTTAAAACTGATATTCATCAAAAAAAAAAAATTAAAACTGATAGATTTGAAAATTTAGGGAGAGTAGATACAACGGGCTGGCTGGATGTATGAATCATAAGGTAGATTTGTTTCAAAAGTTATTAATGCTGCTCATAAGTATCATTCACCTACTTCAATGGATGTTAGAGCTGGATGTGGGGTGTTTATACTATGATCGACTGTTAACTTACTTTGGAATGGAAGGGTAGTTCATCTTCTTACAAGGCTCTCGTAGAAGCAAAATAAGCAGCCTTTTCGATAGAAAAATTGTGGACCCTGTCTTTGACTCTTTGAATTTATTCTATTTCTATGATTTTTATTTTGTTTCCTTTTTTGTGAAACAGTATCGCTGTTATTACCGTGCATGTGTAAGTTATAGCATCCTAGCCCTAGAGATGCTAGAATCAATTTAAAATTTTTTTTCCATGGCTCCTCAATATGGAGCTGCTGATCTTCTGGGAAGACCTTTATCATATGCAGAAATGATGACTAGGATGAGTTTAAGAGCATTATGTAGATAATTACAATCAGGTTTATGAATTAAAATGCTGGCAATCTAACTCTAGCTCCTTTGTTATGGTAAATTTGCCATGTCTTTATTAAGAAGTGAATGCTTACATGGTATCCCACTCGCAGCTTGTAAGAAGCCCGTCGCTTCATCAACCATGGAGAAAATTATTCCAGTGGAAAGTCAGAGAACAAGATATCTGGAGCATACTGAGCCATTCACCAAGCAAGACCAGAATGTGAATCTATGCATAGATAGCCATGCAGTGGGAGCAGAGAGAGTGTCCAATCAGTCATTAAAGTTGTTGAGACCTATGAACCAAGGTCCAGGAACAAAATTGAGTTTTAATGGAGATCATGAATTTCATTTTGCAGAAGGGAACAAAGTTAACACCATGACTTCCCAGTATGAGAACAGTCTCTTTTCAAGCTCGTTTACAGAGTTATTTACTAGGAAGTGTAAGTTTCTCTCCTTACTGTTTTAACATTTGACTTTTTTACACATTGAATCGTTTATTAAGCTTTTGATTATGTTTGTCACTGCAAGCTTTCTCATAGCATCTTTAGGTTTCAGGATGCTGCTGGCTGATCTGTTGTTTAGATAACTGGCTTGTTCCTTACATTTATTCTTGTTGCAGTGAGATTAGCTTCACACAATTCTCTATATGGGCATTCAATTGATACTGTTGCTTCACACTATGAGGAAGAGGAACTGGAACCGTTTGAATCCGTTGAAGAACTTGAGGCCCAAACCATTGGAAATCTTCTGCCTAATGATGATGACTTGTTTTCTGGAGTGACTGAAGGACTTGATTTCATTGTCCTACCAAATAGTGCAGAGGAGGCAGAAGAGCTAGATGTTTTCAGCAGTGTCGGAGGGATGGATTTAGGAGATGATGGTTCCACTTTTGTGCGAAAAAATTCTGAATTTCCTGGGGAAAGTCACCTGGCGTTATGTAATGGTTCAGTAGTAGGAGAATACCCGTGTGGTGAACACCCTTCTAGAACACTGTTTGTGAGAAACATAAACAGTAATGTTGAAGATTCTGAATTAAAGGCCCTTTTTGAGGTTAGCTATTGTTGGACAAATATGATCATTTCTTTTTTTGGGGTTAGTTTTTGGTGTGACTGTGCTTGTGCTTGAGTTTGTTTGTCTTATTTGAATGCTTAACTTGTTGCAATTTCCCACATGTTGAATGTGCAGCAATACGGTGACATTCGTACTCTTTACACTAGTTGCAAGCAACGTGGTTTTGTTATGATCTCTTATTATGATATTAGAGCGGCAGGAAATGCAATGAAAGCTCTCCAGAATAGACCGTTGAGGTGTAGGAAACTTGACATTCATTACTCAATTCCAAAGGTTAGCTTATTGGTTGCCATATTTCCTAATTCCCTATTTTCCTTACTTTGTAGTTGGAATCAGAATATTGCTATCATACTCAGGTTTATATTGTATTTGTGTATATTTTACCCAAATTTCAGCTATAAGTTTCTTGTTGCTGAAATATTGATGCTTAAATGCTGTTGCCCGACTCTTTTCATTGCTGGTTGTGTTATATCAGGATAATCCTTCAGAGAAGGATGAAAATCAAGGCACTTTAGTTGTATTTAACCTTGATTCATCTGTTTCAAATGATGAACTTCATCAGGTTTTTGGTGCCTATGGAGAAATCAAGGAGGTGAATTTGGGATTAATTTTGTTCCCTTTCTACTTTATATAAGTTGAATAGGCGAATGATTCATTCTTGTTCGTGGACCACAGATACGTGAAACACCACACAGAGGTCAACACAAATTCATTGAGTTTTATGATGTTAGATCTGCTGAGGCTGCTCTTCATGCATTGAACAGGAGTGATATTGCTGGGAAGCAGATTAAGGTTGAGCCTAGTTATCCTGGGGGTTCAAGAAAATGGTAGGGTCCAAGCTCCTTGACTCTTCTTTTACATTTTGCAAGTGCATTCTCACTTTGTTAAGTCACTGCTATCAAAGTAGAAAGTCAAGACCACAGAATTTTTAGTTTTACCAATTTTGGTGGCAGATAAATGGTTCCTTATATATGTATTTTCAAACTTCCTCTGATTTTTCGCTTGCAGTTCGGTGCAACAGCTTCCTTCAGAGCAGCGAGATGAATGTTGCCCTTATGAGCAACCACGTAGTCCCTCTAATAACACAACTGCGGCATTTTCTGGTATGCTTGTTGTCACCCAGATTTCCCAATTGTTATATGTGTATTCAAGAGCAAACTTTGTATCTCTGTTCTCATCCAAGGAATTTCAATGAGTGCAGTTGGGCCAAACTCATCAAATAATAAGGATAATGGAGCTAGTTTGGGGGTGAACTCTGCTATTCAAGCCCCTTTTTTGGAATCGACAATTCATCATGGAATCTCTTCCAGCATGTCGAACAGTGTAACCTCCATGGTTAGAGTGGGATCAACTGGCAATCAATCAGTCATTGCTGAGTCAGGTCACCTGCAAGGTCAACTCAAATCTGATGTCCAAGGGGCACCGACCTTTCATCCTCATTCACTACCAGAGTATCAGAATGGTTTAAGCCGAGGTGTTCACTCCAATTCTTCAGGCCCCATGGCTGCAAGCATTAATTCCAAACCACTGGAAATAATTGATAATAGGCCATTGTCCAGAATTAGCTCAAGTGGGCACTCATTTGAATTTAGGAAAGCTGGTAAGGGTGGTGAATTAGTAGGTGCTATTGCCTTCATTTTTTTATTTATTTTTTGCATAGATAACACGTAATCCTTGAGCTGGTAGAAAATGAAGTTTGGTTGGCTAATGATAAACTGAGTTTTCCAAACTGCCTTGAGCATGCTTTGTTTGGTATGTTATTTAATTTTAATCAAGGACCTCTTATAAACAGTCAACCTCCCTTCACCTATAGTTTTATCGATATTAATTTCGTGGAGTTAACATGCCTTTTTACAAGCTTGCAGTTATAAATAAAATTTTCCTATAGTTAAAACAGTATGAAATACAGAATCATTTTGTTATCTTTTCATTTGAGTTAGTTGGTTCTTGCTGATTTTCTCAGGTCTTCCATCTCCTGGAAACGGGAGCCATCTTCCTGGACATCATTATGCATGGAGTAACTCTTATCACCGCCAGCCTCCAGGCATGATGTGGCCTAACTCACCTTCATTAGTTAATGGAATTTGTGCTGCTCACCCTACGGCACAGCTTGATGGACTTCCTAGGGTACCATCTCATATGATGAACACTGGTCTACCCATAAATAACCACCATGTGGGATCAGCACCAACTGTTAATCCTTCTTTTTGGGAAAGGCGACATGCCTATGCAGGGGAATCTCCTGAGACTTCTACTTTTCTTCCGGGTTCTCTTGGCTGTATGAGAGGTTCTAATAACTCGCCACATTCTATGGAGTTAATTTCTCATAATATCTTTCCTCATGTTGGTGGAAACTTTATGGACCTATCAATGTCTCAAAAAGATGTAGGACTCCAGTTACTTCACCCAAAGTCCACAGTGTATAATGCGAGAGGCCAAATGATTCCGATTATGAATTCAGTTGATTCTCCTCATGAACGTGCTAGAAGCCGGAGGAATGAGGGCAGTATTAATCAGGCTGACAGGAAGCAGTACGAACTTGATATTGACCGCATAATACGGGGGAAAGACAAGAGAACAACAGTTATGATAAAGAACATTCCTAACAAGTACGTAGCTCCTGACTTTGACTATGAGATAATATGCTCATTATCTAGAGCTAACCATTTCTTTTATTAATCAATCAGGAACTAACTTGGTCCATCTGAAGGGCAAATAAGTAAAATTTGGACCGTCAACTCTAAGTTCACTTGATAATTGTCACGAGAGAGATGTGCTAGAAGATAGTAGTAAAACTGTAGACCTAGCAATTTTGCATACAATCTGCTAACACAAGACAGAGTTAACCGGATTTGAGTTTTGGTATAATCATATTCACGTCATAATTGTCTCAACGTATTTATGACACAAATATTTGTCTTATGTGGGCTAACCCATCTAACTCGCATATGATCCATTTATACACGTTTAATTAATCATATTAATAAGTTAACTCACATAAATCAATATATGTAAATCGTTTATACTTCTTTTTTATTTTCTTGCGTGGATCGAAAATAAAAAAAAAAGTATAAACGGTTTAAATATACACATTTATACTTATTTATTGGATTGTTAATATTTAAAATACATAAAATAATTTATTATTTGTATTTAAACAAGTTAATCGTGTCTAAATGGGTTTGGGTTTATTTCGTGTCTAAAAAGGCTAATTGTATTTAAACTTTTCATGTTAGGTTATGTAATCCGTATAATAAACATGTCGTGTTTGTGTCTTAGATTTTGACACGATTAGTTGTGTCATGTTTGTGTCGTATACTTTTATCTTTGCATGACACGATTAGGACCCCCTAACACGAATTCCCAACCCTAGCTTTAAGACCTGAGCAATATTTGACAATTGCTCATACTTTAATAGACTAAAAAGATGAAGAAAAAACGCCATACACCCTGTAGAAAGAGGGGAACTCAAACATGCCCCAACACAAGTATGGCTGTTGCTGCATCTGCTTGCAAAAGGCACTTAAATTACGATTATCATCTCTATTCTCGACTTCTTAAGCATAGTTTCTCTTACTAAAGAGATTGTAGATCTCTTTGTTGCTAGTAGAAGAATCCTCCTATTAATCTGTCATTCTGGTGATTTCCTTCTTGGTGTTAAATGGTTCTGACTCTTGTCAATTATAACTGCAGGTATACCTCAAAGATGCTTTTGGCTGCAATTGACGAACGCCATCGAGGAACTTATGATTTCATTTATTTGCCAATTGATTTCAAGGCGAGTTTCTTTTTGTCTGGAATATTCATTTAATCTTGTGAATGAACGGTGCTGGTGCGGAAGGAAATTTTTTTTTTTTCCAAGCTTAGGAGAATACTTGATAATGCTCAAAACGTATCATTTATTTCACCTTCACTTTGATGCAGAATAAATGCAATGTCGGATATGCCTTTATCAACATGATTGATCCTAGCCAAATTATTCCCTTTTATGAGGTTTGTTTTGTGTAAAATTTTGGATTGATGGGGCCTTCTATCACTCAAAAAACAAAAACCCCGCTAACACAAATTGCGACATGAAAGGCTAAAGCTAAAAAAATTGAATTGTGGCAGGCATTCAATGGAAAGAAGTGGGAGAAGTTCAACAGTGAGAAGGTGGCATCACTTGCTTATGCTCGTATTCAAGGAAAAGCAGCCCTTATTGCACATTTTCAGAATTCGAGCTTGATGAATGAGGATAAGAGATGCCGACCTATACTCTTTAACACTGACGGCCCCAATGCAGGTGATCAGGTACCAAAGTTGCCTGAGATGACATAGAACTAGTTATTGCAGCCTTCCACTAATTAGCCCGGCTGTAACCAGTACCATTGTAGGCACCTTTGCTTGGGTTTGAACCGAAGTAACCCCTTTTTCCCTTCCCACTCCCCAAAATATATTCCCCATGCTCAATAGGATTCCTGCATCTCGAGATCTTCTTAAGCTGGGAAACCAGCTTATATGACGGCTCTAGGCACCTTGGTTTGGAAAAACAAATACTTTTAGATTCGTAGTAATATTGTAGAAAATAAAACTCTGACACAAGTCCCTTTTGCAGGTGCCATTCCCAATGGGGGTTAACGTTCGAACAAGACCTGGAAAAGCACCTTCCCCAAGCCATGAGGAGAACGATCATGAAAGCCCTTCAAAATTGGAAAATGAAGAGAATTCTTCCAATGGAGAAACTTGTTCTTCAAAGGAATGAGGCTAAGGAAGTCGATTATTATTGTGGGCACTACCTTCTAGCATAGAGTATTGCAAAACTGCTGCCACCCAAAATCTTGGTACAGATATCAGGGATATATGTAAAGAGGGGAAAGTAAAAAAAAAAAAAAAAGAACGTTAAATGAATCTTTTATGAGGAGGCTCTCGAAAGAACTAGAGAAAATTTGCTTAGATGAAACTTCAAGTGATTCTAAAATTTTCTTCGGGTTTACTTAAATTCTAGAGCAGGTTAGAAAAAGAAGCATTAGTAGTGGAGCTTCAAAATTTTGGCTGATATTAAGGAGTAATTATACAAGAATCCATGAATTGTGAGATGACTAATGATTGTTTGTATCTCTGTTTCACGAGAGAGGATATCTGTTCTTACAATATGAAATTGTTACCCAACTGTTTCCGTATTTTGTACCTTTGTATCGTGGGAATCTTGTTTTATTAATGTCCATTGATCTTATCATTCTCCGCTGCCATTATTTTGAGTAAGTAGTAGAGAGGACATCTTATCATTCATCACCCAATGGCCTTTGCTATTTGCCACGATAAGCTACAGCACAGGTTAGGTTGATAATCACATTTCTAACTAAGCAAACCCTTAAAGCCAAGCGCAGTCACCATGAATTTAAACAAGACCAAAAAACAAAAAAAATCAATGTTAAGCATTGCAGAATGAACTGTTCTTTTTGCACTGATGCAATTTCACATAGGTAACCTTGTGTTTATATCCCACTACACAGTTAAGAAGCGCATAAACAGTTTAGAACCATGAGTTACAGCCCAATAACGAGTATGCATTTCCCCACATGCCATCCTGCAAGATCCATTTCCCACAAGGACCACTGATTAGGACACTGTCAACAACCTGCGATACAAACAAACAAAACCTCTTTAGAATGCGAATGAAAGCTAATGTCGGGGTAGCCTATAAAACATTGCCACTGCTACAAAACTGTCAACAGTTGGCTGCATCAAGCTGCAGTCAAAGGTTTAAGCGGCTCCTCAAGTATTAGTTGCTGCAGTCAAAGGTATAAGTGGCTCCCCCATTATTAGTGTAAGGCAGAACCACCCAGTAATACAAGCATAAATCACCATGTCCTCGAGCCAACCAATCTTATGTCTCACAAGGACTAGGGTTTAACTTTTAAGTAGACCTAGCTTCCTAGTGATCATCAACTGGATGTGTGGAACCACTTACCAGAAAATGCAAATGCATCATTTTGGATAAAGAATGTCATAGTGACCCGGACGATACAGTAAGGTAATAAAAGGACTGACGGGCTCAGTGCTACCACTTGTAGCATTTGAATGACCACCCAAAGTAGGAACAAAATCATGATGGTTTACACTGACACCACCATTGTCACAAGAGCTTCGATCAAGGTACACAACACGGATTGGCACACCCAATGCATCTGAAAGGGCAGTAATGTGCACATGATCACTCTCTTCACCCATTGGCTCCACTGATGATTTGCAAAACTACAAAACCGATTCTATGATGAGAGATAGAATTTTATAATCACAAGGCCCCGAGCCATATAAAGTTAGGGTTAACATTTCCAGCCAACTTACCACAATGCATATATGGGATATTGGGAATCAATAAAGTATTATATGTGATCATGTAAAGTAATTTTTGTGTTATTGAAAAATATAGATGATCTGAACTGTACAACATTGTAAATATTAGCACAATACACAACATGAAGAACCGTCACCATTGCATAAGGAAACAGTTGCTAAATTACATTAGCATAACATGTTGAACCCCTCAAAGACAACAGAAAATTGGCTTCTTTAAAAACATACCTACAATAAAATGTTGGTCATTCTAAACCTCATTGGTTAGTAATGCATGGAGGGATGGCAAATGCTTTTAAGCAAACAAAAAAGTTTTATTATATTAAAACAAACCTGCTCCACTGTTGCATTCGTCAATCCCAATATAAAAGGTTCGAAAAACTCTGAACGCTTTCGTATTTCACCAGAGGTAACAAACCTGAAAAACATTACAACTAACCAACCAAACTTGTTATGAGATGTACTAAGGAGAAAGACACATTAATACCTCAAAAAGTTTGAACCCACTCACCATAGTCGGATATTGACTGATCTCGACTCCTTATTATTAACTCATCCTGACTGACAAATGAAAAAAACACATAGTTAAGCAGCTCAGACTCATTTAATTTTTCAACCAATGTAGGCAACTAAAATAATCAAGCCACACAGCGAGCAATTGATCATGGTAATCAATACATGCTCAACCAAAGAAGAAAGATAGCAACTCAAATTAAGGATAACATCAAGGCTAAGTAACAACATGTAAGCACCTTATGGAATCTTCATTTCCTTGAAGTACGCTGTCCAGCTGCTCAAGGAATAACTGAATTTTTTCACATGGAATTACAAACACAAAATACAGGTGTCAGAGATTGGTAAACATGAGCAAGGTGCTTCATAAAGAAAACTGTTTAACTATATATCAAAAATAAGTAATTTCAAAGGTACATAACATACAAGGCATCATTTTTTCTTAAAAAGTACTCATCAAATTATAAGAAAACTTTGCACCAATCAACACAGGAAAACTAAGCCTTCACTCCAGGTACAGGAGAAAAGATATAGCAACATAGAAAGTCAAAAATATTTATTGTTTCCCTTCTCTCAATGGACAGTAGAGCTAGAGTTTATTAAACAAGAAACCTAGTAAGAGTTCTTGTCCTGAAGAAAATATGAAAATGCAGGGATTAAACAAAAGCACTAAAACATCTAATGAGAAATATGTTAATAACCCCAAAAGGTCTTGAGTTAATAATTCATTATTGGAATAGTAAAGAAGACCCCTTTGTATGAAAATAGTAAAAAGGATCGAAACATCATGATGGCTAAATCTTCCCTAATTTAATCTGTCCCAAACATTTTTTAAGACAGAAGAACTGAAGAACACATTTAAGGCAAGCAAACCAGTTTTTCTGCATCCATATGGCCAACAAGATGCACATAATAGGAATATGAATCCCTACTGCATAAAAGTAACATCTCACAACTTTTTGGCAGCTGGATGTTATGAGAAATGTCTTGAAGAAGCACTTATATTTCCCTTTTTCACCCATCCCCACCTCTTTCTGGAGGAGGCTTCTAAGGGGAGAAGTAGTATAACAAAATTGTGAGGTGCTGAATTACAACTTGAAAAGTAACAGTGACTTTCAAAGGTTGTTATCCCCAAAAAAAATTTAACCTTGCATGAGCAAAAAATATTAAAGATGTTTACTTCAAACATACACCTTAAAATTTATTTTAAAGAAGCAATATGCACAACAATCAAAACACCTAACTCCAAAATATGAAAAACGGCATAAAAGAACTATTTGAGCTTAGGAAAGAAAAAGGAAGGAATGAAATCAGAGGTTTACCGCAAAAAAGTCCTCAAATGTAAAATCTGCATAACCTAAGCTCTGAAGTGTCTTTCTACATTCTTCAACATTGCCTTTGATACGGTCAACCTCAGCATGATCTTGTGATTCCAAAACATACTCCTATTCAGCAATTTAAAATTTTATAACTTAGCACTGCTCAAGAAGACAGTGTCCCTTCAACACAAAGCTTGGGGATAAATTAGAAGAACAGAAATAAAAAACATCTATAAAATATATCATGACATACAAGGTATGAAAACATAAAACTCCGAAAAAAGCAGTTCCCATCTCCTCGCGTTCTTCTAATGGCAGCATATTGTTGACCAAGCAACTGCAAGGGTAACCACCAACAGCTCTTGTTTAAAAAAGATAAACAAGCAAAAAATGTGGGCAACAAGAAGAAAAAAGAACAAACAGACACACACACCCCGAAGCAAGATACCTTTATTTTCTCTAGCAAGATAGGGCTTCCTGATTCATATTCAGCTGCCAACATAGTGAGAGGTTCCTGCAGTTCCATCATAAGAAAGTTTCTTGGCCTCACATGTTACCAGTAAGTTTAGCAAAAAGAATGAAAGTTGTCCTTGCACCACAATGTTTGTGCAAAGGCAAATTATGAAGCAGAGAAAGACCCAGTTGACAACCAAATACCATACTAAGTGAAAAAAGAAATATTTTTTAGGCCTGTACAATAAAATAATTGAACAACCACATAATACGAGACTTGTATCCTCGTTCTCTAAGCTTCCAAAACAGCTAATGTATCTGAGCCACATAAAAAATATCTCAACATGAATGCATGTAGAAAACAGTGTCCATTCTATATTCGCATGCTAATAATTATATGATAAGCAAACAACAATCAAGGACTTGCATCAGAAATAGAGTGACAGCGTAAAGCAACTAGGATGCAACAACAATTTAAAGCAACATGAGATAGTACACATGTGAACTGATGAAATTCACGAAAAATAAAAAGCAGATGCGCTACTTTTGCTATAATGCAGAATAGCACACTGAGCGTTCAAAACAAAAAATCACCCAATATTTAAGGCAAATGCAACCATGTCTATTAATCTCAAAGAATCATGTTGCTCTCACCTTGTCACCTACAAATGGAACTTTCTTGGCTTCCTCAGCATGAAAGGCAGATTGTTGCTGCATGATATCATCATCTGCAAATTTTGCCCAATCATCAAATTCAGATACAGGAATGGATACAGCGGACTCCTTTTCTCCATCAGCTACCACCCCCTCCTGATTCTGCATCTTTCCTAGAGACAAATACAAGTACTTGCAGGTTTATCAATACCCTTTGCCTCCTGGCGTGATTTATTATGCACAATTCCTTGTAGAAATATGAATAACCATTCTGCTTCAAAAACAAAATTGCCCCAACCGAAGCAAGGGTTAATAGCCTTCAATTAGTGAAAACTTCACTGCATACTCATCTTCATATCTAGACAGCAGCAATAGAGTCTACAAATCCTGCCAGTGGTTTTATATACTTGTCACATGTTCTTGTTTACAGTTATATACTTGCCGCATGATCTTGTTTATGGTTAAGCCTGTTCGTAGAGTTCTCAAATTCCACCACCACTCGACAACAGATTATAACAGTCCATAACATATAGTACGATCAAACCCAGAAAGTGAAAATGGTAAAATTTGCCATAATAAACCATGCAATTTAAACCTCCATGCATGATGCATCAAACATTTTAAATTACCATGAAATTTTACCATATCTATATCAGCTAACTATCCGCAGCCCCTTTTAATGTGATTTTTTTTCCCATTAGCCAGACTGATTAACACCTTCTCTTGACACAAAGAATAAGATTTGGACTAAACTAAATCAATAAGCAACACTATTCCGAACAAAAGATCGTAATCAAAAGGAACCCTTTTATTCTTCAAACAGAAAATAAATAGAAAGAAAGAAAAAAGGGGTTAGATTTAGAAGACCGGAGTGAGTGAAAAGAAAAGTGAGCTTACCAGAATTTGAGGAATTTGAGGAATTTGGAGTTGTTTTCGCAATTCTCAGATCGAATAGAAAGCGTTTCGAAAGGGATCTGCTGCCCACTTTCTTTTTTTTCGAACACGCGGTAACAACAGTAAACAACACGCCTTTCTTCAGTTCAATTTTCACCCGTTTTCGACTTGTACTTCGGTGCAAAGCAGAGACAACAGAGAGTTAAAGAGCAGTTTCGATGTTCTCACTCCGCTTTTCTGAGGTTTTTACCCTGTAATCGTATGACGATGCAAGCTAACCAGAATTACTGAAAGATATTAGTAGAAGCCCATTAGTGCCAGCCCAAGCCATTGAGCAACCCAGTGGGCTAACATACGGCTCAAGCCCATCGTGAAACGTGGATCTTGTCTAACTCTACCGCTCGACTTCATCTGAGCCGTTACTTTGTTTTTCTCGTAAGATACGAAAACAGATACTACTAATAGTAGATAACTGCAGCCTGCTGCCTATTTCTTCCCTACCCAGTTACTCTTTTAAAAGTTTTCCTCTTCAGAACTCTCATCAGGTACTTCAATTCCAATCACCTGCTTTTCCTGCATTTTCCTGTCTCCTTTGGATTATTATATTCCTTATTACTGCATTCATTTGATGCTTATTTGTATGCCTTTTCTGAAGATGGGATCGATTCTAGTCACAATGCCTTTGATTTGTTTTGTTTTTGGATGATTAACGCTATTGGTATGATTTTTAATTATGCATTTCTTTTTAGTGACAGAAAAGTATTTATTGCCTTCTGAATACTAGTAAAATAAGCTCAAATAGATTGATTTCCGTTATGTATCTAGAATTTAGGTTATATTAGGCATGCAATGCTTTCTCTCCAAGTTAAATTCTGTTTGGTTCATGTGAGGAACATGACATCCGTGGAAAACGCCAGATATATTTGCATTCTGTGTGGGCTGAGATGGAGAGATGAGATGATAGGATGGTTCGGATATTTGGCGCTTTGGAACCTGCTTTGTCAGCAGCAAAGCAAGTTAAACGGAAGGTTTGCCAATTTTCGAGAGATTTCATCGGGAGAGTAGTAGGATCAGCCAAATATTGTTGGTTTTGGCTGATGGCAGGGGCGGACCACTTCAAGGGCAGGGGGGCCATGGCCGCCACAAACATGTATATATAATATTTTATATTAAATAAATTGAAGTTGGTGCCCTCAAACTCAAATATATTGGTTTTATTCAATTTTTTGGCTTCATAAGTCTACTTTTTCACATGTGCAACTTAACAGTGATTAAAATCACATGACTGTTTGTTTGTTGGACTTCCCCCACCAATCATCAATCACAAGCTGGTATATTTAACAAAAGCCAAACTAACTTCTAACTAGCTCCCAAAGATATCAAGTCCAATGTTCCTATACTTCTTTTATTCTTAGGTGAACTCATCTTTCCTACTTACAAATAAAAGTCAAAGATCTAAAATAATTGATAGTTATTTTAATTTAGATTAGCTCCAAGACTTGTGATCTAAAAGCTTCCACTTCTTTTTTTAGGTATTTTTTTATTTGTCTGTTTTAATAGAAATTACATTGTTTAAGTATGTTATTAGTTATACTTCTTTTAATTATTGAATGTGAGATGGTAAATGTATGCAAAAAGAATTAATAAAGTTCTCCCATAAGTCATTGAAAGAATGTGGAAGTGCTACTAATTTACAAGTCATTTTTAAATTTATTGATTTGTTTTATATTCTTTAAAACTTTGAATGTTGTATAGTTACTAATATTTTTAATTTTATAATTTGTACGTTCTGTTGTTACGTAATATGAATTTATGTCATGTGTATTTTTTGTTTATTTTCGTTAGTTGTTTTAAGCTTAAAATTATCTGAGTTTGACATTATTTTCTAGGATTTTGCTCACATCTATATTTCTATTTTCTTTTATATTGGTAAATATAATTGGGTTTATTTATGAAACAAAGTCTAGGTTTAGTATGGCTTCCCCGAGACTCAATGTCTAGATCTGTCATTGGCTGATGGCTAGCTCTTCGATCATGCCAGGCACAAATTTATTAACCATGCAATTGAAGGAAGAGATATCATATAACTGAAAGATGGATGAATGTCCGATTTATGAATTGATTGGTGTAATTTTGTGTTTGTTGTAATGAATTTTATGGTTTTTAGAAGAACACATAAGCATCAGTAGCCGATTTTGCTTACATCTATATTTCTATTTTCTTTTATATTAGTAAATATAATAGGTTTATTTATGAAACAAAGTCTAGGTTTAGTATGGCCTCCCCAAGACTCAATGTCTAGATCTGTCATTGGCTGATGGCTAGCTCTTCGATCATGCCAGGTACAAATTTATTAACTATACAATAGGAGAGATATCATATAACTGAAAGATGGATGAATGTCAGGTTTATGAATTGATTGGTGTAATTTGGTGTTTGTCGTAATGAATTTTTTGGTTTTTAGAAGAACACATTAGCATCAGTAGCCTTTATTGATAATCACCTGCTAGAATTATTAATTGAAGGGTAATTTCATTTGCAAGTTCAAAATTTCCAGTGAGGAATTCCTTCACTTCAAGTTTGAGGATTGAAAAAAAAAGGAAGGTTTGAAAGGTTATTTTTCAAGGAGTACGCAGCCCCCCTTTACCCCTTTCCCTCTATTAAAATGTTCAAACAGGAGGAAGACGTCACACTCTTTCCCTTCCCTTTTTTTTCGCTTTGTTCCCCTGAAAGTATGAGGGCATGGAGTGTTTGTTAAACTTCAATAGCAAGGTACTTCAGGTTTGGCTTGCTATTGCTGGTCAAAGATTTAGAGAGAAGAAGAAATAGAAAAAAAAATGAGAAAGTGATTATTTGAGAAAGTAGTAAAAGAAAAAAAGTTAGAAAAATGAAAAAAAAAAAATTGCAACCGTAGACGACCATCATGTTGGATCAAGATATGCATTTTAGTCCAACATTTGGTCTTACGTTTAAGACTTTCATCTTCTATCAACCCATATAAATGTTTGAGAAGGAAAACGCATGCTAGGGCTTTCCTGACCAATTGTCAGGAGGTGTTAATGGCATCAATGTTAAGTTTGGCTATTTGTGACGCATTCGATCTGGCTTGGGTCTGATTGTCACATTTCTCTTCGTGATGGATAGTTTGGGTCTTAACAGTTGGTTCATGACAAAGAAAAAAGGCAAGAAGTTTAAAAGTCAAGGGCCACCAAAAAATCACCCTAATGTGAGTAAGAAGATGAAGAAGAGATATATGAAGAACAAAAAGAAGAAACGTGACAAAAAAGCAGCTTCTACTTCTAATAGTGGTTCTTCACCTAGGTCTGTACCAGACCTTGTGGTTGCTCCAAGTGCTACATTCACAACTTCCACCACTTTTGTTCTTCCCACTGCTAGCAATTGAGGGGGGGGGGGGGGGGGGGGGGGGGGGGGGGTGGTGTACAAGAAAAGAGGAAAGTAAAAGAAAATGGTGAAAAAATTTTTGAGTGTATATTTATGTGTAATGGAAAAACAAAGCCTGAATGCTATCGGAACTGTGTTTTTGGGCTACCTGCTGGAAAATTGGAAGTCGTGAAGAAAATAAAACCCGGAACCAAGATTTTCTTATTTGACTTCAACTTGAAGCTCCTCTATGGAATATACAAGGCAATATCTGAAGGAGAGTTGGACTTGGAACCAACTGCATTCAATGGGAAATTTCCTGCACAAGTACCAAGGATTTGTTTTAAATAAAAAATTCAAATATTTTAAGTTCCTATATATCTCAAATTGATGGAATGCAGAATCTAGTAGCATTGTTTTTGTGAAACTGTAGACTAGCTTTCGTTGAAGCTTTAATAATGTGTTTGGATTAAGGAAGAGTCAACGTAAACAGCGGTAGGGGGCTCCTCTCTTTTTGTTTGGTAGTCTCAATAAAAGAAAGGGAGAGGGTTTTAAGTGAGCCAATTCCCTTAAAAGTGATTTAGATGCGCCCCGNCCCCCCCGTTTGCTCTAATCTTTTTAAATTGGAAGGAATTTTAGAAGATTCTAACTTTGCTATTTGCTTGTAATCTCTTTTTAGTCACTTAAACTAGACTCTAATAATGGTTCGAATTTGGGGTATGATGGTAATAATATGCCATTCTTACTCTTGCTCTTTCCCATGCATGGTAGAGGATATTTGTCTCCTCTACCCTCCCCTACATCCTATTTATTCCCTACTGTCCTTTCTACCTCCAATCACATTGGAGGTGCAAGCTTGGCTCATATCAGAACTTAAGCCAAGTTGATTTTATGTTTGTTCAGTAATCTATCTTTAAAGTCAAATTATTTGAGTTTAGGCCAATCATGAGCATTCATGCCTACAAAATGGTCTTTTTGAGCACCAACATGCCTGAAGAAGTCGTTTGCTTGTTACTTGATTTTGTTCACAAATGTTGATAACACTTAAAAAACATTCACATTAGCCAATGGCACTGAAGCATAAGAGTTAAAATTGTCATAATTGGAAGTTGAGGGATCAAATAGATGCGTTGGTGGGTAATACCACAAAACATCACATGATGTTGGTTGTAGAGTGTAGTGGTGGCTACAACTAACAGTGTCTGTAGCATTACTGGGTGTTGGATGTTAGAATGATAGCTTGGGTGGTGGTTGTAATAAGTCTGTATTTTGAGTGTGTGGGGTTTTTTCAATATTCTTTCCTTTCTAATGGAAATGCTGCTTCCTAAAAATCTACAGTGAATATGTTAAGAATTTGCATATGGTTTCTGATTATATGGATGTGTGTTTTCTGTTGGTGGTTTAGGTGAGGTTCAAGATTATTAAAGATTGTTTACCTCTTAATGAGAGTGCTTTCAGAAATGCTATTAAGGACAACTACCAGGGTTTCAAGTTTAATCAAGAGCTGAGTAAGAAACAGGTAAGACACCATTAAAAGTGTTTCCACCTGCTGACTCACTATTCCAAAAATAATTGATGCTTTCATTTTACTGAGACAATCTTATTTCTAAGGGAAGTTTCCTTTTGATGTAGGTGAAAACTCTAATTCTTTGTTTAGCCTGTTCAATGTGCAAACATATGCTGCTGCTGCACCTACTGTCCCAAATGTGGCACCACCACGCTCATTCCCAGGTCATTCTCAGCGGTCAGGAAACAGATATTTATCAGGTTTTCATCATTCGGAAGCCCTTGTTGCTAGATCTGGACATGTAAATCCACACTTGCTGCATAAACCATATGAACCAGAAACACCCATGGCACATATACAGTCTTCCATAGAAAGTCTTGGTAGCAATCAGCAGGCTGCTCATCATCATACTGCTGATCCACATTATTTGACAGAAGCACATAAGGCTTACTTGCCTGAGAAAGCCTCCTCATCTGCTCATGACCTTTATCAAAGGTATACTTCTTTTTTCCTATTATGTTTCCTTTTCTTTGACCCCTGGTGTCTGGTGCACGATGTTTCCTTCTCCTGGTTCAGATTAATTGAAGGAGTTTCTTTAATATGATATTGAAATTGAATGTTTGTGTTAACTGTTGATGTATTCATGGTTTAGTAGTTTTGTCTTACTCTTTTGCTTTCTCTAGTCGTCAACGTGAGTCTTTTATAGTTTAATCTTGTGTTTCTTAACGTTTGGGAATTGCTTTGCACTTCTCTTCTTTAAAGCTCATTTCTCCACCATTTGGGTTGATATTTTCGGTGCTTTTCTTCAATCAACTTGTTTATCTTGATCTTTATAGTTATTACCTGGTCATTTCTTAAAGCATGTTGGAGGGGTGATTTCTGAAGAAAAATTTTTTTGTTCTTTATTGGAATAAATTACAATTTGTTTCATAATTAAAAAACATTGAGTTCTGTTGGTATTGCATGGGTTCAGGTCATCTGGCTTGAACCTATTTACAATGATCCCTAATTTTAGTCAATTATGTAGTGTTTGGAAAACCAAATCCATCCTTGATGCATAAAAATATTACAGGTATGGGGGCGCATGAGGCAACTCGAGTTGCTGGTCATGGAAGTGAGTACCATACATCACAACTGCCAATCCCAAAAGAAATTGCTTCACAACCAGAAAAAATAACCAGCCACTACTATAGTCAAAATGACCCTCCTGCAGCACCATACCATTCTTCACAAACACATGCTATAATGCCTCCCTATGCAGTAGCACTGTCTTCTGGTGCAGCTTATTATGCTTCTCCAACCACTGAAGGTATGAACCTAGCATATGCTGATCCTCTTCAAAGGCTTTTACCTGGAAGCTCTAGCTTGATTCAGGCTAACATTTCAGTCTCTTCTTGTTATTCCTTTACCGGAGTTGCTCCAACCTATCACTGAGTTGGTCTTAAAAGGGGATATTTTAATGCAGCTGGTATGTAACACTTCTGCTTACAGTAGCATTAGCAATAACTAACATTGAACTTATCATACCATTATCTTTTACCATCAGTCAGCAAACGACTTTTTCATTTCTAGTCTCAGATTCAAGAGCTACTTCAGGAATGAGCTGGAATGCGAAACAACAATTTTTGGAAACAGTAATTTATAGTGTTTACCTATGTCCTAGATTTGTGGAAGTGGAACCTTCCTTAGCCTTTCCAGCTTCATCTTAAAAATTGGAGGCTTGATTTGTGGCAACTAAGTGTAAGAATTTGGGCTTTACCCTGGAAATTTTTTCTCTTTTTTTCACCATTCTATGTGGTCTTTAGGATTGTTTGCCACTGGCATTTTTAGTCATAAAAACTGAGGTAGCTGTAAATAAATTCAAGAAAAAAAATTTCCTCGTTCTCAAGCTTTAAGTTTAGATTAGCATATGGAGTGTTTCATCTTGTCATCTATTTAGCGAGAGCTTTTATCAGAAGTCAATTTCAACACATACATTACACATTAAAATTCATGTACGTGGGAGATCCTTACATAGAACATGTTGAGATGGATATGGATCATAGTAATAACCAACTCAAAAATGGTTAGAGAATACTCTTCTTTGGGGATGATTCGTAACCTTTGCAATGACTTTAAACAAAGATCAGAATTTGGCTCAGGATGTGGTAGGTGGTGCAAGAAATGTCACATGATTTCAGGGTAAAGCTTTATCGAAGCGTTGGAATTGGGTTAAGCCAGGAGAAACCTGAAGGCCGAAGCTTGAACAGCTTTCTGGATCGGTGTTTACAGAAGTTGGGCCCTGGATCTATCTTTACAAGAGGAGTAGGAGTGGGGCGATAGGAAGGGATCCAGTATGGTCCAGGCTCATGTCATGTGGCCTAGGGGTTCATGCCATGATCTAATAGAAGGGCCGGCATGGGCAACGATACTTTGGTAAGGGAACAGCCATCCGGCTAGTTCTAGTTCTAGTTCTTACTAACACTATTTACAATTCCTAATGTGATAAAAAATTAAAGTATTGGGAGCTCGTAGAATCGGTAAAATTTGTCTTGTTTGTCCTGTCTGTCAGTAGAGGCAAATTGTATGTTGTGTGGGTCAGTGAGTGGAGTCAGCGACAAACCCAGAAAATCTGTCTGGCTCTCAAGCTCCGCAATTTACTTATCAAGATGCTACCAACTTACCAATGCCTATCTTAGAATGGTCCCGGAAGTAGAGATACGTGAGAATGACGACACAATCTCTCAAGTCTTAACTGCAGGTCTGCAACTGCAACCGACCTATTCCTGTTGCAACGACTTTCGTCGACGCTCCCCATATGTTGCCACAAGCATGTTGCTTCGACGAGAACAGTCCTTTCCCGTGGTGTTTAACACCACACTGTATTTGATTTCTAAATTCAAAGCAAATTTCTTCGCTATTTAAAATGGCTGTTTGACCGAGCTTCGATGTAAGCACCTACGTCACTGACTGTCTCTATCTCATCTTCACGCTGTTTTGCAGAGATGCCTCCTTCCTTTCTCTAGCCACTTGCCCCCACACTTTGGACATCTGCCCTGTTTTTCTTTGGATGTAATTATTAAAGCTTTAGGCTTTAAGCTACATGAGATTTTTTTATTTTCATTTGATATATTTTCTCAATTTTTTTTAGACTTCAGTTTGGAATTTTTAAATTTTAATAGTCAAAATATCTTTTAAGTTTATTATTTTAATCCTTTGAGTCAAAGCCTTTAAATTTATTAGTTGCATTTTTCTTACTAGTCAAATAGATTTGTCAGGCTACAAGCCTGACAAGTTTTCCTACTCAGGTGCATACTTGCATCACCTTCTTCCTCGTATAATTAGCTTCGACTGGTCAATTATGTAATAGTAGAGCGTTAAATTAAAGTGGATGAGCACGCAATGATTAAATTTTGATTTTATTTACTTATTTATTTAATTTTAGATTTTAAATTATATTTAAAAAATTTTAAATTTAACCCATTCATCTTGAAATATAAATTCTAAATTTTCAAAATAAAATCTCAATAGTCAAAAGATCTCTCCAATCTTTATACTTTTTAATTTTATTCAATTTAATTTATATATTTAAAATCGAAGTAATTTAATCTTTTAATTTTGAGAATTACATCAATTTAATCTTTTTTTTCTAACACATTCAATTTTATCGTTAAAAAATGATATCAGTAATGACATCAGCGATGATGTATCACATTTTGATGACATAACGTTGAGATGATGACGTAACATGTCACATGGCACGTGAGTAATGATGTGGCAATACCACATGACACTATACGACGATGTGACAGTGCTGACGTGGCACTAACAATGTTGACATGTTAGTGCCACGTGGCATATCAAAAAAATCTTTTAAAAAATTTTTTTGTCACGTCATAAGAATTAAATTGAATAAAAATATATAGTATAGAAATTAAATTGAACAAAATTAAGATGTTGAGGGACTAAATTGAAAAAAATTTTAAAAATATAAATATTTAAGTAGATTAAATAATATAACTTAGTTTTTAACTTGAGCTAAAGTTAAATTAACAAAATATGTTGATTTAGTTTTTTCTTTTAAAAAAATGAAAAACGGAGATATGGAGTTAGCGATGATTATATAAAAATTCTTCACTTTGATTTGCTTAATTTGAATCTGACAAACTTTTTATTACAACTATAGAATCTGAGCTCCACTATTTTAATTTCTTATTTATTTTTTATGTTTTTATTTTATTTAATATTTCAAGCTATATATTTTAAGTTGAAATTTTTTAGATTAAATATTGCATTTATGATTGATAAAGTTAAATATAACTCTAAATATTTGTACCATTTTATTTTATTAATTTTTTTAGATCCAAATTAATAATTTTAATTTTAATTTAGCAGAATTTGATTGTGATATTTGAATTTAAATAAAATTATTTTATAAGAAATTTTGTGTAAATTTAAATAAAAAAGTAAATTGGGTAAAAGTTAAACAATTGTAAAAGAATGTGCATTTGTAAATTGTGAATGTTGTAACCAAATCAATATATTTTGCTAATTTGAGTAAATTTAAATAGAAGGTAAATTGGGCAAGAGTTAAATAATTTCAAAAGAATGTGTATTTATAAGTTGTGAAAGTTGAAACTAAATCAACATATTTAGTTATTTAATATTATTTTATTTTAACGCAATGTAAGTTATTTATCTAAATTTAACTTTAGATATGAAATTTTTTCAAAAGTTTTTTTATAGAAGGAGAATTCAAACTTAATTTTTGTAAAAAAAAAAATTAATTTGCATATTCTAAAATCAAATAATCAAGTAAAAAAATATTTATATATATTTTTTAATACCATAAATCTTTTACACTTAAATATTTAGCTTATTGATAAGCATATCAATAATCTACTTAAAGATTTGTACTTTTTAAATTTTTTTCAATTTAATCTCTTAACATCTCAATTTTTTTCAATTTAGTCATTGAACTATATATTTTTGTTCAATTTAATCCTTATGACGTGGCAGAACTTTTTTTTAAAAAAAATTGTTTTGATCTACCACATGGTGCTAACATTTCAACATGTTAATGCCACATCAGCACTATCACGTCATCGTATAGTGCCACATGGCATGCCACGCATCAAAATGTAACACGTCAGAGCATCGCTGGCATTATCCTTTAACGATACAATTAGATGCTGTTAAGAAGAGCGACTAAATTGACGTAATTTTCAAAATTAAAGAATTAAATTGCTTTGATTTGGAGTACATGAATTAAATTGAACAAAATTGAAGAGTACAGGGATTGAAGAGATATTTTGACCAAATCTCAATCCCTAACAATTGATCTCTCGAAAACATAATTTCAAGATTTATGAATTGAGAACAAATAAAATTTACGAGATTAAAGAAAATTATCTTATTTTATGTAATTTACGTCTAGTAAATTAATTTTCACGTATAGTCCCCATAATAAAATTTACACCTATGTACCTTTTTTTTTTTTTGTTAAATTATCATATTCATATGTAACCGAAGTCAAACCCTATTTTTGGTTATATTGTGTATTTGTTCGCCTACCATTAGTCAGTGGTGGATTGCTAATTAACTCACATGCATAATTAGCACGTTAAAGACTGAGTGTTTGTTTCTCGCTGCAACGCTTTGTTTTCAACCCATTTCTTCTTGTGAGGCAGTCGCAAAGAAAAATAGTAGCGGATGTTTGAACACTCGACTCATTGGTTGGGGTCAAACTTTTGGTTGGTGAAGCAAGGTTTTGTGTAGGTAGAATAGAGTTATACTCGTTGTTTAGCTTAATTAATGGAATATTGTCAGACGCCATAGTCGAATATATACCTGCAACATTAGAGAAAGAGAGAAGAGATGGATTTAGTCAACTTAGTAATAAGATAATATGAAATTTGAGAGCGTTGCTTTGGATTCATTGGAATCACAAAGTCAAACGTAGTGATTATGGTTGTGTGCTTGATTTTCAATTTAGCATAGTTTCTTTCAAGACTCAAGACAATATTGTGTTTTAACCTTGTAATTTCGTGCTACACATATATGTTAAAGTTAATTATTTCATATTCCATTCAAGTTTTTCTCCATAAGCAATAAGAGACTAGGGTGTTTAACTTTTAGCATGGACTCTTTTTATCAAACTTTGGTTTTATATAGTTTTGATGGCGAAATCAAAACGATAGACATTGGTGCAAGACATTTTAAATAAAAGGAAAGGAAAGGAATCTGGAAAAGCTTGCCAGAGCTGTCTGCTCTAATTAGCAAACACAAAACGAAACAGCCTGCCAACCTCAAGTAAAACCTTAAAATTTTCAAACTTGTGAGTTGGAATAGCTTTATATATTTATATATATTAATAAGCCACATTCCATCGCTTTCTTTCTGTACTGTATCGTTTTAGGACTGAAACCATGTGAGGCACATGAAGGGTTTCTTAGTTTTTGTAACAAGGCATTATTCATGCATACATGCCAACAAAAAAATACACGCATCCATCATCCATCATTTATGTTCAGGCAAGACGCGTGATTTTTGCGGTTTCTTAATGCGAGATGTGATAGCACATGCACTCAAGGGCGACCATCCATGTGTCTATGTTCATCTCGACGAAATTCTGTCTCTCTATGACTTTACTCTCTTTTTTTAATCCATTAATGTAGGATCTCAAAGATCTAATGCTGATGTCGACTGTTGAATACCCATTTCTTGCATTTCTCATTGCTACTGTCTTATCAAAAACTTTGATCTATTACACAAAGTTAAAGCAACTGCACATGATATCAGTGTGCTAAGGCTGGTTCTAGGTTTGCTTTTTAACTATTTAAACTAATAACTTTACTTAATACAAAATATTTTATAAATAGTATTTTATTGACACGCTCGGATTCTTTTTTTATAATCCTTTTATCTATTATTTCTTTAACTGTCATTCACATTCATAGTTAAAACTTTCACAATTTGTAATTGATTTTTGTTTTTGTTTTTATCATTTTTTAAGATCATCACCATGATTTAATTATGTAGTGTTTAGTGATTAAGGATTAAATATCACTATGTTTAGTCTGTATAAGACAGGAGCCCAACTTTTGGGTTGCTATCACAAGGGCGTTACCAGCATAGCAGACCAACAAAAGGGCAACCCACTATCAAAAAACCAAGGCAAGCTGATACCTTGGAAACGAAAGGCAGGGATCAACGCAAGAGAACTATACAAAATTAGTAACTAAATAACAAAATTCACATCTACACAAATGACAACTCAGCAGCTTAATATTTCCTAACACAGCCTCAGCCCGCCTGGCATCAGTAAACAGCCCACATGAGCATAACTACTCACTCCACACAGCAGCACTCTCAAAATTCTTAATGTCCCAACAGCAGCAATGTAAGCAACACAAAGACACAACCCTTTCAGTTGAGTTGACTACAAAGAATTTTTAAAAGAGTAAAAACTTACAAATTTTTTAGTTTATTTTTAAGAGAAAGCAAGTGTTTTCCTCTTGACATGTTAAAAGGGTAAATTGTCCATAGCTGATTTTACATTTTATTACATTTCGGTAGAAAAAAAAGTTTCCCATTTGGATGAGAATTTGGTCATCCATCAAAATAATCACTTTCCATAATCTAAAATCATTGTCACGTAAGATCATTAAATTTCTATCAAGCGTAATGATTTAATCATCGAGTACAAACCATCATAGATTTTGAAATGAGAATTAAATCATCATAAATTTAAAAATCACCTTGTACTAAACACCACTGCACTTAAATAAGGATGATAGCTTATTTAAAAGTAACGAAAGGAACCTGATCTATTTTAATAAGGGAGATTTTTTTTTAACCCTTAAAAATAACGTGTTTTTGTAAATAACTCTCGAGATAATTTTAACTGTTTTTAGCTATCATAATAGATTTTGGGACAAAAATACCCTTAATGGGCCGTCTTCGTTAGCGTGCACTCTCAAACAGGCGAAAAATGGGAGAAAAAAAAATATGCAAAGATTGGAGGTGCAAAAATACCCATGTTTTCTTTACGAAGGTTGTGCAAAACAAAATAATGTTGCATGAGATGGGTTTTCAGAGATTTGGGACATGGCATTCAGATAATAGGACAAAAGTCTTTTTGTTTGTTGCGGCTGAGGAAAAGCCTTCTATTGTTTCTCCAAACCGTGAGATTTTCTGGTATAAGGATCGGCCAGCTGTGTCTTTTTTTTATGATGAGTTGGAAATGATAGCCATGCCTTTTAAACATTCCATCATTCGGAAAGTTCACAAAGATGCTGCGCATGCAAGAGATCCAGACGCCTTTTAAAGGGATCGGGTTGGTTGGTGCATATGAAGTCCGTTGGCTTGATTACAAGCATGTTCTTATTTTTCTCACAAACGAACACGACTTTAATCGGATCTGGATCTGCCAGGTGTGGTTTATAGCAAATCAGAAGATGCGCGTATTCAAGTGGTCCCTAGAATTCCAGCCGAAGAAGGAGTTGTCCATGGTTCCCATCTAGATCTCGTTTTCAAATATGCAGACTCATTTGCATGAAAAATCTGCTTTGATGATGATAGCAAGGATGGTCGGTAAGCCCCTTTTTGTTGATGAAGCAACAGCCAACAGGAGTCGCCTTAGTATGGCCCAAGTGTGTGTGGAACATGACTGTCAGAAACCTCCTTTGGACCATGTGTGGATAGTGAGTCGTGACCGGGAAACTAAAGCCATGATTGGAGGATTTTCGCAACGAGTGGAATTTTCCAAACTGCTAGACTACTGCTTTCATTGTTGCCACGTTAGTCATGCAGTTGCAGAATGTATGGTGCTGGGTAATAAATCGGATCCAATGAAGTAAAAAAAAAATAGCAGCCACCACGGTCCGAGAAGTTGTCAAAGGAACATCCTGCAAACCAGAATCCGAGACCTCAGGGACCAAAGCCTGATGCGAGGAGCGAAGGAAGGGATCTACCCCTCAAGGGTGCTGACCAGAACTATGAGGCTCGAGTTACTGCTCAAAAACAGAGTAAACAATGGCAAGCGGTCAGAACAATTAGAGCAAAAGATTTAAAGGGAGTGGATATTGGCTCGCAAGAGTCAGAAAAGGTGCAGATGAGGATTTCAAATAGTTTTGAGGCGATCCGTGAGGCGGAGATGGAAGAATAGCAAGTTCATGGAAAATAGGGCCAAACAGAGCACGTGAATAGTGCCATGTTCGCCCAAAATCTACAGCAGCTCCCGTAAAAGTCGCAGTCGATCATGGGGTCCTCGAGAATCAATTACAGGCGGTAAGAAAAGATTCTAGGGCATTGAAAGATAGTACTCCAACTGAAGGAAGAGACCATGAAAGCATTCAAAGGGCTGCTAAAAATGACCAGCTTATAACGGTTCGAAAAAACAAACTGAGGAAGAAAGCAAAGCCTGTGTTAGCTAACTTGGTTTCTGTGCTGAATGTTGACAAGGATGAGAAATCTTCGGTGCAATTTTTGGACAAGACAAATAACCATATAGAAGGACACTAGTGGCCGGATAGGAAAATAATGGCTACCGCGGACAACAATGATGGCTATGTGAATATCCCACGATCCGAGTCAGGTATTTGTGCTTTTAATATGGAAAATGGCTTTATTCCCTTATGTGTAAATGTAAGCAATGACTTTGAGCAGGTCAAAAGGCTGTCCATCCACATGAACCCGAGAGTCACGATTTGGCCACCCATCCGTGCGTCCATAGAAGGAGGAAATCGAATAGCTCTCTTTGCTCCTTTGATAATTGGAATTCTGAGAATGCAACAGATCACCTGGAGGTAATAGATGGAACCGAAGGAGAAGGTTCCATCTCCATGAACCCTTCATTTCAAACTTACCCATGATTAGCTGTTTAATTTGGAATACGAGAAGAGTGGCAGGTGCTGCCGTTCAACGACGTTTGAAAATGTTAAAAATGATGCACAATATTAAACTGCTGGTAATCTTGGAGCCTATGGTAAATACAAGTAAAGTTGAATATGTTAGAAGGAGACTCGGTTTTGACAAGGTAGTTAGTAATTGTTCACATAAAATATGGGTTTTTTCTTCTGTAGAAGTTTGCTGTGAAGTGTTGTTGGATCATATTCAATGCCTGCATGTGAAACTATCTTTGCCTTGGCTGCCTCACCCTTTATTTACCTCTTTTATTTATGCTAAGTGTACTAGACAAGAGAGAATGGAGTTGTGGAATAGTCTGCGGTTATTGTCTTTGGATATGCAAGGACCATGGATGGTGGGTGGTGATTTTAATGCCATTGTGAGCGTTGCTGAAAGGTTGAATGGTGCCCCTCCTCATGGTGGGTCAATGGAGGACTTTGCTACTATGTTACTTGATTGTGGGTTACTTGATGCGGGTTTTGAAGGGAACAATTTTACTTGGACCAACAATCATATGTTCCAAAGGCTAGACAGGGTGGTTTACAACCCGAAATGGGCAAAATGTTTTTCACGTACTCGAGTGTAACATTTGAATCACGATGGGTCCGATCACTACCCCCTTTTAATTTCTTGTTCTATTACACGTCCAAAGGGTCCATCTACATTTCGCTTCCTACATGCTTGACAAAACACCATGATTTTCTGCCTTTTGTTGAAAGAAGTTGGCAAACCCCTTTACAAGGTTTAGGTTTAATGGCTTTTTGGTTCAAACAACAGCGGTTGAAACGAGATTTAAAATGGTGGAATAAGCAGATTTTTGGAGACATTTTTGAAAAGCTAAAGCTGTCGGAAGTAGAGGCAGAAATGAGAGAAATAATTTTTCAACAGGATCCATCATCACTGAATAGAAATCTCATGCACAAAGCTTATGCTAAACTCAACCGTCAGTTAAGTATTGAGGAGCTTTTTTGGCAACAAAAATCTGGAGTGAAATGGTTGGTTGAAGGGGAGCGTAATACTAAATTCTTTCATATGAGGATGCGGAAAAAGAAAGTGAGAAGTGCTATATTTCGGATCCAAGACTTGGATGGAAATGTATTTGAAGACCCACACTTAATCCAACATTCTGCCAATGATTTTTTTCAAAATCTGTTGAAGGCAGAACCTTATGATATTTCCAGGTTCGACTCATCTCTCATTCCTCGAATGATCTCCACCACTGATAATGAGTTCTTGTGTGCAGTTCCATCTCTCCAGGAAGTCAAGAATGCAGTCTTTAGTATTAATAAGGACAGTGTTGCTGGTCCATATGATTTTTCGTCATTATTTTATCAGCATTGTTGGGATGTAAGCAAGCAAGATCTTCTTGATGCAGTACTGGATTTTTTCAACAGTATTTCCTTTCCACGTGGTGTTACTTCAACAACCTTAGTTCTACTGTCAAAAAAGCCAAATGCTTGTCAATGGAGTGATTTTCGTCCCATTAGTTTATATACTGTCTTAAAGAAGATAGTAACTAAACTATTGGGGAATCGACTAGTCAAAATTCTCCCATCCATCATTTCAGAAAATCAGAGTGGTTTTATCAATGGTCGGCTTATAAGTGACAATATCTTGCTTGCACAAGCACTAATCGGTAGGATTGATGCAAAATCAAGATGAGGTAATGTGGTCTTAAAATTGGATATGGCCAAGGCATATAATCGTATGAATTGGGACTTTCTTTACTTAATGATGGAGCATTTTGGTTTTAATGCACATTGGATAAGTATGATTAAGGCATGCATTTCTAACTGTTGGTTCTCCTTACTTATTAATGGTAATCTGGTGGGTTATTTCAAATCCGAGATGGGGCTAAGGTAAGGTGATTCTATTTCCCTTTTTCTATTTATTTTGACTGCAGATTATCTATCCAAGGGACTTAATCATTGATTCAATCGATATAATTCATTGCATTATTTATCGGGATGCTTGATGCCCATTACTCACCTTGTGTTTGCTGATGATATTGTGATTTTCACTAATGGATGTCGTTCAACCTTGCAGAAAGTTTTGAGTTTCTTACAGGAATATGGACAGGTATCCAGGCAACAGATTAATCATCAGAAAAACTGCTTTGTCAAAGCTAATAGTTGTCCACTCTCCATGAGGCAAATCATATCTCATACAACTGGTTTTCAGCATAAAACACTCCATGTTACTTATCTCGGAGCTCCTCTGTACAAAGGATCGAAAAAGGTAATTCTTTTTTATTCTTTAATTACTAAGATTCGAGATCGTATTTCAGGTTGGGAGAATAAGGTTCTATCATCAGGAGGTCGTATCACATTGCTTAGAAGTGTTCTCTCTTCGCTTCTAATGTATTTACTACAAGTCCTCAAACCACCAGCGACAGTGATTGCGAAAATAAAGCAACTTTTCAATAGCTTCCTATGGGGTGATTCTACTGAGAGCAAGAAAATGCATTGGGCGGCTTGGTCTAAAACTACTTTTCCATGTTCTGAAGGGGGACTTGAAATTCGAAATCTAAATGATGTATGTGAGGCTTTTACATTAAAATTATGGTGGAGATTCCAAACAGGTAATAGCCTATGGACATAGTTTCTAAGAACAAAATATTGTAAGGGCAGAATACCTCACTATGTACAACCGAAATTATGTGACTCTCAAGTGTGGAAACGGATGGTCGGGGGTCGAATTGTGACATTGTAGAATATTCGGTGGAGGTTAGGAAAAGGGGAGCTTTTTTTCTGGCACGATTATTGGATGGGAGACCATCCCTTGGTAACATCTTTCCCTTCATTCAAGAATGATATGCCTATGGGTGATACTTGGGACATGGATAAATTGAAATTATACCTGCCTATGAATTTAGTTGATGAGATTTTGCAGATTCCATTCGATAGATCACAAAAGGATGTTGCTTACTGGACTCTTACTTCGAATGGAGAATTCTTTACCTGGAGTGCTTGGGAGGCAGTAAGGCAGCGCAAATCCCTTAATGTGGTGGGATCCTTAATTTGGCACAGAAGCATTCCACTATCTATTTCCTTTTTCCTATGGAGAGCATTAAACAATTGGATCCCGGTTGAACTTTGGATGAAGGAAAAAGGTTTTCATTTGGCTTCTAAATGCGTATGCCATAATTCTGAGGAATCACTAATTCATGTTCTTTGGGATAATCCGGTAGCGAAATAGGTTTGGAATTTTTTTGTAAAATTTTTTCAAATCTATGTTTCGACTCCTCAACATATTTCTCAGATTATACGGGCATGGTATTATTCTGGTGATTATGTAAAAAATGGTCATATCCGTATCTTAATTCCCTTATTCATATGTTGGTTTTTATGGTTGGAAAGAAATGATGCTAAGCACAAGCATGTGGGCATGTATCCAGACAAAGTGGTGTGGAAGACTATGAAATTGCTAAGGCAATTACATGACGGTTCCCTTTTGAAACAGTGGCAGTGGAAAGGAGACAAAGATATAGCAACTGTGTGGGGTTTCCTGTTTCCCCCTAAACATGGTACAACTCCTCAAATTATTCATTGGGTAAAACCATTTACAAGTGAATATAAATTGAATGTAGATGGTAGTTCCCGGAATCATCAGAGTGCAGCAAGTGGGGATTGCTCCGAGATCAAACAGGTAAGCTTGTCTTTGGTTTCTCAGAGAATATAAGTTGTTGTAATTCTTTGCAGGCAGAACTACGTGCATTGCTTTGAGGATTACTCCTATGTAAAGAACGGCATATTGAGAGGCTGTGGATAGAAATGGATGCGTTGGTGGTAACTCAGATGATCTAACAATATCAGAAAGGGTCCCACGATATATGATATTTGTTGGCGTCCATTAAAAAGTGCTTGAGTAGTATTTCTTGTAGAATCTAGCACATTTTTCGAGAAGGTAACCAAGTTGTAGATTTCCTATCAAACCAAGGATACAAACATCAGAATCTTTGTGTAATTACTAAAGCACAAGGTGAATTGCATGGTATGCTTAAGTTAGATAGACTGAATTTACCTTATGTTCGATTTAGATAGTTGTAAAGGAGTAATACTCCTTATTTATTTTTCTTGTTATTTTTATTCCTTATTTCTTTGTAATAGTGGGCGATCTTTATATTTACTGTAGCATCACTAGTTATGCAAGTAAATTAGATTTCCATACTTTTAGTGTTTTTTCGATTCTGTCATATGCTCATGTAATTCTGGAGGTAAAGTTTCAGTCCCCCTCCCCTTTGTACTTAACTTTTCGATTATTAATAAAATAATTACAGGGTAGCTGAGCTCTGCGAGAACTTTCAGCATAAAAAAAAATCGAATGAGGAACCGATCGTCATGAATGGAAAGTTAGGCTAATGATGTGAAACTAGAAATCCTTGATACGATGGTGAATTGAAAGGAGAAAGATGTGAATCCAAAACAGGAAATGGTCCTGCTATAGTAGGCCATATGTTAGACAGTTGTTGCAGGGCAGGGTTTAGAGTTTGTGAAACGTCATGTTGGGAATGTGTGACATGGCTGTGACACGGCACCGCTCAGAGTTGGTGAGACGTCATAGAGGGAATCTGTGAGATGCCAAAGTTAAGAGTTGGTGACACGCCAACGTTCAGAGTTGGTGAGACGCCATTGAGGAAATTTGTGACACGCTAGAGTTAAGAGTTGTTGACTCGGCATGGAGGGAATCTGTGACACACTAACGTTCAGAGTTGGTGAGACGCCATGGAGGGAATTTGTGACACGTCAGAGTTAAGAGTTGGTGACACGGCATTAAGGGAATCTGTGACACGTCAGCGTTCAGAGTTCGTGAGACGCCATGGAGGGAATCTGTGACACATCAGAGTTTAGAGTTGGTGACATGCCATGGTCATGGTTTAGAGTGTGTGACATGGCATTACTTGAAAAGCTGACACGCCATGGTCATGGTTTAGAGTGTGTGACACGACAGTGCTTGAGCAGCTGACACGTCATGGTTTGAAATAGAGAGAGGGAAAAAAAACGGGCAGTTAACATGGTAATCATTTGGACTTCCACTGAAGTAATTCCCCTTTTTCATAATAAATAAGAATATTAGAAGGCTATTTTTCATTTTAAACAGTTATTATTCAGAATTCGTAACATTTATGTGATTTATTTCTCATTCCTGCAAGTACCGGAGTGTTCGAGAAGGCTCTTTGCAAGCGTAACGACACCACAGTACCAGTAACAATGTCGGCCATGAATGAAGAGGTCAGTGAGTCTCAAATTAAAACATTCTTGTGTTTGTTAATTTTTTGGTTTTTTCCTGGGTTTGTTTAATATGTTCAGGTTTTTTGTTTTGTTTTGTAAATGTTTAGACTGTGTTTTCTTGCTGGTTTGATGGTTGTTGGGGTTAAGTCACAATGGTTTTAGGGGTTTTGGATGTTTACCGTGTGACACCATTGTTATTATAGTTAGTTATTAGCGTGTGACAGCATTTTACTTGTTATGCATGGCGTGTCACAACGTTTAACTTGTTATGCATGGCATGTCACAACGTTTAACTTGTTATGCATGGCATGTCACAACGTTTAACTTGTTATGCATGGCGTGTCACAACATTTTGCTTGCTATGCATGGCGTGTCACAACATTTATTCCTTATTTATGTCTTCAGTGTACCTTGTTGCACATGACGACTTAACTCTCTGGTGCATGTGTGCCATGTTTTACAGATCCAGCGCAGACAGTATGAGGATCTTGATGGTTTGTTGATCGTGCCAAGGGATAAGTGGGCGTTCAACGTCGTAATTAACACCCACTGTAAGTGGTCGCAACTACATTACATCACAAAGACTCTCCAACAGAAGGGGGAGTATGATGCAGTTAAGCGTACCTGCTTTGGAATGCTCCTTGACGTTTATCCACAGGGGTACTTTTGCGTCAGTCTCCTACACAGCATTATGATTCACCAGATCACTGAGAGCCAGTCAATGGACCACGAGCTATGGTTTGTCATAGGCAAGAGCAAGGCGCAGCTATCAAAGCAGGAGTTCTGCCTCATCACCGGGCTGAAGTTTGGTCCAATGCCTGATGTGTTCAAACGTCAGTACGAGGTTGCTGCGAAGGGAATTCACGAAAGATACTGGAACGAACAGGAGAGCGTTAAGCTACAGGCTTTGCTTGATACGTTCCGTGAAGGCAACTTCCAGCGACCAGGAGACGCGACCAAGATGGCACTCATCTTGATCGCGAATAACATTTTATTTGGTCAAGACTACTGTAGACGGGTGATGCCTTGGTTGCTGTCATTGGTGGAGGACATCGACGCTTGGAATGTCTTCCCATGGGGGCACTATGTTTGGAAGCTGCCCTTGGACTACCTTTTGAAGGGGTTCGAAGTGCCTGACTCAAGCGTGACAAAGCAAACTCGGTTACGCTACAACATTTACGGATTCGAATGGGTGATACAGGTACTATCACGTAACATGTTTTAGTTTCCTTTTGAAAAAAAAAATTTATGGGTGCACTCATTTATGATTTACGGTCTGATAATGATTACATTTGACATGCAATTCTGGGCAATGGAGGTAATTTCGACCCTCCCAAAAATAGTTGCCCCCTCTGGTCTGAAGGACAATGTCTACCCACGAATGTGTAGATGGGATTGCAATCAGAAGCCAAAAGACTTCTACAAGGCAATTCAGAAGTTAGAGTCATCTGACCATGTGAGTGAATAGCTGCTAATTTTTGCTTTATATTTGTATAATAATTTTTCCTATTCGATAATGATAACATTTTATTTGTTTATTTGCAGTTGTGGGCACTGGAGACTTTGGAACCCATCGCAGATGAGGCCCTTCGGGAGTATTTTGTGGACCTTGATGTCCCGTTATCGGAGGACCACGAGTACGCGCCAATAGGGCACATGGAGGATAGGTCGGATTGGGCTTAGGTGCGAGGTAAAAAAAGAGAAGCTTGAAGGAGAAAAGACCCTTTGGTGGCATGAAGCAGATGTGCACCGTCGCTACTTTAGTTGATGAGCTGTTGGGCCCTGAGTTGATGGACGAAGGGGACGACCATGGTCAAGGCAGTGACCAGTCGGTAAGAACAATTGTAACAGTTTTGTGTTCTCCAATTCCATATGCGATTATCGAATAACATTTCTGTGTTTGCAGTTGGACCATGCAACGGTAGCTCCAGAACCGCCCACTGTTCCTCCTTAGACGCAGAGTAGAAACTATGAGACCTTGACCTTTATAGACTCGTAGATAGAAATATACGCGATATCCCTAATTAGGGGTAATTTCGTCATTTTCTCAATAAGCCCATAAAAGTAAGTTTTAAACAATATTATGGCTTAAGTAGGCCTAAAGCATAAATGAATGATGAAAATATGGGTGAAATGAAAAGGAAATAAAAAATTTGATGATTTTTATGTTCTAGGGGCAAAATGGTAATTTTGTCACTCTGAGGACAAAATGGGAATTTTTAGAATTTTTCACCACCTGACACTTGTCATGCCCATGGATTTTAGCCATTAACATTTTACATTGTGGATAATTGAAACATTTTATGTGGTGGAGAGAGATTGCTTAATGGATAAGTATTACACATGGACCAATGGAAACATGCAATGTATCAAGCTTGGATCATTCTAGAATTTCCTTGTAAAATCTATTTAAAACTCTCTTAGTCTCACCCATATGGCTGGCCAAAGCATGAAGTGAAGAGGAAAGGAAAGAACACAAACCCTAGGTGGGAAAATTGAAGAAAAAGTGTGGGATTCCAAAGAATTAAGCAAGGTAAAGTGAAAATTCTTTATTTTTACTTGAGATTTACAATACCCATGCTTTATTTTCTTATTTCTATGGTTGAGAAACATGA
>NC_030851.1:12466612-12487297 GCF_000208745.1 Theobroma cacao | reverse complement strand
TATGTGCGAGTAGGGAGTGCGCATAAGCCGATGATGACTCAGTTATGTGCGAGTAGGGAGTGCGCATAACCCGGTGATGACCTGGTTATGTGCGAGTAGGGAGTGTGCATAACCCAATGATGACATAACCATGTGCGAGTAGGGAGTGTGCATAACCCAGTGATGACCTAACCATGTGCGAGTAGGGAGTGCGCATGATCTGGGAATGATGATGATGGGATGGTGTGTATGATGATGATGGGTATATGGTTGTAAATGCAAATATGTGAGCATTTGATTTGTTGAAATTTGGGAGTTTACATGTGTTACATGTTGCTATTGTTATTTTAACAGGATGGCTTGTTTTAAGGGAAAAAAAGACTTTTTCCTTGATGTTTTGATCCTCACTGCAGCGAGATTCATTCTCGCTACAGCGAGAAACTCTCAGGTTTGAGGGCCTTCACTCAACCTGGTTCTCGCTGCAGCGAGAATGAAGTTCGCTGCAGCGAGAAACTTTCTGTCCATTTTGGCTAACTTGTGGGTTTTGCTATATTTTATGATTCTTTGGTACCATAGTTGAGTATGGATCTTTTAAGTGATTTACTCATGAGGGGTTTACATGAGGGGTTCTACTAAGAACTAGAACAAATTGTATTGTTTTGAGAAAATGAGTGCATCATGATTTCGATAAACATTCCTTATGGTATGCTTGTTCCTTTCTTGTTCACTCACTGAGTTTATGCTCACCGTTTTCAACTTCATGTTTTCAGATTACGAGGCAGCTGGTAACTAGATCGAGGTACCTTTGTAGACTCGACTATTGGTAGGTGTCTCGATATTTAGTAGTTGTACATTCGTCAAGTTTTTTCGCTAGACATCGAGTCTTCTTTTGTTATGTATAGACGAACCTAATGTGAATTATTAAGATACATGTTGTAGACAGTGTATATATACACTTGTTTGGTATGCCAGTATGAGGGGCAATGTTAAATATTATTTCGATTCTAAGTTATGATATATGACTTAGCAGTTTATGATGGAATGATGAATATGTCAGATTAATAGGCTTGCTTGGGCTTAGTGGACTACGTCCATTGGGTCCATGCGCCGGTCATGACCCGAAATTTCGATCGTGACAGAAACAACCCGTCGATAAGATCGGTTTTAACGGTTTGTGTTCTACATTCTCACATATGTTTATCGAGTAACACAGTAATTTCTGTAATTACAGTTTACAAAAACGACGACAGGTCCTCAAGCACTGATCAGTCCGACTCAACCGCAGACAGCTAACGAGCCGGCGGTAAGGATATTAAAGTTGTAACGGTTAATGTTCAACAATTCCATACATGATTATTGAATAACACAGTTATATATGTAATTACAGTTTGTTAAAGCGACAACATGTCCTCAAGCACCGATCGGTTCGGTTCCACTGTAGACTGCTAACGAGCCGTCGGTTAGGATATTAAAGTTGTAACGGTTAATGTTCAACAATTCCATATATGATTATTGAATAACATAGTTATATATGTTATTGCAATTGACCCAGTCGAGAACAATCAATGACGAAGCAGTCACTACCCGCAAACTCCTACGGATCATGCATAAGCATGAAAAAGAGATGTCGGAGCTGAAGGCTTCAATTCAGTCATTAAGTCTAGCAATGCAGACGCCTAAGGACCATATCGTTGGTTGGATTCTTGACGGCCTTAAATCACAAGTACTTTATTCTATCTTCGCTTGTATTTTGATGGTTTACGTTTGGCAACTGTTTAGACTGTGTTTTCTTGTTGGTTTGATGGTTTTTGGGGTTAAGTGGTAGTGGTTTAACTGGTTTTTGGTCATTAGCGGGTCAGGATATTTGTATTATAGTTAGTTATTGCTATGTCAACCTTACCGTGTGACAACATTTGACTTGATATGCATGGCATGTCACAACATTTTACTTGTTATTCATGGCGTGTCACAACGTTTGAGTTGATATGCATGGCGTGTCAGAACATTTTGCTTGTTATCCTTGGCTTGTCACAACAATTTGCTTGTTATCCTTGGCATGTCACAACGTTTAACTTGTTATGCATGGCGTGTCACAACATTTTACTTGTTATGCATGGGGTGTCACAACGTTTAACTTGTTATGCATGGGGTGTCACAACGTTTAACTTGTTATGCATGGCATGTCACAACATTTTACTTGTTTTGCATGGCGTGTCACAACATTTTACTTGATATGCACGGCGTGTCACAACATTTTACTGTTTATGGTTTGTGGTATTTTATGAGCTAACTAATGGTTTTTCCCATTTTGTAAGGCGGTCCATCTCACGGTGCTGGTTTGGAGCACGATGATGCTGATGATGGACAACATCATGAACCTGATGTTGACATTGACGATGACGTTCTTGGTGCTGACGGAGAGCACGTAACTCATGTCGATGACGTCATTGATGAAGCTATGGCAGTGGATGTCACCCTTCAATAAGATGATGCTGAAAGAGAGCATGTTCCTTTGCCCGAGTCCATTATCGATGAATCTGCTGGAAGGGACAGGGAGCTTGACTCAATCGTGGTTGAAGGAGAGCATCTTCCTTCGACCGATGCATTCGTCGACGCAGCAGCAGGACCTATCGTTCTTTATCGTGGGAGCACTCCTGATGCAGTTGAGATACGGTCGTTGTCACCAGAGTCATCTGTTGTCCATCATGGTGCAACAAAAATTTCAGACCTAACTGAGCTGGCACAGTTGAAAATGGTGAGCAAATACATGGCAAGCCCGTTCGTCGACCCCTTAGTGACTCGTCGAGATATGAGGGATAAAATCCTAGAAGACTACGAAGCTTTCAAGAAAGACAAGTCCGCGAGGTAAGCTCGTAAATAACATTGCAAATATTGTTTTTTATTGAAACATTAATCCACCAAGACTTATGAAATTCATTATGTTACATATGCAAGCGTAACGTCGACATCTTTAGGGATCAAGGGGCTGACTTTTTCATAACCTTAGAGGATCCCAATGAGGAAATGACAAGTGAACATATCGACGCATGCCTCAGCCTACTCTGCAAGCGAATGACAGGGCCAAAGTCGAAGCTATACACTACCCGTGCATGCGTGGTTGACACGATATTCTTTGTAAGTTTATTTGAAAATTGTTCAATTCTATAAATACTAAGTTTTTGATTACATGAAGTGTAAGCTAATGTTTACATGTTTCACAGGACATCATCCATATGCTACACACCAAATTTCCAACAGAAGATGCCCAGGCCACAATGCAAATTCCAGATGAGTTGCAGGGGTATGTGGAGGGTGAAAGGCCAACATACTCCAAAAAATGGGAAGATGTGGATTTCATCCTCGCGCCTTGCAACGTTGGTGGGCATTGGGTGGTTGCAAAGATCGACTTGGTGAGGTGGACGATCAAGGTGCTGGACTCCGCAAGAACTTCGGATGCTAAGGATAACGGAGTTCATGCGGGTCAGATGACACCCTTGACGACAATGATGCCATTCATCTGCCACCAAGCCGGTTATTTCAACAACATACGTCGGAAGAGACGGGATTTGACGCCGATGCCATTGGATATTCATTTGCCAAAAGCTAAAGTGCATCTGCAGAATGATAGTGTCAGCTGCGGTATGTTCATGATAGGGAACATGGACCATATTTTGCAATCAGAAAAGATTGGAGTTAAGGAGAATATGATTGCAAAAATACGTCGATGATACGTTCTAAAAATATTTTCCAACAGTTGTGAGAGCGAACCCTGAACATGTCGGCCCTTGTCTTTTATATAATTAATTTTATGCACAAAATTTTTGTATACATAATTTATTTTATACAATTCATTGTATACAAAATTAATTCTTTCTGTATACACAATATACTTTATACAATTATTTTATACACAATTAATTTTTTTGCCTATACATAATTAATTTGATACCAAGAATTTTTTTTCTTTTCTATACACAATATATTTAATTTGATACACAATAGCAAGAAGTCAGCGTGTGACGCCATAAATATGCTACCACTCAGCGTGTCCCAACATACATCTGCTTGCACTCAACGTGTCACCCCATAAATCTGCAAGAAGTCAGCGTGTCATGCCGTAAATCCACTAACACTCAGCGTGTCAGCCCATAAATCTACTTTCACTCAGCGTGTTAGCCCATAAATCTGCTTCCACTCAACCCAGGTTGGCATTAATTAATTTTCAGGAACATCATCTTTCTCTTCGAGGCACGTCGGCTACACCAGCCCAACATTACATTGATTAATATTGAATATATAGATTTTTCCATCCATCTAATTGCTTCCAGCATGAAATTGTTCTGTATCCATCCTCCCTTATTTTTTCAGTTGTTTCCAGGCCAAAATTCTATCTTGCCATTATTAAATAGTACATCTAAAATTACATACCAGAACTACTAATTTTATGCTTCTTTTTATATATAGGTAGTTATTGGCGTGTCAGCGTTAACGTGTGACAACATTTTACTTGTTATGCATGGCAGGTCAGAACAATTTAATTGTTATGCATGGCGTGTCACAATATTTAACTTGTTATGCATGGCGTGTCAGAACAATTTACTTGTTATGCATAGTGTGTCAAAACAATTTAATTGTTATGCATGGCATGTCACAACGTTTAACTTATTATGCATGGCGTGTCAGAACAATTTACTTGTTATGCATGGCGTGTCACAACGTTTAACTTCCTATGCATGGCGTGTCACAACATTTTACTTGTTTTGCATGGCGTGTCTCACATTTATTCCTTATTTATTTCTTCTGTATACTTTATTGCACTTATGGAGTGAAGAGTTGCCAATTCTAGGCTGGATTGAGACCTCGAATCATGGACCTAGAATTGGCAACTCTTCACTATATGGCTGTTGATTTTGCAAAGACAGGAGCACCAACTAAGATGGCTCGATCCTTGAAACCAAGGGAGTTTCCAGATTTCATGCAGAGGGTTGACAAACCCATGTATGCTTCCTTTGGGGTATTAGGAAAACTATACCGAGCTATAATCAACTCAACCGTGCAAGCAAGGTCAAGGTTTGATGGACAAAGCTTGTCGATAGACATCATGGAGCATCTTGAAGCACGTAGGCTTCACTGCATTGTACTCCCCCATCTCTTCGAGAGTCTTTGTGATGTAATGCAGCTGCCACCACTTCCAGTGGGTTTTAATATTGAGTATGGATAAGCATATGAGAGCCGAAAACCCCCAAATTAAAATATCAAGTTAGTTTGCATGAGATGCCAAGTCATCTTGCACTTAGCGTGTCACCACAAGACTTGCAGGCAGAATGCTCTTAGTCGACTAACCGATATTGGCGAAATTTAATTACTCATGAAATAGAAAGGAATTTCATTATAAGAACATAAACGATTAAATCAAATGAAATAGAAAGGAATTAAATCAAATCATTAATTATTTGATCCAAGTGGTAATAAAATGTGACCAATGGGGTAACAGTATAAGGACTTTATCTCTTAATATTGGTAGCCATTCCATGCTTGTTGTTCCTTCATAAGATTTGTGTAGCCACTTGTACTTAATGTTGTCATTGAAGTTAAACTGGTTTTTCTTTAAAGATTTTTTTGCTCGGTCATTCTATGAGCCACTTTTAGTTACGAAATTTGTTGCCAAACATTTCAGGCAGATAAACCTGTCAAGGGTCCTGTCTGATGGAGATTGTAATTGGAAATATTCTTACAAAAAATATAAAAATGTACTTTAACACGATCTTGATCAGACAGAGGCCTTGACAGGCTTATCTGCCTGAAATGTTTGGCTACAAAGTTCGTAACTAAAAGTGGCTCATAGAATGACCGAGCAAACAAATCTGTAAAGCAAAACGAAATCAACTACAATTTTCAGACAAAGTTCGTGAGGCGGACAAGCTGTCTTCATCCACAACACAACCTACATTTTCAGACATTGTCCTTCGTATTGGACAGTTGTTGCGTGTGTGATCGGTTTGTCTGTAACTTGAACATGCTTTCGGTTGACGCACTCATGAAGGAGCCGATTGTCTTGGAGATGGTGCCGGATTTATGGATGAAACTGCAAATGGGGATGGGTAGTTCTGTCTGTTATGCCAGTACCTCTTGCATTGCGAACATCTCCATGTTCAACTGCCTTCACCAGCTGATGGAATCCTTATCCACCTAGGTCTTCCCGCTTGGCCTCACCAAGGTGGGGGCAAGACGATAATTTGTTTCACATGAGGGGGGATGTCCCACTCACTAGGATGCCCTATCGGCCTAATGGATCCTAAATAACCCTCCACCAAAACAGTTGTCTTGTAGTAGTCAACGCAGAATTCAATGGCTTCACGATTGCATTTACTGAAAAACACAATAAACTCAATCTTCAAGCATAATGTAAATGCTATGTCAATTACGGTTCAAATAAGAAATAAAGATATTCTGACCTTATTGCTGCAATGGCATAGCTGCATGGCAGTAAATCTGTTTGGAACTCACAACATGAACACGTCTTCTTGGACAAGTTTACAAGTCTGTCCATTTTCCCGTCTTTAACTTCGAACTCCACTTGATTGATAGGCTTATCTAGAAAGCGATGTGCATCATTGAACCATTTGCTCAACTGCTTGGCAACCTAAGGGCTGAGAGGCGTGGTCACCTTGACGGCCTTCTCTTACCGGTCATGGAACCAACGCTGGAACATGTCTCTAATGAACTCGAACCAAACAGTGATCGACATTTGTCTTGCATGCTTCAAGCATGAGTTAACACATTCCGCAATGTTGGATGTCATCATTTGGTATCGCCTTACCGGTGAACATGCACTTGCCCATTTCTCATGCCCTATTCTCATAAGGTTCGCGTGGGCTCCCGGGTGAATCTACTGTATTTGGTTCATATATCTGTTAAAATTGACCATCTTATAGCAATCTCGAGCAAGGGTGAAAAACATACAAATATCGTCACGCTTGAACTTGTTTTTAAAGTTTTTTTCAAGTGGTAACCGTATAAAACCATTGTGCGCTTCTGGGTATGCATTTTGGATTGCATTCTTAGTGCCAAGATGTTGATCAGAAATGAACATAGTGTTTTCACGACAACCAATCGCACCACGCAGCTTGCTAAGAAACCACGTCCACAAGTCTTCGTCCTCAACATGGATGATGCCAAAAGCAATTGGATATAAGCACTCGTTCACATCTTTGCATACAGCGACAAACAGAACACCCATAAACTTACCTTTCATATGTGTCGCATCAATTGCAATTGTAGCATGCATTACATCCCTAAACCCCCAAATACAAGCCCCGTATGACCAAAAATAATATTTGAATCTTTCTTCCTCATCAGTAGCCACTGCAGTCACTGTGCTAGGATTTTCTTGTTCCAACATATAAAAATACGATGGTAGTAGTTGAAATGACTCCTTCGGTGGACCAAAAACAAGCCTTTCTGCATACTCCTTCGCTTGCCAAGCCTTACCATACAAGCATTCCAATCCCCATTGAACCCTTATCTCACAAATTATGTCCTTAGGTCTCAATGCTACTACATTAGCCCGAAACTTGTGTGACATAAGTTCACCAATCATTTTCGCACTCGTAGTTGGAAACCGCCCTTGCAAACCATCAACGGTACAAGTGTACTTTGTGGAATGTCCGAACTTGCCAATATTCTCCTCTATCAGATAATTTCGTTGCACGAACATTGAACTTGCATGCCTTGTCCTTGCAACCAACCTCATACGAGCTTTACATGACCTTTTTACTCTTATCGAAAACTTTTCGTTTATAACCAACATGTTCAAAGCTCGTTTCAACTTGACCTTCGACGAAAACATTATTCCTTTGTATAAGTGATCTTCAACACATGTCGACTCCTCTGTGGTAATTGTTTGGAAGGAGAACCTTTCTGCACCTGCAATTACCCACGTACGAGATATCCCTGCATTTTCCCCTTCCTAATCACTGTCATCGAGCAATGTATCAAGGGAACGAATCCCGTTCTCACTACCAATGGGGTTATTGTATATGGGGTCATCACATAGAACATCTCCTACATCAACACCTCTAACAGGTTACGTTTCGCCTTCAATATTATTGCAAATTGGAATGTCACTGTCATAAAGGCAGTCATCGTCTGAACTGTCATCTTGCCATTGTTCAAGCCCATCATCCGAAATGTCATCAAATCTATCTTCACCAGCAACGAACGAATCCTCATTTCCCTCATCAAATGCAATATTATCTTCCAGCATCGTAGTGTCACCCTCCAACCTCACATTGTTGTCCTCAACTGTCGTATTCTCATTTGACAATGACATTACACACTCTACAGTTTCACTCGATCGTTGCATTTGTTCAAGAGAAGCAAGAAATTAGTTTGATGCACATCCTGATCGAACCTGTGCAGCCAACTGTTATGTGAATGTCGTCTGTCTATCGGGCTGCACAAACTCTTGTGCATACCTCAATTGCCATTGTTATGGGTTATGGACCGAATGTTGTGGTATATGTGAAGCATTGTAAATCTCATTTTGATTGAGCTGATTACCATGTTGTCCAACTTCTTCATGTGACATAACATTTGTTTGGCGTCCCTTAATGCTGACATACATAGCTGGAACATTCCTCTGTTTTACTAGAATTAATGCAACATCCTTATCGTCCTTGATAATTGGCCGTGATAGCTCTCTGGGAGTACTGATCAATGCATGTAACTCAATCTCGTCAATTTCTGAGTTTACCCCAACAACATCTTCAACCAGCTTCATCAAGCCCACAAACGACAAATCACTCATAACCCCCCGTATTCGTGACTTACCACCCTTGTAAATGCCATCCACCCACTGACCACCGTGTCTTATCACAAGTCGCATAATTGGAACCCCATTGAAATTTTGAAAAAAAAATATTGTCAATCATTTTACACAATACATGTCGTGATCAAAAATTTGTCAGTCATGTTGTTACACACCATGCATATAACGTAAAATGTTGTAACACGCCATGCATATCAAGTCAAATGTCATGACACGCCATGCATTAGTATCGTGACACGCCATGCATCACTGTCGTGACAAGACATGCATCACTATTGTGACACGCCAATCATTGTAATTATTGACTTCGTTACACCAACAGCCGTGACACGCTAAAAATCCAAAAAACCAGTTAACCCACGACAAGCCAAGAACAGCCGTGATACGCCAAAAACTCATAAATTCAATTAACCCACGACACACCAAGAACAGCCGTGACACGTTAACAACCCAAAAAACTAGTTAACCCACAACACGCCAGGAACAGCCATGACACTCTAAAATAGCGCTAACACATGTTATAGATGCATGGTGTGTAACAACTCTACGCAATGTTTCTAATCCATCTTCTAATTTACACCAAATGTTTCAAAAATTTAAGTGTGTTGCAGAAATAAACCCAATAATAGGTACCTTGATGTCATCTCTGCTATAGGGTCTGTCAATCTACGATAATGTGGCCAGATGCCGAGAGATAGACCACAACCCGATGACGATGGTGCTCAACAGAGAGTTGACAGAGCTCATACAGTTCAGAGATCTGAGAGAGCTGACAACGATGGTGCTCAATAGAGACTTGCCAAAGTTGAGACAGTTTAGAGAGTTGAAAGAGAAAGATGACCGAGCCCAAACATTTGCACACATTTATTTTTATTTTTTTCTATTTTCTCTCTAGCGAGAGGTAGATAGCTCAAACAGCTGATCATTTATTTGAAACGATGTTTTTAAGGGCATTTTGGTCTCGTCATGCTTATTTTTGGCTAGAAACAAATAACTTTATATGGGTAGTTATTTCTGAAATCACCTTATCACAAGGTCCTTTTCTCACAATTTCCTCTTTAATAAGTGTTCTTTAAACACTGTTTAAGAAAACTCATACACATTTTATGAGTAGAGATATTATTCAATATGTGGATTTTTTTTTTGAAAAGACCAAATATTGTAGATAAATCCTAAGAGCTTCCATCCGACATATGGTATATATTTATTGTCTTGGTATTAACATTAGAAACAAAATCCAAATGATTGGCTTTTTCTTTTTATTTTTGTCTAGAGACATAAAATGGGCAACCTTAATAGAATTTGGACTGTCTGAGTAAGAGATGAGTAGAAAACTTGGACCGTGTGGAGGTGATTTTTTTGTGCAATCGAATTATATAAGGATGCCAAAAATATGTAAAATTCTTTCCCATTCTCTGGTCAGCGGGAAATCTTGCAATGGGCTTTCCCTAAAGATACATGTATCAAACACACCATTGTCTGCTTCCCCTCCCCTCAACTAGAGATGTCAAAGTCATTTCCTACCTTCTTCATTCTTATATTTACCAATTATGATTTTCAGTTTTAAATAGATTTCATAACTTTAAACTCCTTATTTTTATATTTATATTCATATTTTATATATATATTACAAAATATAAAAATACCAGATAGTTAAGATTCGATAACACGAACGTTTATGTAAATCATTTATCTTCATAATATGTGAAATGTAGTCTAAATTTATTTTATTTACTAATTAAATCTATGAATGTATTACTTAAATATCAAAATCTTTCAAACTTTTAACTAGGATAGCTATTTCATTCATTTGTTAATTCTTCTCATGATATTTTCTTATCTATTTTCAAAATTACCAATTATCTTTTTAATTTCAAATATTTTTTCTTTCCAATCATTTCCTATATTAGGCAATGAAAGGAAACGAGAGAGAGAAAAAGAGAGAATAGGATTGAGCTCAAAGGGACTGGTTCTAGTGGTTGTGGTAAGCGATTTGATGGAAAACAATGGAATCCTAGAATCAGTCATAGTATTAATTTATGAAGATCAAGCCTTCATACAATTTTTGTGGATAACATCGATTGGAGAGTTCTTTGGAGTGCCACAATGTCTATTTTTATGATTATGGGGTTTCATGGATGTGTTTCTCCTGTCCTCTGGTTCTAAAGGGTTGAAAAAGAACAACAAGTTTGCCTTCGTAAGGTACAAGGAGAAGGAGGCGGCGAAACAGGTGACATTGCTCGACAATGGGAGAAGGATTGATGGATTTAACATTATGGTTAAGGAGTCTGTTGAAAGGAACACACCCAATAAGGGTCGTATGTTTTAGAATAAGCCTTTGGTGAATTAAAATGTGGCATCTCCAATGACAACAAATAAGCTCTAGCACGATGTGGTTGTTATGGGTGCCACGAAAAGCTCTAAGGAGGATTGTGAGATGGAGAATAAAGGAAAAGTTATTGTTATTGTTGATGAAGGTGTTAAAGAGGAGACAATTAAGATTGTTTTGTGATATTTGAATTTGCCTAATGAAGATGGAGTGGGATAAAAGAAGTGCTAAAGGGGAGCTTCAGTTAGGCATTTTTGCAGAGGGGATTTAGCTCCCTGTTAGAAACATTAAAGAGTTAAAAGTCCTTGTTACGTTTGTCGACAAACAAACTATGATTTCGATTATTCACTATCACAGTGATTTGTTCTGCTTATGGTATCAACATTTATCTCTATTTCATCATGCCATACTTCTAATGGTCTATTTTCCACTAGGATCCATATGGCGTTGGGATTCGACCTCATGCTCAAATATGAAAAATAATCAATAAATTAAAAATATAACGAAGCGAAAAAATAAACTAGCATTTAATTCAGAGAAACTGTCGAATCCTACAGGATTAATATTTATGTTTTTTATGTAACTTTCAAATTAATTATGAGCACTCATAAGTTTAAGAGTTACATATCTTACTCTAGATATCGTAATTAAGAGCCAAGTAAATCAAAATCTTTGCTTCTTCACCTTTAAGATTTCTCAAATCTTCAGCCACCCAAGTATTTGACCTCTAACAGTAATCCACACAGTGATCGAATAAAACCTTCTCAAAGGTTGGATTTTTTACTTATGCTAGCAAGTTTTGTTTCTAAAACAAAAAGGACCAAAAAATTCTTGCCGAATCTTATTTTTGTCAGACAAAGAAAACTATTTTCTTTTCTTATTTTATGAAACAGTTGAGAAGTGGTTTGGAGGCTTACAGTTTAGTTTGCTAACATAATATATTTATATAGCCAAACTAAGTTATAAACCTAAATACAACAATTGTATTTTAATTTAATTAAGTCTCTGTGAACTTAATTAATTTTTCACTTTATTTTGGTCCTTTTCAATTAAGTCTAACTTAATTAATTATCATTTTTTAATCCCAATCATGTCACTTAATGTGTGTGACCCATTAGGCTTCAACATGTTGGTAATAAACATAAATCCTAATCAAATATCAATTTGATAATTGGTTTATATTTACAAATCACAAGCGGTATCTAGCAACACATCATGACCATCAAAATGTTAAAGAGTCAAGTAAAGAATTTGAGAAAGCCCTTCACTAATAAGCTTTTCAACGTAATACAGTCCTGTCATCAATATATCCTGGATATGTCATTGAGCATGACTAGATGTCTGTTTATGACATTCCATATTAGTTTTCATAATTCATAGTTAACCTTATGAATTTAGGAAACTAACTTTCCTCAACTTCATCATGCTTTGGCCAAANGAATCCTCTCTTGACCACTCATTCACCTTCTCATGCTTCATGGCATACTCAAAAACACCATGTTTAGGCATCTGGTCGCTTCCAAACCCATAAGGGTGAAATCAAAGTATGTCATTTCCCATACAAGATGACCTGATGTCTTAAATCCAAGGACTAGTTACACGACTATCACATGAGAACATATTCAATAGACACTTGAGTGAAATACCAAATGGAGTTCTCATAACGGGTCATGTTCAGTGAATTTGTTCTTTAACAAGCACCTATATCTTATCCTTAAGTATCCCATATACTTCAATCTATGAGATCGATTGTTTATTTTGCAAGTAAGAAGGCTTAACATGTACTAATCTTTAAGCATTGTTAATGCCTTATCTTGACAATACAATGACCAAGAACAATTTTAGGAACATGGCTTTGATGCATAGTGATCTCATAATTGTAACAATTTTACAATTCTTTTACAAGGCCTTGATGTTCCATGGGTTTCATCCAATTAGTACTTAATAACTCCTTATTATTGCACTAATATGAGAAAAAACCTCTATCACATATAGTTATGCGATTAAGTATGCATTAAATGACAATATATATTTCTTGACCAATCTAATTGGCTGAAGGGCATATACCAACATATAGCTATTCTCTGTCTTTGGTTAATTCTACACTAGGATATAGATCTTCAAATCAACACTCAAATATCTCCAAATGGTCCCTAAGCAAGGTGTTCATTTCCTTTTCAACACAAAACATAAGACTACATGGAGACCTCAATTGATCAAACATAAGCATACACATTCGCATTTGCTAGTACATTTTGTACCTCCTAGAAGTGTATTCTCCCTTTTAGCTTTCCCATAATGCTTCTCTTTATCCACTTAAATTCTTCATATGGAAAACGCTTGTTGAATGACCATTATGCATATCACTCCTTAACCCTACCTTGACCTTAACCCTACCTTAAATTGGTTCGTAATCACCCACCAAGGCTTCCTTATAGAACTTATGGTATTTACTCACATCTAGTAGGACCTTTCTCTTCGAGAACTCCATTATCTTATTACTTTCCCTTCCTTAGACATGCTAGAAAGCCTTTCTACCCATCCATAGTCTAATATTTTCACCTTGATGTATCTCCCATCCATGCATTTGTCATTGCCATAGGTAATGGCCCTATTCATCTCCAACTCATCTCGATACCTTATAAAGGTGAATGTTGTTTCTCTGCTAGGCTTTCTTCTTTTCAACCTTTGTATATAAAATCTAACACGCTACCATAGAGGCTGAAAATGTCTCTCAAGTCAAACCATGGAACTTTTACACTAACATCATCCACAAACATCATGTATAGTTTGGCTCTCCAACTATCCGGTATCCTAATGTCCTTTATTTAGTGGCCAAAATCTCAAAGCCATTTGACATTTGAAACCTTTTTATTACTTGTTAGTAGATTTAAAAACTAAAGAAAGAAAGCAATATGATAGGATCATGGATTGAAAGTTAGTTGGATATGTAGTATACATTTTGGGTTAATATCGACTTTTAAATTTTGAATGCAATGTCAAATAAACCATTTAGACATATAGATGTTGACTATATTGACCTTTTTTTATCTAATTATATTGATTAGACTTTAGCCTTCCTAAATTTTAATTCGATGCATAATAGCTTGAAAATATGAAAAAAAATATTCGTAATTCTATAATTCATCAAAGACAAAAGTAATTGAAAGGGAAGTTCATTTTTTTTGTAAACTTTGTAATATATATAGGTACAGGAATTAATGCACAGATGAGGATAATGAACTCCGAAAAAGTTTGTTCTTATTTAGGAGGAGAGTTACAAAATTTGTAGCATTTTGTCTATTTATTATTAAATTTCCTAGATGGACATTAAGAAGATGACTAAAAAAGTGGGTGTATAATCAGATGTAGATGTTATTCTAGTTTCAACAGTTCATGCAAATGTTGGTCCCATTGGAGTGATAGAGGGGGGTGAATAGCACTAAAAATTTTGCTCAACCCTTTAAAGCTTATAGAGCTCTTAATCAGCTAGATGAAGGGAAAGACTAGAACTTAGTAGAATTACAAGACACCAAGTAAGGAAGGGTAAAGAGAAATGGACAATGAAAGAGTGTTTATATTGGTTTAGTGTCATTGATCTAGATCCACTACCTTGATCTCCCAAAGAAGGATTTTCAACCCAACTTCATTATACCAATGGAATTAACAGCTTCCACCAAGCTTTTACAAGGTGAGCTTCTAACCCAAGCTCTAATCCCTTACAACAAGCTTTAGAGTGCTTCCCATACTCTAATTTTCCAAAAAAGAGATGAAAAAAAAAGTACAACTAATTACTTTTACAGATCTAAAAAGATTACAATCAAGCTTAAACATTTTTTCAATGATAGGAATGAAGAACAAGTGTTTTTGGTGAAGGTACTTTAGCTTTGTTGCTAAAAATGGCTCCTTGGTACTTCAGTCTACCTTTTTTTACTGTTGGAGCTTCAATTTATACTTGGGGAGACAAATTTTACTGTTCAAGATAGATTCTAGCCGTTAAGAACAACTTTGATGCCATTCTAGCCGTTATTTTGTCCTTTAGTGTTTAAATTCAAAAAGGTAGACAAAGTTTGGCTAACTGGCTACAGGCAGCTTTAACTGAGTATAATTTTTCTGGCTTGCATTGTCTTACTACTGTGTGTTTTGCGTTAACTAATTACAATAGGCTTTAACCAATTATAGTTTTTTTACCGTGTATTGTCTTGCTACTATGTGCTCTTCGTTAACCAATTACAAGAGGCTTTAACCGATTAGGAGATCTCACTCTTCAAGCCATTTTGCTTCAATAAACTTTCTCTAATTGGTTAACTCTCCGCTTAACTGATTGGAGTTTTACTTCCTTTAATCTTAACCGATTAACATAAGCTCTAATCAATTAAAAATTCTTTGAATTTGCACTTTTTCATTTTGAATCCCTTCAATGGTCAAGTTTATTTTGAAATTGAATTTTGGCACTTAAAGGATCTTCAAATGTTGTGCTCTAACTGATTATCCTCATGCCTTAACCGATTAGCACATATTTGTTTTTCTTTGTCCAACACTTTCCTAATCAGTTAAGCCTAGTGCTAACTGATTAAAATTTTTCTGTTTTACTTCAACTTGTCACACTGTCATCCTTAACTAATTAAGGCTTTTTATTAATCAGTTATAAAAGTTCTATCTTCACTAACTCATTTCATCTTACTCATTCTAACTGATTAATCTATCATTTACATGATCTTGTTTTTAAACACTAATTTTATTGAGGGAATTAGGTTTATCCTGCATACTTAAATAGTAAAATTAGACATCAATGAATGAAAAATGTTTTGTTATCATCAAAAACATATGGAGTCAACATTCTCCCTTTTTTTTTGATAATGACAAAACACTCCTAGATTAAAAGTGCAATGTCTATATATGTAAAAATATCTTATGTGCAGATATGGGGATTACTCCCCCTAAATATGTGCTCCCCTTAAAATATATCAATGTACAGATATAAGCATTCAACATGAGAATATATATATAATCATCCAAAATTGAACTTATATATACTCAGCAGTTCAACATAAAAACATAGTACAAAACACAAACACATAAACATAAACAGTGTTCATCCCATCATTCTATTTTCTCCCCTTTTTTTGTCATCAATTGAAAAAGAGGCGTAAGTCTGGGGTTCAACTAATCAGAGTCTGATGAACACTCATTCACTAATGATTCATCAATTCCTAACTGAACATTTAAAAGAGCAACATGGAAGGAATGAAAGGATTCATGCTTAGATGAGGATCAAAGGGATATAAGTTCAAGGGATGCTGGTTTGAAGGTTGGTTTGGCAGTGGATTCAGCTATCTTAGTAGATTTTCTTCTTCTGACTACCTTGGTCTTTGTGGCAATTGTTTTTCTTCCTTTGCCAATAATTTTCTTAGTTACAAACCTACTGACTACTGTTTTTCCCTTATCCTAAGATATTTGGCATGCAATTTTCTCTTGGTCCTGTTGTGATGACTGAGCTTCCTATTTCATTTTCTCTTTTTGTTAGGCCTGGTCAGCTTTAGCTTCCTTGAGAATTTTAGTGATAAAATCTGAAAGCAAGATGCCTTCAGATTCTTCAAGGGGATTCTCATTTATTTTTGCAATTGCTGAATTTTCTTTATTCAGGTTTGTATCCTTCTCCACTATTTTTTCTTAATCATTTTCCTTTTCCATTTCTTCATCCTCATTTTCTTTTTTAATTCCTTCAGCTGGTTTTGTTTCAGGACTTACTTCAGCACCTTGTTCTTTGTTTTCATTGACAGTTTTTCCTTTCACAACTTCATCTTCATGGTCAAATGCTTGTAAGTCAAACTACTTTGTGGCAATCCTTTCACTAGTCACACTTGCAACTGTGATTTGAGCTTTAGAGGTAAAGGGTTTGGTTGCTTTCTCTTGGAGTAGGAGATGTTCAAGATGTTATAGTTTTTCCTCAATTTTAACGATCTTCAGCTTGTTCAGTTAGCTTTCCATCAATTCTCATAAGAAAGTTGAATATCATTTCACTTTGGGAGGGGGCTTGACTGACTCTGGCTTGAGGTGTAAAAGGAGTTTTCGTTCCAGATGGAATTTGGGTGCCTCTAATGGATTTAATGCATTCGTCTCTCTCCAGCTTATATCCTATCTTCCTTACAGTCCCCAAGAAGATTCCTTGATCTTCGTTTCTTATTAAATCAACTTAAAATCTGATACTCCAAATCCCTTTTTTCTTGACAAATGATGTGATGATGTTGCCATATGGCAATATAGCTTTGTCCCCTAGGCATGTCCCTCTGATTTTCTCAATCATAAACTTAGCTACATTTAATGAAATTTCATTGAAAGTAGATTTCATGAGCCAAAAGTCTTAAGTACTTACTGTTGTTGATTTCTCACACAAGTGCACGTATCGTTGACAAGTAATATAGTAATGAAGTAGAGTATCGTTTCCCACAGAGAATTGCTTAATTCCTGCTGTTAACTACTAAAATTATAACACCCTAATTTTATCCAAACAATTAAAATAAAAAAATTAAAACTAATAAACTGAAACTAAAATTAAATAGTAAATAAAACTCACTTAAGTACTATACCTAAGATTATAATATCTCTCAATACTTCATCTGATTATTATCTCTCTTTCTTAACTTAGTTTAATGAATTAAATTGCTAACCTAAAGTCCTAAATTATTTACAAGTCTCTGTCGAGTTTATCATAAAAATACATCTCCCAATTAATTTACTATATGTCTATACAAATTAAATTGAAGAAAGATTCATTAAGTCTGTGCTTTAATCCTGGCTACGTATGGCTTATAAGTATATGTCTACCCTATATGTAAATCAAACCACTTAATCAACTAAGTGCATTCGATCATACGCTATTTTATTCAATGTCTACCTAAATCTCCTTCGTCAAAGTTTAACCTAGGTTTCCAATTCAATCTAATTGGAGTTCAGGCAATTAGAAGCATTAAGAACAGAATAAAATAAACAACTTAAATCTATCAAACATAAGCAAAAGAGAGATAAATAATTCAGACTACATATTAAGTTCAATCATTATCTTAGATTAAAAATTTAGTTCCCCATCAAGTCACACATTATCATTGAATAAAGTTTAAACAATAAAAACAAACTAAGAAAATAAGAGAATAATAAAAAAAATAAACTAAAGAATTATAATCTTGATCTTTCAAGTCTTCTTGAATCCTTCAAAATCTTTTCAGCTTTAATGACTTTGTGGTTCGACTCTCAGCTTTCAATCTGGTGTTTTCTTCTTCTTCCTCACGTCCTCCGAAAGGTTGTTTTTATAGGCTTTGAAGTTAGGCCAAGTTGGGTGAAGAAAGAAGTCAATTTCAGCTAGGATTTCCTTATCAAACTAAGTAAGTCGCAGCTTTGCCAAATTAATTAACAAAAATCGTAATTACTCTAGGACTGCTGCAGTGTGTCAACTTTAACAAAATTTTTGACCATCTTTCAAACCAAACTGGGCAAAGTGGTAAACATAAAAGTTGTATATTTTTTCTTATCTTTCCAATGGTCTAAGAATTGCTTCATTTAGAGCTCTGTAAAGAAAGTTATAGTTAAAATACCGAAATATGTGCAATGCAAGTCTGCACCTTGAAATTGCTCTCCTTCTTTTACTAAAATTCTTATTTCAAACACCTACAAAAGCACAAATAAATCAATAACAACCTATATTAACCACATTAACATCAAATTAAGCATAAAATTAACCATGATTAGATTGACTCACCTAAAATAAGTAATTTAAAATAATTAAATAAAATCTACTAATTTCTATGCATTACTACAAAAACTAAGTCAAATTTTTATCAAAATTAAGCTCAAATAACTCTATATTATAGAGTTATCACTTACATAACTAAAACTGTTGCTTCTTCCATAAAGTGTGGTAGTAATGAAATAGTGGAAGATTCTTAGTTGAGCATTTTTTATGTCACTAGCATAACTCTTAAATGGAAACTTCTCTTGTCTCCCAATCATAATCTCCTATATAGGCCTAGGATCATATTTTCCTAGTATCTTATATTCACCTACTTCAAATTCCGTTTTCAAAAATTCTCCTAGGTCTTTGGTAGTAATCTAAAACTTTCTACCACTCAGAAAAATATTTAACCCATCTTTTATAAATTCCTCTTGATTGACAACTTCATTCTTATTCAAGGCTACACTAAAGTAAAACTCTTTAACCAGTGTGCGACTAAACATCTTATCCGCAAAAGTACTTAGATTTTTCAATTTTAATTCATTAAAATATTTTACCAAATCATTCTTCATAGTGGGCACTTCATCGAAGCTCTGTCAGTCAAAAAAATTTTATCACAAAAGGTTGCATTCTCTATTTTCTTAAATCTATCACAATGAATCTTGTTTTTAAATCGAGAATCAGAAGTGTTACCTTTTTCAATAGAGGCCTCGACAGCGACTGTCCTTTTCTCTTTCCCTGACCTTTTTTTCACACTTTCTCCTTTTTTCTTGACTGAAATACCTTGAGTTTTACTCTTTTTCTTTAGAGGAAGAAATGAGGGATCATCACTGTCAAACCCTGCTTTGTAAAATAATTATAATGTCATTCACATGCTCAATAGAATGTTTGTATATTTAGGAAGTTCGAGAAATCATTAAAAGACGATATTGCCCCTAATGGTACCATTAAGTCGATTAAGTCTCGAACTAGTTCAAATAGGAATTTTAAGGTGAAAATAAGAGTTTCACAGTTCAGGATGACTCAAAATGGTAATTAGAGTTCGATGATCAATTCGGAGTCAAACTGAAATTTCACTATCTAGGGGCAAAATTATAATTTTACACACCCACCACTTGTCATGCTCATAGAATTCATTCATTGACTTTTTATGCTATAGATAAGTGCGAAAATATATGTGGTGGAGATAAAAAGTTTAAATTTTTTAAAGTTTTAAAAATGGACCAATAAGAAAATGACAAGTGTCAAGTTGAGAATATATTATTATTTAGCTTAAAAATCAGCATAAATCAGCCTATTATCTCTCCAAATATTTGGCCAAGCAAGGAAAAGAGGGAAACAAAGGAAGAACAAACCCTAGGTGGAGAATTTCAAGAGAAAAAGTGTGAAAAATCAAGGAAAACAAGTGAAAAAGGTAGGATTTTTCAATTTAAACTTGAAATCTATTTTCCTTAAGCATTTCTCCTTATTTTTCATGGTTAAATTACATGTTTTCATGGTGAATTCATGGCTGGTCAAAATGGGTATGGAGAGAGAATGAAGTTGGAATTGTTTGATTTTAAGTTATGTCAGTGGTTAAGGTTAGTTTAGCATATTTAGAAGCAAAACAACAAGAAAAGAATCCATTTTTTCCATGAATCTTCATTGGCCGAATCTTCTTTGATGTGTGTGGGTGATGGATTGTTATTATTTCAAGAGAAATGGCTTAGAAAATGATGAATAATGGTAAGAAAATTAAGTAGGAAAAATCATGGTGTTAGTGCACTGTAATGGCCGAATTTTTCCATGAAGAAATGGGAGGGTTTTGATGCTGAAATT
>NC_030851.1:12464186-12465208 GCF_000208745.1 Theobroma cacao | reverse complement strand
ATATATATATTGTTTTACATTAAAATAGATTACTTTAATTAATATTTTATTTTATTTTATTATTAAAAAAAAAAGAGAAATGAAAAAATTGGTACGAAAGCCTTGCGAGGTCTCGAAGGGCATTTGGGGGAAGAATGTCTGTCAAGGCTTCACGGCGATTGTCACGGGCTCGATGGGAGTTCCGGGTCGTGACAATCACCCACTCTTTTACCATTTTCCTTTATCAGCAACCTAGTGCGTGAGAAAGATTCCAGCCATGGAATTTCTGATGGTGTGGATTTAAGGTTTGTGTAACGACCCAACCTCGGTCACTACCGACGACCGAGACCTCTGGAAGATCCCGTCAAGTCTCGAACAAGCCTCTATAAAATTCTCGAGACATTTATTAAAAATGCTCTCACTTGCATAAGCGATTAATAATAATAGTCGTACTACTATTTTTTTTTTAATTATAACAATTAAATGTCAACCACCAAGTTTTTAACAATACATATCCATGAATTACAATAATTCACAACATCTAAAAATCTTATGTAACTTAACCCTAGACAGCAGAGGGACTCGAAGCGGGCTAAGAGATCTCTTTACTTATTCTCAATAGACTGAACACGCTGATGAGTACACGCTAGGCTGATCCCTGCCTGAAAAAGGGAAAATGAAAGAGGTGTGAGTCTCATAGACTCAGTGATCATCATCGACCCCGTGAGCAGGCGGGAGGGGAAACAAACGTAAAGGTGGAATGTTTATAAACCCGAGTAAGCATAGAAAATACATTCCATAAAACCAAGAGATTTGTTTTTATACCTTACAATTCTTAAAAATAATAATTTCCAAGTAAACATGTATGGAGACAGTTGTATTTAAGATACTAGAAAATCTTTCAACCCCGACATCTAGTCAACATTAAATTCAATGGCAAGTGAAAAATGAAAATTCTTAAATATAAAAAAAAAAGTAAATTAATTGATCACCAATGAATAGATAAATTTCAATTGCCATTAAATAAATAAAAAATTTACTAT
>NC_030851.1:12405361-12462527 GCF_000208745.1 Theobroma cacao | reverse complement strand
CACCGCTACTGCTCCCTTTTTCTTTCTTCTTCTCTTTCTCTTTCTTTTTCTTCTCCCCGAGATGCTGCTCCCCTCTCTCTTTTTTTCTTTTTTTTTTCTCTCATTTCTCTCCCTCGGGCCCCCTACTCTCTTCCTTCACTTTCTTCTTCTATTTCTTTCTTATCTTTTCTCCTTTTTTGGCAGCTTGACTTTTCTTCTTCTCTCTCCTTTTTTCCTTCTCTTTTTGGCTAGCCCCCCACTTACATCTTCTTCCTTTTTTTTTCCTTTTTATGAGTGAGGCATCACAGTCTCCCCCACTTAAAACAAATTCTTCCTCAAATTACATCAACATAAAAACTCTTAAATAAATATGGATATTCTGCTAGCATTTTCTCTTCGGTTCCCAAGTCGCCTCTTCTACCGAGTGGTTTTGCCATACTACTTTCACTAAGACGATATCCTTAGAGTGAAGCCTCTTTACTTGATAGTCCACTATAGCTACAAGCTGCTATTGGTACTTCAACCCATCTTGTACGCATTCTCAACATTGGGGGAAAATTAACATCTTCAATTATCCCCACATACCTCATGTTTATCCTACACTTATGCACTCTAATCATCTCCATCTTTCCGTTAATTACACGTTTGAAGATTCACATTTCTATATATCATTCTTAATTTAATATGATCCAAATTATATGGAAAAGCAATTCACTTCAATCTTTATCTTTAATTGAAATTCTTTCATTCACCATTTAATTCTTTTCAGTAGTTCTAGTCCTTCATGCTTTAAAATATTTATCATTATTATGACTTGGAACTTTCTAACCATCCTTGTCTAAATTAGATTTTATCCTTCTTACTCAATTCCCTTCAAATGCTCACATTATAACACTAGCACCATTTATTCTTCATCCATCGTATTATTACCGCATAAAGAATTTAGCATCATTATGAAATAACTCTTTATTTACTCTTGCATCTCGATCATATCATTCCATCTTGAATATTGTTCCGGAATTCTCTTTATATCCACATAGTTGAATTTCTAATGGTATCTCTTATCATTGTATCATTTATGCAACTCATCAGACATATTGTGTTCAAAACTCAATCACTAAAAATAATTCTTCACTTCCACTGGTTACATACGAAACTCCACATATACACATATATATACTCATTTAAATGTCAACTTTCATCACCATATTTAGGGACCCTTGTCCACTATACTCGGATTGGATTCCTTTTTTACTTTTCTAAATTCTGATATTTCTAGTTTATCCTTTTATTTCACTTTCAAAGATCATATTTAGTCCATGAACACTAGATTATAATCAATTTCCAAATTACTCTCTGAACATTTAAGTTATCATTCATCTTGCATTCGACCATACTTTGTCCCTCATATAGTCCATGTGAACTCACATTATGCCAATGCACAAGTTTACGTATTCATTAATCCTTCAAACACATTCAATCCAAAAGCATGCACTTATCCTCTGAAATATTTGGATGTGTCCTCATCCATTCTGTCAAGCCTAGCGCTATAATATACTTGCCATGTCATTCATGTATTTGACAACATGCTTGTATACTTGAATACCTCGAAAAAATCATCAAAAGTCGGTAGTGTACCTAGTGGTACAACTAAGTTGATTTAAGCCTCAAACTAGTTCAAATAAAGATTTTAAGATGCAATTGAGAGTTATTGAATCTTAGAATGACTTAATATGGTGATTCAAAATTCGGGGATTGATTTGGAGTTCAATTGGAATTTTCATAACGTAGGGGTAAAATGGTCATTTTTCCACCCGAGGGCAAATTTGGGATGGTGGATAAATTTTTGATCAAGTTTGACTATTTGGAACATAATTTGAGCTTGAGAAGTGAAAAATTTTAATTCTGAATATTTTTCAAACATAAGGGCAAAAAGGTCATTTCACATGTCCACAAAGACATAATTAGAATTTTTGAAATTTTACACCACCTTGACACTTGTCAAATCCATGAAATTCATTTTATACTTTGGATAATTGAGAGATTTTATGTGGTGGAGAAGAAATGCTTAATTATTAAGTTTTATGTATAGACCAATCGTATGGTGACAAGTGTCAAGCTATAATATTATTATATTTTCCTTTATAAACACAACTAAAACTCTCCCATCTCATTTCTCTTGGCCGACCAAGGCAAGAACAAAAGGGAAAAAGCATAGAACAAACCCTAGAGAAGAAAATCAAGAGAAAATTCATTGGATTTCAAGGAATTAAGCAAGTAAAGGTAAAATTTCTTAATTCTAGCTTGTGATCTACTTTTCCTATGCATTCTTTTTCAATTACCATGGTTAAAATTCAAGATCTCATGAAGGATTCATGGCTGACCGAATTTAGGGAGAGAAGATTTGATGATTTATTTGGTTAGATTTCAAGGTATCTTAGTGTTTTTAGTTGTTTGGTGATGTTTAGCATGAAAAACAAGCAAGAAATTTCATGCCCTTCACCCACACTCCTTGGCTGAAATTTTCAAGAGAGAAATTGGATAATGGACTTTGATGAATTTCATGCTATTTAGGTGTTTTTAGTTGTTTTATGATGTAAGGTGTAAAAATCAAGCATGAAAATTACATGTTCTACACTAAACCTTCAATGGCCGAATTTTACAAGGAAGATATTGATGATGGATTTTTGTGATATTACATATTATTTAACTTGTAATTGATGACTTGGAGTGTTGGAAGTGGAATCAAGTTAATTGGAGTTGAATTGGATGTATTGGCCAATTAACCGGTGTATAGATCGAATTAGGCCAATACCATTTTATTTCGATAAATAATTGAAGCTACGTAGAACACCATATTTAGATAATAATATGAACATTTCGCATCCCATTTCATGCATTCATATAGAGCCTAAATTAGTTTTATAACGGTTTAGTACAAATATAGTAAATTGCTTGTTGTGCATTATGTTTAGGTGGTGAAACTTTCGATAAGGGTAAGGAGATTGTACCCGAAGATCAGGACTAAGAGTACTTCGACTCTCAATATTGTGAGTAACCTTATTATCGTCTTAATTATCTAAAGTAGTTTTTATTCGTTTTTGTGATTTTATAGAAAAATGAGTTTAAATGGTAAATCCTTATGTTTTATAAGTAAAATGTGATTAAATGAAATGAGTTTTATAAATCATTTTTAAATTGAATGATGATTTTAGAAATTGAGTAATTGGAGATTGTTTGATTGTGTTGTAAATTTATGGTTTGAATTGAATGGCTTATAGTGATATTGGCATGAATGGCTGAATTGGAAATTGTGTTGAAATTGTATGAACTGTTTGTTTTGCCTTAACAGGCTGGGTAGTAATATAATTGTCATGTCATGCTGTCGAAACTTTTAATGATTTGGTGGGATATTGATTAGTCACTGCAGTGGTGGGTTTTCGTGGACCAACCTATTAGAGAGGGGCACGGTAAACTCAGTTATATTTTGCCTCGGTACAAGAGGCACAGAGGGTATCTCCTGAGGTAAAGCTTTAGAGTTCACTACAGCAAAACCACCACGTGAGGGTGAACTCAGCCAACGCTAAGGAACTGCTATGCTATTAAACGTAAAAATGTGTTTTATGTGTATATGAACTTTTCTTTAACAGCCTTGGCGGACTCAATTGGATGCCCCGGCCAAGGTATCCCCGAGAATGAGTTTTGGCACGAGCCAAATTTTTAAGAAATTCATAAGCCATGTTGATTATTTGAGTGAAATGAAATTATTTTATTTAGTTGAAATGAGTTTGAAACGTTATGAATCATAGTACGATGAACTATTTTAAATTGTCTCTATTTACTCAACTTTAGATATTTTAGATAATGTTTGTTTACTCATTGGGTTTATAAAAACTCACCCCTTCTTTTTACCCATTTCAAGCTTAAGATAGTTTGTAGATAGCCGATTTTGTCGAGGATTGCTTTTGGATCTGCATTCTTAGAAATTGAAGGTCTACAGTCTTGCATATTTTCTGTTATATCGGGGCCCACATGTCATTGTAGAATATTTTGTATACCTGGCTGTGTGTGCCACTGTATGTACGAATTTATTTTGCTTTTATGCTGCAAAAATTATTTACGCAGAGTTCTATAAATATTGTTTTATAAGAAAATAGAATATTTTATTTAATATTTTTATTTAGTTTGATTAGCCATAATTTCATTATAAAGGGATGATTTAGATTACTAAAATTATTTTTAGATAAGAAATGTATATTTTTCGATCGTATGCTGTATTTTTACCAAGTTTCAAAATTTTTGGGTAAAAATGGCCAAAATACCCCTGTGTGGCCGAAATTATTTTTTTGTTTGTTTTGACTTAAAAATAGTTTATTTTCCCTTAAAACATGATATTTAGTAACTATTGCTCACAATGGAGATGTAAAATTGATGCGAGAGCCTTGTAAAGGTTTCGGTTGGCATTCAGGGTAATGAATGTCTATCGGGACATCGCGGCAGTTGTCACGAGTTCGAGGAGAGTACCAAGTCGTGACACAATCATACCTCTATTTATGTTCTTAGGCTTCTAATACACCACATAATTGACCTTGTCTTATTACTAATCTCTTTTGTTTCAACGATATCAAATAAGATTGCAAATCCTCCTAACGATACTATAACTTTGTTCTGTTGTTATGCCAACCTCAAATTCATTCACAATTTCCTCACTTGGTCTTAGAGTTTTCTTTATTTCTCAAAATTCATCTTTAATCCACTCAATATCCCTCTTAATTTAGCACATTGTAGATTATCTTAAATACTCCAAACTCGTAAATTACAACTCCAAGTGCATGCCCACATTTTGATAACCTTTATATATATATATATATATATATGTATATATATATTTCATGATCATAAAAACTACAATTTGCAAAACTAACTTTTTATCATACGCATGTTATCAGAACATTAATTTCAACATATGTATTTCACCCTTTTTTTGTGGTATGCCAAAATCGTCGTTTAGGCATATTTCACTACTAGCAATCATATTCCTTTACCATAACATTTAGTGCAAATTTGATTAGGCAATTGTCTCCAAATAACTCTTAAATACATAAATATCAAATAATACACCACCTAATATTAAGATATTGACTTTACTCATCGATCCTTAACCAATCACATCGATACAGTGAATAATTCACTTAATTACTGCATCTCGCCTTTACGGTCATAAGATGAAAGTTGCCTTAACTTCGGATGTAGAAACTCCCTCTTAGAGCATATCCAAAAATCATAATTGTGAAAGTTCAACACCATTCATATACGGGCATAACAAGCTTAATTATCATAGTGCACTTACCTCCGTGCACATAAGTATTGGGTTACACCTCCCACAAGGCTTAGATTTATAAATCTCAACTGAATCTTAACAATCGCTATTTATTCTAGTCAAAATATGCCCCTTATTACCATTATCGTATGTCTTCCTTTATATTAGCCTCAAATACAACCCATAGTCCCCTAATTCTCTTCTCATTGACAATCATGGGCTCAAGTTATAACTCTACCAAATGACTAAGTTATTTCGGACCTATTAGTCCTACTCCACTCTCCTCCATACTTCGTTGGAGGAATGCGTTATTATAGTAACTGTTCATTAGGAGCATTTGCTTTAAAATCCTTCCAACAATAGCTCGTGTCTCGGGTGGCATCTCAAACCCGAACAACGGCACCACTTATGATCGTTACATGACGATAGCAAAAGGGTAGGTTACTAGGAATAAGAGTTTATATAGCCTCTTGTCTATGACTTGTGCTGCATCCACAAACCATAAATAAGACTCTATATTAACTCTGACAACTCCGCTGACTGACACAAGAATTTTTAGGACTCGACTAAACCTAAGGCTCTTATACCACCTTTGCAACGACCCAACCTCGGTCGCTACCTGCTTTCGAGACCTCCGAGAGATCTTACAAAGTCCCGAACAAGCCTCTATGAAATTCTCGAGACATTTATTAAAAATGCTTTCACGTGCATAAACGATTAATAATAATAGTCGTACTACTGATATTTCTTTTTAAATTATAACAATTAAATGTCAACCACCAAGTTCTTAACAATACATATCCATGAATTACAATAATTCACAACATCTAAAAATCTTATGTAACTTAACCCTAGACAGCGGAGCAACTCGGAGCAGGTTAAGAGATGCCTTTACCTATTCTCAGTAGATTGAACATGCCTATGAGTACACGCTAGGCTGATCCCTGCCTGAAAAAGGGAAAATAAAAGGGGTGTGAGTCTCGTAGACTCAGTGATCATCATCGACCCCATGAGCAAGCGAGGAGGGGAAACAAACATAAAAGTGGAATGTCTATAAACTTGAGTAAGCGTAGAAAATACATTCCATAAAACCAAGAGATTTGTTTTTATACCTTGCAATTCTTAAAAATAATAATTCCCAAGTAAACATGTATGAAGACAATTGTATTTAAGATACTAGAAAATCTTTCAACCCCGACATCCAGTCAACATTAAATTCAATGGCAAGTGAAAAATGAAAATTCTTAAATATAAAAAAAAAAGTGAATTAATTGATCACCAATGAATAGATAAATTTCAATTACCATTAAATAAATAAAAATTTTCAAGTATTAATGCCATTTATAGTAAAATAAAAATCCACAAGGGAACATCATCCTCGGGTAAGTTTAATATAGCCCTTAGGCTTACTCTCTCAGACATCATCACCTACTCGTGGGAACTGCCCACGCCACCATATGAATCGGGGCTTCAGGTCCCCCTTTACCTACTTGTGGGAACTACCCACGCCACCATACATAAATCGGGACTTCAGGTCCCCCTTTACCTACTCGTGGGAACTACCCATGCCATCATACATAAATCGGGCTTCAAGTCTCCCTTTACCTACTCATAGGAACTACCCACGCCACCCAATATGAATCGGGGCTTCAAGTCCCCCTTTACCTACTCGTGGGAACTACCCACGCCACCCAATATGAATCGGAGCTTCAGGTCCCCCTTTTTAAATCAAATATCAATCACGTTCAAATAAAAATCATTGCCCTTTTAATGCATTTGCAAAACATAATAGTTTGTAAACAATATAATCATAAATCAATGTTGTGTATATTGTATCTCAAAGCATGGTATATTTACCAAATCAGCATGCTAAGTGAAATAGATAATTTATCCTCAAATTTCATGAATTAATACAAAAGGCCATTGGCCTCAACATCACACAAACTTGCAAAGTATGATTTTGAAGTGAAAAGCCAATCAAAGGTTTGTTTTCCCGTATTTAAAAGCATATAGATATATATATTTATATATATTATAAAAAAATGGATTTAAAATCTTTGTCACAAACACAAACAACCTAAAGCTTTCTACCAACTCATGCCGTCCATAATTTCGTCAACTATCAAATGTAACATATATGATATATTATTGGAAAATAATTTTAAAATCTAGCACCCACTCACCTTAAAATAGCGGGACGCTACATCACTATTTTTACTTGTCAATGGTTCGTTATTTCCTTCAGCTTGCCACCACAGCGCACCATCTTTACTTCTTACTCTTAAATATTGATACCCACTTAATATATATATATATTTATTTATATTTATATTTTTTTTCCTTTTTTCTCTTTTTTTTCTCTCTTTTTTTTCCCTCGACACGCTGCTGCTCCTTTTCTCTTTCTTCTTCTTTTTCTTCTTTCTTTTTTCTTCTTCCTTTTTCTTTTTATTTTTTCTTCTTCTTCTCCTCGACATGTCGCTGCTCTTTTTCTCTTTCTTCTTTCTTTTTTTCTTTCTTCTTTTTCTCTTCGGCACCGCTGCTGCTCCCTTTTTCTTTCTTCTTCTCTTTCTCTTTCTTTTTCTTCTCCTTGAGATGTTGCTCCCCCTCTCTCTTTTTTTTATTTTTTTTCTCTTCTTTCTCTCCCTTGGGCCCTCTACTCTCTTCTTTCTCTTCCCTCTTCTCTTTCTTTTTTGTCTTTTCTCCCTTTTTGGCAATTTGACTTTTTTTCTTCTCTATCCTTTTTTCCTTCTCTTTTTGGCCAGTACCCCACTTACTTCTTCTTCCTTTTTTTTCTTTTTTATGAGTGAGGCGTCACAGTCTGATTCTCAAAAGCTAATGAGAGTTTGAATTTTCTTTTTTTTTTTGGGTCTTTGATTTTGTGGGGAATGGATTTTCTACGTAGATGAAGGGGTTTTAAGAGAGAGTTTAATAATCGGTTATCTCATGTTTTGGTAAGTGGTTTCCTATACCAGCTGCTCAGTATTTTTTTTTTTAAAGATTTTCCCATGCGATAATTTTTTACTGGCAGAGGTGCTCTAATCGATTAGCCTATGTCTTAACTGACTACTGTGTCCTTGACTTAAGGCTTTTCAAGGTATCAAACTTTTATTAATTGATTAGAGAAACCTTTAACTGATTAAAAGTTTAATGACTTAGCTTAGCCAACTTAAGATAGAGATGTTTTAATTGATTAAAGGGGGTCCTAACTGATTAATATGAACTTCATTTCCTTTCTAATGTCCCTTTAACTAATCAAAACATTTCCTAATTAATTACATCAAGGAATGAATACAATCATCATGAAACATATCATCAAAAACATGATCAATTTAGCTCAGTCACATTTCATTAATATCTAGCATTCCTAGTTCTCTTCTAATTCTACAAAATTGATCTTCATTCAATGGTTTTGTGAAAATATCAGTTAATTGATGCAAGGTGTCCACAAAATCTATTTTAATATCTTCGTTAAGCACATGATCTCTAATGAAGTGATGTTTAATTTCTATGTGTTTAGTTTTAAAATGTTGAATAGGATTTTTTTAGATATTTATGGCATTCATGTTGTTTACTACCTAGTGAAATTTATTTAGCTTCAACAACATGATTGAAATCTTGCATGTAGGCATAGATTAAATAATATATTAGGTCTACTTTCTGTTAAATAAAGTAGTGAACCAACCATACCTATATAAAGTTTTTGATCCACATTCTTTTCCTTTTTCATCTCTATCAAATTTTGTAGAATGATGCGTAGGTGTTTCAATTGACTTTAGATTCAACACAGCAAACTTCTTCAGCATTTTCTAAATGCATTTTGCTTGGTTGATGAAAATCTCATCCTCACATTACTTGATTTGTAGACCAAGGAAGAAATTTAATTCTCCCATCATAATCATTTCAAACTCACCTTGCATTTTCTTAGCAAAATTCTCACGAAATTTTTCATTAGTAGTACCAAAGACTATATCATCCACATATATTTGAATAACAAGTAAATCATTTTTTCTTTTCTTAATAAAGAGTATAATATCTACACTCCCCTTAGAAAATCCTTTTTCAATCAAAATTTTTGAAAGCTTTTCATACCAAGCTCTAGAAGCTTGCTTCAATCCATGTAATGCTTTGTATAATTTATAAACATGATCAATATTTTCAAAATCTTCAAAATCGAGGGTTGTTTCACATATACTTATTTTGAATTAAACCATTTATAAAATGCATTTTTAACAACCAGTTGGAACAATTTGATATTCATATAACGTGCATATGCAAGCAAGAGTCTAGTTGCATCTAATCTAGCTACGAAAGCAAAAGTTTTATCATAATCAATACCTTTCTCTTAATTGTAACCTTAAGCGACTAACCTTACTTTGTTTCATACCGTATTACCTAACTTATCCGATTTGTTCCCAAATACCCACTTGGTACCAATAGTAGGATGGTTGGTTGGCCTTGGAACTAATGTTCAAACCTTGTTCCTTTCAAAGTGGCTTAGTTCTTCATGTAATGCAATCATCCAACTTTCTTCCTTTTCATCTTCCTTAAAGTCCTTGGGTTTTACTTGTGAAATGAATGCTACATATTCACAAGCTTCCCTTAATCCTCTTTTAGTTTTTACACCTTCCGATGGATCTCCAATGATTTACTCTAGAGGATGATTTTTTAAAAATTTTCAACTTCTAGGAAAATCATTATGTTAATTTTATGTTCTTTCTAAGTCCTTTAATGGTGGTTCTTCTATGTTCACCAAGCTCATTCTTTTCATTCTCTTCTTAATTTCATCTGCATCATCACCATCGAGAACTACCTTTCTTGGTATGGCATTAGTCTCATAAAAAAACATGAAAAACTCTTTTATAACTAAAGATCTTTTGTTAAACACTCTATACACTTTAGAATTTAGTCCATAATCTAAGAAAAGATATTCATCTCTCTTAACATCAAATTTTTCCAATGTGTGTTTTTCATTATTTAAAACAAAACATTTGCATACAAATCTCCTTAAGTGTGAGATGTTCGATTTTCTTCCTTTGTAAGGCTCATAAGGAGTTTTTTGAAATCATAAGCCTAGTGGAAACTTTAAAAAAATAGGAGTCTGTATTTACAACTTCAACTCAAAAGTATTTTGACAAATTGTTTTCACAAGGCAATGTTCTTGTCATTTCTTTCAAAGTCCTATTTTTTTCTCTACAACTCTATTATGTTGTGGAGTTCTAAAGGCTGAAAAATTGTGATCAAAACAATTTTTATTGCTAAATATTTTAAAATAACAATTTTCAAAGTCATCACCCTGGTCACTTCTAAGGCTAACAATGGAAATCCCTTTCTTATTTTGCACTTTCTTATAATGTTTAACCAAAGCATGCAATGCACAATCTTCGTAAGCAAGGAAATACAACCAAGTATACCTAGAGTAATCATCAACAATAACAAAACCATATGACTTGCCCCCATGCTAGTAACATCAATAGATCCAAACAAGCCAATGTGCAATAATTCAAGTAGTCTAAAAGTTGAAATCACTTTCTTTCATTTAAAAGAACTTTTTACTTGTTTTCCAAATTGAAATGCAACACGAATTTTATTATTTAAAAAAAAAACTTTGAAAGTTCAATAACCACATCTTTTCTTAAAATCTTTGAAAATGTGTCCATGCTATCATGTCCTAGTTTTCTATGCCACAACCAACTATCACACACATCATTGGCCACAAGACAAGACTCATTTTGAATATTAATTTCATCAAGAAAAATCACTTAAACATTTTCAAATCCTATGCTAATGAATACAACTTTGTTAGTGTCAATGTCAATCACATGGCATACATGACAATCAAAGAAAATTCTAAATCCTTTATCACTACGTTGACTAATGCTTAACAAGTTATGATTTAGACTTTCAACAAATAAAACATGCTTGATTATAGTTTGAGAAGTGTTACCAATGGTTCTAATTCCTTGAGTGATACCTTTGGAGTTGCAATCAAAAGAGACACTATCGTTTTTTTTTTATCAAGCTTGACAAACAAATATTCAATTCTAGTCATGTGCCTTGAGCAGCCACAATCCAAGTACCAAGGCTACTTTTCTTTTGGTTAAACTTTCAAACATTGTTCCTATCACAGCCCACTAAGCCCAAGCAAGCCTTTTTATGCAAACCCGATCATCATTCCCAACCATCATTTCTAAAACCACATATTGAAATTATGAACTAAAAATATTTCAATAATATTCTATAGTGACCCAAAACTCACAATTTTATTATATCAAAATAATGTCACTCATTTGCCAACTCATAGTGGCATCGGTAATCAAATATACATAATTGACTTATAATATGGATCCTAGCGGATTACATTACATATACGCGTTCACAGGTAACAGACCCTTGATTGTCAGTGGAGTGACCATGGGTGAAGGTACAGCTACTAAGATGCCATAGTACCTACCAAGAAGGCAAGCATATGTGGACAACTCAATCTAGGTCCCAACTACCTCCAAATCTGAAAACGTGAAGTTTAAAAACGTGAGTATAAAACTCAGTGAGTGAACATAAGAAGGAAACAAACAATCGATAGAAGGAATTTGGAAATCATGATGCACTTGTTTCAAAAGCAATGCAATTGATTTAATTTCTTACTAAAAACCCCTCATTTCAAACTTTTATCAATAACCTCATAGTGTTGCAAAAACCCATGATCAATCCATGAAGTTAAATGGGTGAAAAATATGTCAAAATCAAGCAAGGTAGCAAGCATGGCAGCAAGTTTCTCACTGTAGTGAGAAACAGTCTTAGTTTGCATATGTTTTATTTTTTCTATCATATCTCCCACTACAGAAGTCCAATTGACCTGATTTTTAGACCATTAGAAAGCTAAGAAGAAGGAATAAAACTTTTATGTTTACCATTTTTTCTAGTTAGGAAGGGAAGGTGGTCAAAATCTTCATCGAATTGAAAGTACTGCACCAAAACCTGAGAGTTTCTCGTTGCAGCGAGAATTAGGCCAATGTGACCCCCAAAACCCCAGAGTTTCTCGCTGCAGCGAAAATGAATCTTGTTGCAGTGAAAAATAGAGCATTTTAAGTGAAATGGGTCTTGTTACATCAAAAGCCATTTTATTTTTCAAATGAAAAGCAATTTGGGAGCAATTAACAATACCAACACACAACATAATCACAATTATTTTCATAAACTTTCTATAACATATATATGTTTGTATATACATACATCATCATGCATACCATCCCACCACACTCAACTCAATGCAATAGCATTATCATGTGTGCACTCCCTACTCACACACTTCAACATCATCACAGAACATTATTCATTAATACAAAACATATATTCATATATATACCTGCCAACATAATATAAAAGCACATGGATTCATCCTTTTACACATTTAACATTTTTCACAGCATCAAAACATTTTATCAAGGGCTTGTTCCCTGGCACACATTTTTAAAGAAAAGTTGGATAAAATCATTCAAATACATTACATTTCCCAAAGAAATTTTGAAATGCAAGTTCACTCACCAGTCTTATTGATTCTTTTGCTTGACTCTAACCTCAAATAATACTTCAAATGGACATGTGAGGCCTTGTTGGAACCTATACACACACAACATCACAACCAACCCAAATTGGCATTAATAAAATCCAAAAGCTCTTTCCTAATCAAGTTCCACTAGTTATTCCTAACTAGCTTCCAATTACCATTAAATGGCTAGTTATTCACACTACTCTAGTCACCCTAAGAGTGAATAAACAACCTCAATGATAAAACACTCACAAACCCCATTGTTAGCCATTATCAACAACTAAAGAAATTTAACCTTAACTTATACTCACCTTGATGGTCTTCGTAGTTGAATTCTCTTTCAAAATTCTTCAAGCTAACAAGGGAAATCACTCTCTCTCTCTCTCTACATGTCCAGCTAGTGAGAGGAAGATAGAAGTAAGACTTTTAAGGGTTTTAAGGTGAGAGGGTGAAAGAGCACAAAAGGTTCTATGAAAAAGTGCTTAAAAGCATGAAATTGAAGCTAGAGAGAAAAAGTTATGGAAGCTTTAAGGGAGGCTCCCATGGAGATGAAGAAACATGATAGAGGAAAGGAAGAAGAAATGGCTAGAAGCTGCTGAAAATTGCTGGAGCTTTAGATATTTATATCTAAAGTTTATCCATTTCTCACTTAAATTACCAAAATGCCCTTAACATGGTGACTTTGTCTTCCTCTCATCCTTTGTGTAACCTTTTACTCTTTTGACACTAGGACAAGGTCCATAATAGTTTAGAAATACTCGGGTTCACAAAAACATAAAAATTTAGACCCGAGATGCAAAATGACCATTTTCCCCTACCGTGAAAATTATCATTATTTTTATCTTCTTCATTTATTTACCATCATAAACATCATTTATTCATTCCTTAGGCCTATTTAGACCTTAATAGCATCAACCAAAAAAACCCACTCGTAGGAGCTCACCAAGAGAAATTACGAAATTACCCCTAGTCCGCATTATCGCGTCTACTTCTAGTTATGTGTCTATGGAGATCGAGATTTCACAAGTTCACTTCTGAATTACCCTTTTTAACTCGGTAATTAACCTCAATTGGCATCCGTAAACTTTATTAGCCACTGTATCAAAATACGAGGTACTACAGTTCCTTTTGCTCTTACTCAACCGACAAAACAAGTTTTTATTTCTTTTTCAAAAGTACCCATACTTTGCTGGATCCTTAAGAGTTAGTTAATACATGAGAACTTTTGGGTACCCAAAGCAATTTGGTTTTGGAAGGGTTATATCCATCATGGTAGCAATCATAAGATAAATGACCTTTTTTGCCACACACATAGCAATAACCTAAAAATGCATTGAGTTTCTTGCTAAAATTTGCATTTCTTTTTGGTTATTCTTTAATTTTCATTTTTAGTTTTGAAATTCTCTTTGTAATTCAAAATTTTTGCTTTCTAATTCCAACTTCATAAGTTCAAAGTTTGTTTTGGAGTGCTCAAGTTCTATTTGAAAAATATTTCTTTGATCAACAATAAAATTAAAATCATGCTTGATTTTTCCCAATTCATCATCTAATGCCACAACTTTCTTTCTCATAGCTTTATATTTCAATGTAAGTTTTTCAAATTCAGCATATACACAATCATATTTATCTTGGAGTTCATCATATGAAATATCACAAGAATTAGATGTTATCTCAAATTTTTCTTTTTTTGCCATTAAGCAAAAATTTGTTCTTTCTTCCATTTTTTCGTTTCTTTCCTCTGAACTTGAGGAGTCACTATCAGACCAATTTACTACCACCATTACTCTTTTTTTTCCTTTTTCTTTTTCCTTCAGCTTAAGTTCATGTGTGAGAAGAGAGCCATAGATTTTATCAAAAGTGATGGTATTTAAATCTTTAGCTTCATGGATGGTAGTGACTTTAGGCTTCCAACCTTTTGGAAGGCATCTAAGCAATCTCTTGACTAACTCATGTTCAGGGATAGATTTGTCAAGTGGATTAAGCTTGTTTGTAATATTGGTAAACCTACCAAACATGCTAAAGATATTTTCACCCAATTCCATTTTAAACATTTTATAGTTATGGGTGAGTAAAGCAATTTTGGACTCCTTAACTTTAGAAGTCCCTTTATGGATGACTTTAAGTTTTCCCTAAATCTCTTTGGCTGTGGTACAACCAAAGATCTTATTGAACTCAATGGAAGTCAACACACAATGGAAAGTGTTGATAGCTATGAAATTAATTTGAACTTTTTTAACTTCAGCTTTAAACTGCTCTGCCCTTGGTTTGGGAATTTTTCGTCCCGTGACAAAGCTAGGTGATGTGGGAATAAAGGGTCGTTCCGTAATCACATCCCACATCTCATAATCAAGAGCTCTAATGTATATAGACAGCTTAATGCTCTAATAGGCATAATTTGATCCATTAAATAGAGGAGGCCTATTTGTGGATTAACCCTCAGTAACAGCAAACTTTTGTAAAGCCATGTGAATCTTCCCTAAGGATGTTAAGCCTTAATCTTGAGAGTTTGACGCTAATACCACTTGTTGGTCTCGCTAGAGTGCTAGAAGAGAGATGAATAGTATTAAAAATTTGTTTAGCCCTTTAGAACTTATAGAGCTCTTAATCAAGTAAATGAAGGGAAGGACTAGAACTTGATAAAATTACAAGACACCAAGTAAGGAAGGGTAAAAAGAAGTGGACAATGCAAGAGTATTTAAAATGGTTAAGTCCCTTTGACTTAAATCCACTACCTTAATCTTCCAATCAAGGATTTTCAACCTAACTTCACTATACCAATCGAATTAACAACTTTCACCAAGCTTTTACAAGGTGGGCTTCTAACCCAAGCTCTAATCCCTTACAACAAGCTTTAGAATACTTCTCACATTCTAATTTTTTAAGAAAGAGATGAAAAAAAGTACAACTAATTACTTTTACAGATCTAAAAAGATTACAATCAAGCCCAAAAACTTTTTCAAGGATAAGAATGAAGAACAAGTGTTTTAGGTGAAGGTACTTTAGCTTTTCCACTCAAAATGGCTCTTTAGTGCTCCAATCTACCTTCTTTGACTGTTGGAGCTTTAATTTATATTGAGAAGATAGATTTTACTGTTCAAGATAGATTTTAGCTATTAGAAACAACTCTGATGTCATTCTAGCCGTTATCTTGTCCTCTAGTGTTTAAATTTAAAAGGGTAAACAAAGTTCGACTTTCTGGTTACAGGCAGCTCTAACTGATTACAGCTTCTCTGCCTTGCATTGTCTTATTACTATGTGTTTTGCATTAACTAATTGCATGAGGCTCTAACCGATTACAGCTTCTCTATCATGTACTGTCTTGTTGCTATATGCTCTTCGTTAACCAATTACATGAGGCTCTAACCAATTAAGAGATCTCTGTCTTCAAGCCTCTCTACTTCAGCAAACTTTCTCTAATTGGTTAACTCTCCCTTTAACTGATTGAAGCTTCACTTCCTTCAATCTTAACCGATTAACGTAGGCTCTAATCAATTAAAAATTCTTTGAATTTGTACTTCTTCATTTTGACTCCTTTAAACAGTCAACTTTACTTTGAAATCGAATTTCGATGCTTGAAGGATCTATAAGTGTTGTGCTCTAATCAATTATCCCCATGCTTTAACCGATTAGCACGTCTCTATTTTCCTTTGTCTAGAACCTTCCTAATCAGTTAAGCCTAGTGCTAACTGAATAAGAATTTTTTTGTTTTACTTTAACTTGTTACACAGTCATGCCTTAACTGATTAAGGCTTCTTATTAATCAGTTATAAAAGTTATGTCTTTACTAACTCATTTCATCTTTCTCACTCTAACTGATTAACTTATCATTTACATGATCTTTTCTTTAAACATTAATTTTATTGAGGGGATTAGCTTTATTTTGCACACTTAAATAGTGAAGTTAGACATTAATGAATGAGAAATATTTTGTTATCATAAAAAACATATAGAGTTAGTTGTAAATAAAAAAGAAAAAAAAACTCTTGCATTTTGTCATTTTGAATATGCTCATTCTTGTTTTCATATTTTGTGCTCTTTTTTCTTTTTTTGAGAATATGCCTTACCTCTTCTGCTAATGTAATGGGTCTAAAGGCAAGCTTCAAAACAAAACACTTTAAAAAGCACATTGAAGACGCCAAAAATAAAACTATCAGTACATATGATGATAATAAAACTTGAAGGAAAAGCGTATGGTTTTTTCCTTTTAATTGTTTGGTATAAAATGGAAAGTATAAAATATCTACAATTGATCACTCCAACATTGTGAAATGCATAATCACTTAAATGAATCATAGTTTTTTTTATATAATTAATAATAATTTGTTTATGTACTTGTAGAGGGATTGGAATTTGGGATTGGGAGAAATAAAATGGTGCATGCAAGATGTCTTTCAATTCATTTTGAGAAAAGTCAATTGTTTTGTTATTTCTTGTTGGTAATATAACTCAAGTGCAAAGTAAATGTGTTCTTGGCTACAACTCTACCATATAATGTTTTAAAAATCCAATAAAATTTTTCTTTCTTACCATTTTTAGAAACATGATGAATCAAATTACAACCTCAAAGAACCATTAGAGTACATGCTTTTTTTTTTAGTCTTTTTTTTTTTTTTTGTAGGGTTTCAACAATTGCCACCAACGCTGTTGGTAGCCCTCGAAGCCAAGATCTCAAGGAAGACAACAAGTGCATCTAGCCATCAAGATCAAGGGTTGGGATCATTAGAGTATATTCTTCGACAAGCCAAGTCAATTAAATTCATGGAGAAACCATGTGTGACGAATGCGAAAAATGGTGAAGAGGTTATCACAGTCTTTTTTAACAATCTTCCCCCTAGAATTAGATAGAACTAGTTAAAGGATCTATGTTAACAATAGGGTAAAGTGGTAGATGTGTTTCTTCCCATGAGAAGGAGCAAAAGTGGGTGAAGAATAGGTTTTGCGAAGTATCCTACGTTGAGTGAAGCAAAGAGAGCCATATGAAGTCTTAGTGGCACACATAGCCGATGAACTATAATATCGAGGCCAACCTTGCTCATTTTGGATCTAAGAGCTCTAATTAGAGAAGAAAGTAGGCACAACCACAATGAAGCTTCAACAATGCTACAAAGGCAAGGCTTACAAGTTATGGGAAGAGGGTGAAATCTAACAAATGCAATAACTACATCTTATCTAGGTGCTCAGGGGTCAAAGTAATCAAAAGCAAAAAAAAAATGAAACCTCAAAATTGGTAAGGAAAAAAGGTCGAATAAAAACTTGTATAGTTTGTATAAAGAAAGCAAAAGTTCAATGGCTAAGGTTGAGTGTAGTGAAAAAAATGTAAGAACTTAACAAAGCCAAAAGATTATCTTAAAGCATATAAGATGGGACAATGTCTAGAGCCTTGATGTAAGGAGGATATAAGGAAAAATTTACTTGGTTACTTTTCAAGATAGAGGCTTTTTCAAAGCTATGGGGAAATCAAATTCAACTTGGTTGCAAGATAATAAAGACTGGGATAAAAACACGATAATTAGGAGCAAACAAATGTGGTTGGCTTTCCACACTTGCAACATGTTTACTGTTAATAGCATTGCCAAAGCATTAGGTGAATTTATGTTTACGAACGATGATTTATTGAAATTTTAATCTTTTACAAATGGGGGTAATGCAAATCGTTATAGAGCAAGAAGACAACATCCATGAAAAAGTTTAGTTGAGGCTTGGAAACGGGGAGTATCCTATTAAATTATTAAAAATGGAACAAAAGTTGGTAAACCTTATGCACTTGGACACATTTGGATCAAGTTCTAGAATTTTTTTGAAGGGTCAATGTTCTTCTCAATTTGTTGCGGAATGAGGTAAAGGTAGCATTGAGGACATCCAACAATGGTTACTAGGTGGGTAGCATGAAAAGCTCAAAAATGAGTAACCCCGGGCAAATAACGGATAACTAGCAAAGTTTTGACAAAAAAGAATGAAGAAAGAGGGATGTCGGTCCAAAAATGGCACTTATTGATGTGAACAACGTAGAAACCAACATGCAAAGGGAAGCTAAAAATGTGAACTTTACTGGGGTCACAGGGATGTAGCAGGAGCAATGGAGTTTTGTCAACAAGCAGCGGTAATTGCATGTAATGGATGGGTAATAAACGAAACGACGACGTGGAGCTCTAAAGGCCTTAACAAAATAAGCCATTAGGCTATAGTAAAGTGTAACAAGGAGCCCAATGTTTACACTTGAGATGGAAAAGCCTAGAAAAGTGTTTCGATCCCTCTCATCCTTAATGACTAGTGTGGGTAACAAATAAACAAAACTAATCTTAGTTGGAAAGCCTAGTAGTTGTGGAGAGCCCAAAATTAGTCGACCTTAAAGAGTTATCTAAGTTGGGCCAAGACAATGAAGTTGAGATTAGAATTAGTAAAGGCCCTAACTTAGTAATGAGGTTAGAACCAAATGACTAATCAATTGTGGGTCATCAAGAAAGAAAAGATAATGGCAATTTGAAAAGAATTTTAACTTGTGAACCTAAAACCCTTGAATAAGAAAGGGAAAATTAGGTATTTATTGATTTGGATACAAAAGAAGAAAGAAAAAAAGATGCCAACAAAACAAAGAGATGCATAAAGTGGAAAAAGTGGTGATTTAGAAATAAGAAACAAGACAAAAAAAAAAGAAATAAGAATAGGCAGGAAAGCCAAGCAAATTAAAAAATAGTCAATTGTCTATTAATGTAAGGAATCAGAAAAATTGACTTCAAGGCAAGCTTTTCAATAGACGCTATCTTTAAAACTTATTTCGCCCTCACCACTTGGTATGCAAAATGGAAATTATGCGAATAACTTTAAAGATACAGTGAAGTCAACGTCTAACTTCGTTTTTGCACTTTATGAAAGCAAATCGCTAGATACAATCGAGAGTTTGCAAAGTTAATTGGCCTTAAAGCCTACTTTTTACAACAAGTAGATTATAAGAAATTTGGATTCCTTTGATAAATGATGGGAACTCAAGTGTTTATGTTTACTTTTAGAACATAACACTTTTATCTCTCTTGATTTTTCTACTCTTGTCTTATTTGTTTTGGTATGTCAAAATTGATAGTAACAAGTCATTTATATAGGCTTGCAAATGTCTCTTCTCAAGGACACAATCCTTTCATCGAGGCACCTCTTTGTCTTAAAGATTCTTTTGCATTTTGCAAGACACAATCCTTAGATAAAGGTATTGTTTCAATAATCAACTTATGAAAAGACAACCATTCATTTCATAAGACATAATCTTTGAACTATAATATAAAAACATAACTTTTCGTATTCAAACTTTTGAGCTGTAGTGTTTTTCCAATTGTATCATAACCTTTTTATTTAAAATTATTTTTCCAATATGTCACTTTACCAAAAGACATAACTATTCATATGAAAAACCACCTACAATTCAATATTTGCACTATGTCACACTATGTAACATAGCCTTTAAGCTAATATAGCTTTTCAAATAAAGATACAATATTTTATTTTGAAAATACACCAACATTGTCAATGGCTCACTCTTGAATGAGAACATCGAAAATGGAAATTGGGTCATAAGGATGGGAGCTAAAGAAACTTGGTTGGTGGGCAAGAAGCTTAACTTAATTAATCTAGGAAATTATGAAGAAAGAATTATTGAGGAGTTAGCACAATTTGAAACTAAAGATAGGTCTGGTGTGGATAACTTTTTCTGATCTTTTTTTAATTTTTTTAATTAGCTTATTATTTTTAAGTTGTATGGTGTTGGTTTGTTTGTGGTTTTGGTTGTTGGTTGAGTTTAGTTGTCTCTTTATCTATTATTCCTATTGCAATGATAAGTTTTATCATCGATATGATTTTATATGTTTACTAAGTTGGCCATGGTTATTGCTTAAGTTAAAGATTCTGTTCAATAAAGGGGAGGTTTTTTTATCAACAAGAATGAGGATCTTAGATTGGAATATTAAAGGTTTTAACAGTGACGTGAAGATCAAAACCCTTGGGAGAATGATTACTAGTGCTAAGTCAAATATAGTGTTAATGCAAGAAATGAAAACGAAACATTGGATGATAGATGGTTGGGAGAATTTGGGGAGAACATAATTTTGATTGGGATTATTGCCATCTGTAGGAATATTTGAGGGTTTATTGGTAGTATGAAATAAGAGTAGATTTTCCAAGAATATGGTAGACACAATTGATAGTTTTATCTATTTGTGCGGTTGATAGATAATAGTGAAGTTTGAATGTAACATAATAATGTGTATGCATCTTGTGAGACAGTGGAGAAAAAACTATTATGGAATGCGATCTTGGATCTTTATGGCAAATAAACAGATAATTTAGTGCATGGTAGGTGATTTTAATGCAAACCATAATGCTAAAAAGATAAAATTATGCTCAATGGAAAGAACTTGGGTTGTGAATTTTAATGGCTTCATTAGTAAAGGAGAAGGATCTACCCTTGATACATAAAAAATTTACATGATATAGTGGCCAATCAAAAAAAAGTAGATTAGACAAGTTTTTGGTGTCACTAGAATGAATGATGCATTTTAGGGACCTCTCTTAAAGAAGGTTGAAGAGATTATGTTCATATCATTACCCTATTCTACTTTTATCGGAAGAGAAAGATCGAGGCCCATGTCTTTTTCTTTTTATTGACTATTGGTTGAACCATAAGGACTTCAATAAAGAAATTGGAGACCAATAGAAGCTATTAAGATCCAAAAGGTATCGGGGTTTTAAACTGCATTCGAAATTAGGGAAATTAAAACACTTTTTGAAACAATAGAACAAAACAACTTTTGGGAATATGAATGAAAAGTTGATATTCTTGAAAAGTAAATTGAAGAATTGGACAAAGTGGGTGATTTGAGACACCTTATCGACAGATGAAATTAAAAGAAGAAAAAGTTTATCAATGAATTATGGATGGTGGTAAGACCAAAAGAGTCACAATGGAGATAAAAATTAGAGTTTATTGGATTACTTAAGGAGATCCTAATACAAAATTCTTTCATAGTAAAATCAAAGCTAGGGCTAATGAAACCACTTAGAAGGGTTATGTGGAAAGAGTACTGGATTTCAAACTCAAAAAAGGTGAAGGAAGCATCAGTGGAATACTTTGAACAATTGTCCACGAGTATCGCGATCATGAGACCAACGATTAGAGATTTATATTTCAAGGTACTTTCCACCCAAGATGTGAACTTTTTGAAACAAACTTTCACTATGGAGGAAATGAAGGCAACAATTTGGGAGAATGGAATATTTAAGGCCCCGGGACATAATGGTTATAACTTTAACTTCTAGTAAAAGATGTGATCACTGTTAAATGGTGAATTTTTGGAATTCATGATAGATTTTTCCCATATAGAGAAATTGGAAAAAGATATCAATTCAAACTTCATAACTATTATCCCATAGGTGGGATAACCCTTTTTCTTTTAAAGAGTTCAAGCCTATTAGTTTAGTCAATTCTTTATACAAGATATTGGCTAAAATTCTCACTAATAGGTTGAAACATGTCACTGATAAGGTGGTGAGTGACAATCGATGTGTATTTCGATCATGGATGATACTTTGTTGGCGAGCAAAATCACTCACAATATGAAGAAGAAACTTTTCAATAACGAATGGTTATTTTGAAGACTGACTTTGAGAAAGCCTTTAATTTGTTGGAATGGAAGTTCTTAATAGTCGTTATAAGGAGTACGGGATTTAGGGCAAAATGGTGCCAATGAATTTTTTTAGTGTGTCTTCATTGTGAAAGTTGCCATTTTACTCAATAGGTCGCAACGAGAGACTTTTCCACATCTAAAAGACTTCAACAGGAAGACTCATTATCTTTTTTTTTTTTTCCATTGTTGCAGTTGAGGCCTTTCATATGCTTATTGTGAAGGCTAAAGATCTTAATCTTTTCAGAGGAGTCAAGGCTTCCTACTTAAGTATTACCTTTTCATATTTGCATTTTGTTAACGATATTGTGAATTTCTTAGAAACAAATGCGAAAGGGGCAAAGAATGAAAGAAGGCTACTTAGGTGTTTCACAATGACCTCGACGCTAAAAATCAACTTTGGCAGATCTAAAGTTTTCCCAATAGGTATTGAGGGGAGCAAAGAAAGAGAAATCATGAAAATCCTAGGCTATAGATTAAATTCCTTTCCTTTTATCTATTTGGGAATCCTTATTGGTGCAAATCCTAGGAGCATGAAGACTTGGGAGCCTGTGCTGAAAAAGTTTAGGGATCAATTGGTACGTTGGCTAAATCAATACCTATCATTTGGTGGACTCATTACATTGATTAACCCAATATTGAATTCTTTACATTTATACTATCTTTTTATTTTTCAAGCGCCAAAAGGAGTGATTAAGCAACTGAAAAGACTGAGGAGATCTTTTTTGTGGAAAAGGGGAGAAAAACAATAAAAGGATTGCCAAATTGAAGTGAAGGTAGTGTGTCAACTAAAAAAGGCAAAAGGTTTAAGTGTTGTTAATCTTGTGCAAAAAAAATGTGACATTATTAAGTAAATGGTGTAATGGTATCGTTAGGACCATAATACTCTTTGGAGGAGATTGTTATGTGAGAAATACGGTGAATGTGTTTTGAGTTGGTTATCGTTCTGTCACCACAAGGGTAAGATATCGAATATTTGAAAAAAATATAATCTGCTTAGCAGATTTGGAAAGGGTTGATAAAGTAGTAAACATGGAGAGTTATAGGTGGGTAATGGGTGATGGACGTCTCATTTTGTTTTAGTTTCGTAAATAGGTTTCAAACTCCCCCTTAATAGAGATCTTTTCAAGACTTTTCGCCATAGTGAAAGATAAGAGAGCTATAATGGAAGATGTATAGGTGGGATATGAGAAGTGGGAGTTTGACTTAGGCGTCCTCTTTTTGGGTGAAAGAAAGAGATTTTTAAAAACTGTTAACTACTTTCCAAAAGGTTTACATTGATAATGATAAGAAGGACCCTTCCATAGAGGAATTAGACAATAAAAGTAAATTTTCAATTACAAAGGTGATGGCAATGTTCGGTGGGCAAACTCATATAGGCGGTAATATAATGTGGTACTCTTCAATTTGGGAATTTATGGTTTCCCCTAAAATACAATATTTTCTGTGGTTAGTGCTACTGGAGAGCATTCCCACAAAAAGTTTCTTAAAAGCTAGGGGTATTTCCTTTATCATGAGAACTCTATGTGTGCTTGGTGTGGTGTTGTAGAGGAAAAGTGTGTACACATGCTCTTAACGTGTTAGTTTTCAGGGACAATATGGTGTTGCGATTTTGAGTGGTGGGGTTATAATCGGGTGATGTTATCATCAATCTCGAAAATGATAAAGTATTGTGAAGGTCTTATGACAAACAATTGGTTGCAAAAAAGGTGGATGACAATGGTGAAGGCTATGGTGTGGTCATTATGGTTAGCTAGGAACTATTTGATATTCAATTCTAAGAAATGAGAGAGAGGTGGTTTTCATGATCAAAATGAGATTGAAGTTTTAGATCAATGCAATAGAGAATGAGGGGCTTTAACGGAAGTTGGTTGGTGGACGTGCCATGCATTGGATGTCGAAAAGGTCCTTGATAACAAAAGAGCCAAAGAGAGGGATTTGTTGGATTACCCCAAAGGAAGATAAGTTAAAATTTAACATTGACGGTTCTGTGAAAGATAAGCTCGAATCGGCAGATTGTGGATGTGTCCTTAAGGATAGCGAAGGTATGTGGTAAGCCTTTTCTTTGATCCCTAGGGTGAACGTGAGCCTGAAATTTTAGCAATTAAAACTGTCTTACAATTTTTTACTTCCTATTCATGGAAACGTTTATAATCTTTGGTGTTAGAATTAGATATTTGTGTTGCTCTATCATGGATATCTAAACGGAATGATAGTCATAGGGGATGTGGAAAGTGTTTGCTAACATTGACAGTTTGCAAAGAGTGATCAGAGAAGTCACTTACAGGGAGGCCACATGCTTCATCGATTCTGTAGCAAAAAATGGGGATTGATAGACCTAATATGTTTAGCGTATGTTGGTGAAAAGGGGCTCGGAGTGACATGATTCCCACTAGGATTGATGTTTCTGTTCATGACCTTTACCTTGTTGTTTATGATGTAACGAGCTGCATAGTGTTTGTAATTTTATTTTTGGCTGTTTTAGCATCAACTGGGGTTTGTGCTGTTGTTCCAGTTCTTTATGTTGGACACGCTATGTTTCTATAAATAAAATGGACTTGTTTGAAAGGAAAAAAAAGATGTCTTCCCTTTTTCAATTTTTTCCCTCCCTCGTGTTGAACACAAATAATGGATCCGACCACATGTCAATACCCAATATAAGATGCGTGCACGTGAGAAACATGTGCACCGTCGGGTCACCTTTGTACGTATCCCCTTTACCTTTATTTTAATTTTTGGGTTCAAATTTCTCTTTTCGGCCAAGTAGTAACACAGGAGTGGGGGAGCATTTTTTTGAGTAAATATTTTCAAACTTTCTCGATCTCAAAAACATTTATAGTAACCCAGAAAAAATAAATAAAGATACAACTGCAATCCACAGTCCTAGTAAAACCCTATTCTCCTCTTCTACTTTCCTCCCTATATATTAACCCAAATTACACCCCCACACTCTTTGATCCGATCCTTCAACTTCCCTGTCTTATTCTCCCCAACTTCTCTCAATTCATATGCATTACCTTGGCAGCTAGCTAGCCAGCTAGCCCTGTCTTCATCACAAAGCAGTTTCATAAATTTGCAGAATAGATATCAGTATTTATTAGTTTTCTAAATCTTTCAGAAAAGGTGGATCGGAGGCATGGAAAACGGCCGCTTCCATCCGAAACATCGGAGGAGAAAGACAAAGGACGTGATGACTTCACAGCTGCAGCTGAAAATTATGCTGCAACTTCTTGGCCTGAAGCAGCGGATATGACAGCCATGGTTACAGCTCTTACTCATGTGATGGGAACCGGCGGGAGCGATGAGCAGCTTAGTTTCACACCATCGTCGGTGCCCTTATCACAATCTGCGGTGAAAGAAGAGCCTGACCCTCCTCAACCTGTTCAAGATCAAGGTAGATACATATATCTTTGACTATCATCTCTTTAATTAAATTTTAATGGTAAGGTAGCCAGCTAGGGTTGTTTCTGTAAGCAAAAGCAAGCAGTTAAGAATACGTGTTAGTACTCGTTAAAGATCGATTGTCAACGTTTTGCTGGTTGTGCTTCTTTTGTCCGTCTTTCGGATATTAACTTTTGTTTGGTCGTAGCAGTCGTGATCTATCTCTATCTTAAGTTTTCCTTTTTGTTTGCCTTCAAAATTTCCCCTTGAGAGAGAGAGAGATCTACCTGTCTTGATTTTACCTCTTTTCTTTTTAGTGTGTAACTCGTCAGGACGGAAATGGAAATTTAGGGTTAGTCAAGTTCAATGTATCTAGGGGCTCCAGCTACTTTCCGTAAAGAAGTGTCTCTCCTCTCTCCCTGCCCCTGTCTATAAAATAAATGATTGTACTGTGTTTGCACAAGACATTCTTCCAAGCTTTTTCTAAGTTTTCCCACATGACCGAAAACCAAACCTTTTATTTATTTTATTGTTTTGTAGTGGAAGTGTTCTGGTCGAATAGCGAGCTAGTCAGCGAGATAGCTTCTTGTTATCTAGTTACTACTGGTTAAGCTATATGCTTCTGATTGTCAAAATTATGAAAAAGAAGGGCCAGTGTCCCTTGCGTGGGATACTCTCATTCCATTTTATTTTCTTCTTTGACCGAGCAACCAATCTTTACATTCTTTGCTTTAAAATTCTGCCTAACTTTGAAAATTGACTACTGGGGTTTCTATTATTCTACCAAGAAATCTGGGTTTCAATTCCCGCTTTCTTCATCATTCCTTGGACTTGTGGCCTTGGAAGATGGACACTTAAACCCCACTAAAGCCAAAACAATGCCTAGTAAACTCGATTTTTAAGTCCTTGTGGTGTTAGAACACTAGTCGTTTAAAAGCTTTAGCTAGTTAATTGGAAGAAGAAAAGTATAGGGAAACAAAATACATTGAACCATCATGATTGCATGCATCTTTCCTTCTTTTTCAATGCATTTGCCAAAGGTATGGTAGTCAGAAACCACGGATCAGAAGTGCAGTTTATTCTTTAGTATTAAACTTAGTACCAACCGCTTTCTCGTGTTTATCCCTAAGGCTTTCGTTAACTATAGTGTATCATTTCGACCACTAGGGAAGAAAAGGAAACAAACTGTGATCACCAAGTTAGGACATAAAACTCTACTTTCACACACATAATGTCATTAATATATGATTATAAAATAGAGCACTGCCTAATGCCCCCACCACTTCTTGCTGCCCTTTGTGTCGTGATTGCATGCAAAACCATGCAAAAGACTTGGACATAATAGCATATATATAACTATAAACTTTAGTTCATGCATCGAATCGTAGTCTGCTAATTAACAGTGTCATTTTTCATTTTTCCTACTTCAGATACACTCATAATTCAAGCTAAATTTTATATTGTTTATCTATGTTGCTAAATGCTGAAGAATCAGAGGCTATGAGTAAATTTCTTGACATTTATAATTTGGTGGCATTTATATGCGATGTCATGCATTGGCTTTCCGTATGTGAAGAAAATACAAGGAGAAGACATTACAGAGGAGTGAGGCAAAGGCCATGGGGCAAATGGGCAGCTGAAATACGCGACCCCAAGAAAGCAGCCCGAGTCTGGCTTGGCACTTTTGACACAGCTGAGGATGCAGCCCTTGCATATGATAGAGCTGCTCTTAAGTTCAAAGGAACCAAGGCAAAACTAAATTTTCCTGAACGAGTTCAAGGGAATACGGAGGTAAGCTATTTCACGGGTCATGGAGATTCAAGTACTGTCCGTCCTGACCAAAATCCTACGCCAGCAGCTACTCCTCCATCATGGTCGCAGGATTCATATCCCCACTTGTTTCAATACGCACAACTACTTTCAAGTAGTAATGATGCTGATATCTCTTATTACACTTCAAATCTCTTCAATCAAGAACCTCTATCTCCACAGTTTCCGTCAATGGCGGCGTCACCCAACATCTCATCACAATACCACCATCAAGACCAGACAAGATTTTCAACCAAGTATGAGAGCTCTTCTGGTTCTGATTATCCGGAGCAATATGGGAAGGACTCTGATCCAAGTAACCGAAGCGAGTAGTTGTTTTTCGAGTTCTATATCAAGAGGTCATTGAAAATTCTACTATGCTACCATTTTGATATTAGGCAATAGGATAATGCCGCAAGCACTCCCATTTGTTACTTCCAACACATGATTCCAACTGGTGGCACTCCTTGCAAAATATTATGAGTTAGAAATACAGAAGAATTGGTTAGTGGGAAGTGCATGATTCATTTTCCTATGAGCACCTTTTCAAGTAGCACCGCCACTATATCTATTGTTGTTTTTAGAGCTGGAGGCCTACTGAGTTTGAATAGAAGAAGCAACATGGACAAAGACGTTAAAGGTCAGCTTCCAAGTAATTTTCGGCGACTGGGAGCTCGTCTAGCCCTTGCACTTCCTTTTCTTAATATTCTCTCATCTTTTCCCTTCTTTCCTCGTTCCACCTTAAAAAGGAATGGTTGGATCAAACATTAAATTGAGCATGTTATAGCTCTTTTGATTGTAAGCTAGAGATCATGAGTTTGCTTAATTAATGTCTTTTTCAAGTATTCTAAGCCACTTGTGTTCTGATTCTTATGAGGGATGGTACTAATTAATTATGTAGTGGAGAATGTACTGTAGAATAAAAGGACTGCCCTTTATCATTCTTGTGATTAGATATATATATATATATATGTATATATTTGTAACCTTCAAATGAGTTTATCTATATTTTAACACGCCTGTGATTGTCTTTTGCTCTTTTATTCCAATTTTCAAAAGATAAAGTTACACTTAACTTTGTGGAAAAGTGTCTTATTGTTATGGTAGTATTTTGTTTTCTCTCAGCTTATTATGGTAGTCTTTACCTAATCCTTTTTGAGCTAAGGTGGCGGTCTTCGCATCCAATTCTCTAGAGGGTCAAGACCTCAACATAAAATTATACTAATTAAGCATGCACCATCATACATCCATGACCTTAATGAGATGTACAAGCGAAATGGAATCAAGAAAATAGATTATTCTTTTCAAAAGGGATTGCATGCATTGGGAATTTCTATACTCCATTGTTTATGCATATTTTAAAAAGATTAATATGTGATGTACTGACAATATATCATTTCTGTATATGGACAAGTTATCAAATTTTTACAGATATTATTTTGAAAAAAATAAAAGATTAATAAGATCTCAAAATGAAATCAAGTTTTAATATCAACTCTTTATTTCTTTCGAAAATAATACCTCATTATTTTCTGGGCTTGGAAAGATTGAGGCTTGTTTACCTCTTCTCTGTATTTGTTTTGCTTCCTGAGACCTTCTGAGTTTGGATTTTTACTACATTTGTTTGAAAAGTTCTGCAGTTTTGTACATCAGAATTAGTCCTGTTAAATTTTCTTTTTTGAATAACTAATATTACTATTGCTTTTCAAAAAAAAAAAACAAACAAAAGTGTCGAAGATATAGTAAGTTGATAATGTATAGAAGTTATACATTGTCATTATATCAAATATTTTTTTCATTTTAAAATTCCTTAATTTTTCCTCCACTGCTAAAACTCCAGCACCATGTGCGGTAGTTGACTTTCTTGACTGTGCACCACCTCGGGAGTTAACCAAATCAACGGTTGTCTGGACTTGGCGAATAAGATAGGGTGAAGCAAATCTTAGTTTTGACTTAATTGGTTGGATACACATGGCCGTAGTTGGAAAGAGTGAAAGAAAAGATTAGTAGTAGTAGTAGTAGTAGTCGAGGAAGAAGAAGAGTATGAGTAAAAGAAAGCGAAAAGTCTTTATGCCAACTCGTTTCAATTATTTACTAGTAATAGAAATGTAGGGTATGCAATTTATCCATAGAACGTGGTCGTCACATTGGAGATGGGTTTTGAAAGCAACTCTGCGAACAAGGGAAAAAGGACAATAAAAGCAGTAATTTGGAGCCAAACATTGGCATTTCCCATTGGCTTATAATTTTCTCGTACGCAGTATCTTTCTTTTTTAAGCAAAGAAGTGCGGTGGAGAATGGAGCTAAAGGCTCAGCATGTCAACGAGGACTAATACAAGCGTTCAACTGCGATAATTATATGAGGAACAATCAGTAAGCCACCGTCTTGATTATGATGAAGCAGAACAAAAATCTTGGTCGCATTTCATGACGTTTTTACTGTCAATCAAAATCAAAAGGTGGGGGCGTGACTTGCAGTATATGTCAAAGATATGTGGAGGAATATCTATATATATATATATATATATATATATATATATATATAATATTGATGGCGCCTGCATTTTGGCTTTTCCTTTAATCAAATCAGTATGACATATTAATCCTCATCAAAAACTGTCCACTAATCATGGTTTCTTTGATAAAAACCATAACCAAAATAGTAACAAGCCATTACCCCATTTATTAGCATCATCATCCTCATGCATGAACTAATGCCTTTACCTTAAATATTCCTTTTAAACCCTCCCACATTGGACGGCAGTGACTTGTTTTTTGTCCCGTCCCGTGACTCGTTTGTTCCTCTTTACCAAAGTGGGCCAACACGACACACACTTGCCAGACACCAAAGGTTGGAAGTGAAGTAAACATTGAACAAGAATATTCTTTCAATATTAAATAATAATATCGTAGCACAGAATTTGCATGCTTTGGGACACGGGTCCGAACCCAATCTCTTTCTAAGGTATAGCATTGTTTGTATTGATCTTTAAAAGAGTTGAAAGTGGTGGGGATTTAGCCTTGTTCTTTTTTTCCTTTTTTTTGGTGTTTGGCGGAAGCGTCCTCGGTGTTGATGATGAACTTTAAGCAAAACGCATGCAGAAGCAGCAGTGGGCCTTGGCCAAGTTGCTCCAGAAAGCGAACTTTAGTGGGCCACCCCAGATCGTCCAAAGCCCAAGAACTGACAAGCCGACAAAAATAAGCGAAGCTTCTTCTTTTTTAAAAAAATAAATAAATAATTGAAAGTCCAAAAAAGAACCCAACGTAAGCCGCGTGAAATATGACGTGATGGGCCGCTCCTCTTCCCAATGCCACGACAAAGAAAGAGCCTTTTTTGTAGGGGACCATTTTTATCGATCGTGACGTGGCGTACCGTGCTTTCGGCTTCCCGACGTCAAATTTTGCGGCTTCGGCTCTTTGCCTGCTTGCTTTTTGATTCCCTCGCCCTCCATCAAAGAAAAGTACAATTATGATCCATCTTGATTTCTATTGAGCGTTTTGGAAATATCAGGCTCTGCCCGCATGCACATGAAAGGCTTGGCCTATGCTTCTTCTTCTCTGCAACTGATTTGATGGAAAACGATTTTAGGTGGGGTGTGGGCTTCTCTTGTTTTTTCTCTTTTTTGTTTTCTGCAAAAGTGGCGAACAAATTTAATTTTCTCTGTTCATCGTGCGGTAGAGGGAAAAAGGGTTTCGAAACAAAAATCATAAAAAGATGATTGCAAAGGACATGCGTGACAAAATGGAAAGGAGAAAGTGAATCAATTTGAGCCTGAGAGGATAGATTTTAGCGTCGTTTTGATCATGAAATGGAAAATAATACGAGTGAAGTCGTGGTCAAAGCTTGGGCCTTCTTTTCGGTGACCACTTTAATTGAGATTTTTTCTGGTGAAGACCAAAAGCAAACAATGACGGATACAGTTTTAGACCGGTCGGATTTCACTGCTCCGGTGGCCGGACCCTAACGCCTGTCGGTACTGCCCCTCTTTCCCCGTCTCTCTTTTGTTTGTGTTTTTTGAACTCCTCGGGCTGATTTACCTTCGTCCCGGCCGGTTGCCGCAGCAGCAAAAGCATCTAACGGTTCCAAAAATGTTGAAGCATATCCAACGATCCAAAATGATAAAATGTGATGGGATCTCAGCATAGTGGTTCACCTTCTAATTGAGAATGTTTTAATTTGGTGAGTTGATCATGACGGATAAGAAGAATTGAATACAGAATTAGACATCCTAAGGAATATTATTACTGGACCAACCAATTAATACGATCCAAAATAGAGCACCTGAAGTCCCTATGACATTATATTTAGTTAACAATTGTCTTTAAATTTAACTTATTATACACCCCATTTAATTGCAAAAAAAAAAAATCTGTGACACACACAAACCCAGGTAAAACAATCAATATATTGGTCCAATCTTATACGAGTTGATTTTGTATCCAATGCCATACCCTTATTCATTAATATATATATATATATATTGAAAATTTTTAATGATTCCCAGAATAATCTTTAAAAGGTAAAATGTTAAAGAATATTTATATGTACTTGTTAAGATAACATTTATAAACAAAACTTACAATTTCTATATTGTCTGTTCTTAAATTTGATGAGAATAATATAATAAATAAAAAAAGTATATTTCTAAAAAGAAATTTTAACTAATTTTAAAAATTGCTTATAGCACCATTAGCCGAATCCTCTTTCAAAATATGGTGTCAATAATATAACATAGGAAAAAGAAACTTTACCTGTATGCCCTGAAATAACATTAAAATGAACTTTTTCTATGTTGCCAAGATGTACTGTGGAGATGGAGCCCGTGCACGGGCTAAGTTTGTAGGCCCAGGCTCGTACATGAATTTGCACACACAATTAAGGATGGCCATATGAATTTGAAGACCCAATTACGGATGGGCTCTGAACAAACTTCGGTTAGCCCATTTTAAGAAAAATTTATTGTTGAGAGTGGGATTTGAACCCACGCCCTTTCGGACCAGAACCTTAATCTGGCGCCTTGGACCAACTCGGCCATCTCAACACTATTTAAAATATCGCTACCAGAAATTAATGATATTTTTTTAACAAAAAGAAAAATCTTATTGCGAGTGTAATATACGAATACTCGCTGTTAGAAACAGACAAGTACGGAATGTAATCTAGATTTATCCAATTCATTCAACAGCCAGTAGCAACACATTTTAAACAACTCCAGTAGGCCCGGCGTGATATCAAAATGTTTACAGGACCAGAAAAAAAAATTAAAATTAATTAATTACGAGAACGAAATCGAGCAAGCCCGAGCCGCATGGTTATGGCGTCGCGCGTGTTGTCGACAACCTTAGTCGCGCCTCCTACCACACTTACCAAATCCCGAGTTAAGCCCTCAACAAGCTCCCAGAAACCATCCTCCTACTCATCGTCATCGTTGTTTAAGGTTGGAGTTAGAAATGGGAAGATAACGTGCAAAGCTGTGAGTGAAAGCTCTCAGGGGTCCATTGATCGAACGGTTTATCAAGGCGCTTTTGGCCCCTGGACCGTTGATCCTGAAGACGTCCGCGAGGTAATGAATTTTTTTGTCTCTGCTGTAGATCCTAAGTTATTAGTGAAATTTTGTGGAAACTTATTCGAAATGAAATAATTCCTTACCTTATCTTAAGCTGGAACTTGGCAGGTTGTCTTGTACAGATCAGGTTTAGTGACTGCTGCTTCATCATTTGTAATTGCTGCATCAGCTGCAATTTTGCCTGACAACTTTGCGTTGAAAGAAATTATTGAGCAAAATCTTAATCTGTTTTACCTGATTGGTGCCGGTGGACTGGGCCTATCCTTATATTTGATTCACATCTATGTAACTGAGCTTAAACGTACCCTTCAAGCATTATGGGCACTGGGTGTTGTTGGGTCATTGGCAACGTACATAGCACTTGCTCAACCAGCTGGGGAGAACTTGGTGCAGTATGTTGTTGATAACCCGACGGCTGTCTGGTTTGTCGGCCCTCTCTTTGCTTCATTGACAGGACTTGTTTTCAAAGAAGGTAATGTCATAGTCAAGCCCCCATTCTCATTCAATCAAGCTTTACTACAGAAATTGTATGTTCTGACTTCATATGTGCATTTAATTGCCTAATAGTGTGTTGTTGTGAATTAGTAACACACTATCAGCTCATTCTTATATCATTAGCTTTAATCTGCAAACAGGCCTCTGCTATGGGAAGTTGGAAGCTGGTATTCTAACTTTCATTATACCGACAGTTCTGCTTGGGCACCTGGTATTTATCTTGCAACTTGATACTTTTACTTTTGCTACCTTTGTTGGGGCTCGGGTCAGTGTATTGATTGACAACATGATCATCAAACTGTTTAACATCTTAATTATTGTAGCTTTTGAGCTCTGATTGATGAAGCTCCTGACGAGCTGTACTTGAAATGCAGACTGGTTTGATGGATGATGGAGTGAAACTTACATTACTGGCTTCCTGGATGGCTCTCTTTGTTATATTTGCTGGAAGGAAGTTTACTCAGCCCATTAAGGTACCTTATTACTTGATCAAATATTAATGTTTAGGCATGTCCAAGCCGATTAGCTTTTGTTTTATGAAACAACAAATGTCATTGTTCTAATGCTCTCTTGTTCGCATTCAAGGATGATATCGGTGACAAATCTGTCTTCATGTTCAATTCTCTTCCCGAGGATGAAAAGAAGGCCTTGGCTGAGAAACTTGAGCTACAGAAATTGCAGTCGGATACTTAAGAAGTCACACTTAAATAGGACGTTGTGTTAATTAAAATGAGGAAAAAAGTTTTGAGGTAGATAATTTTGTTTGTTTCCTCTGAATGTTGCGTGTGATGTTTCTTTAGTTAGCATATATGTATAGCATGGAAACTTTTCAGCCTCCAGATGATGGGTGTCTTCACTTCATCTTGAAAATAAATGTGTGAAAATAGCTGTTACTGTAAATAACATAACCAAATACTTATACCCTTTACAGACAACAAGTATAGAATTGTAGAATTTTAATTATAGAGGACATGGTCCTTTTGATGAATGTAGTTTGCTACATGAATAACATCGAAGAGGATATTTATTAGTGTGACAGTTGCCATCTGCAGAGGGTTTGACAATATCTGGATATTGTTCTTGAAGAAACAGGAAACCCTGTACCAAGTATGCTAATGAAGAAGAAAATTATTACTAATGCTAATGAAGAAGAAAATTATTACTAACTTGTAATGAAAATAGTGAAGCATGCTTCAGAATTGAGATGTTAGTTACCATAATGAGTAGTAAAAATAAAAGTTAGTACTTCCTTTTATTTTCATTTATTGAATATCTTTTCAACTTTGTGCCTACTGAAAAGGGAAATTATAAACTTATTTTGCTTTTAAATATTTACTAGGAATAGTTACTTATAGTAATATTTTAAATTTATTTTACAGTGGAATGTAAGGGAACTGTGCTACAGCTCATTGTCAAAAAATAAATGGAATTGGATTTACTTCATATGACTAATATTATATTATTAATAATATATATTTAATATACAAAAATATTGGTATTCAAACCGTGTCCACCCTGAGGACAACCATAGCTGCATAACTTGAAATATGATGGCTAAAAGGAAAAGCAAACTTGAGGCACAGAAATTCATTTTGCTATCAGTTTAGCTCTTTTGCTTCTGGTCATCACACCAACAGTTGCAATTGGTGGACTGCCTGCAGTGCTTGATTTCTTCCGCTTGTTAGTCTGCTTTATTTTGCGCTCCGCTGCATTGGTTTGCAATGCTCTACTCTCAGCCACTCGAGGTTTAACGGAACCACCTTCATTCCGACCTTTTTCAACATCAAGTTGCTCAAGCATTGACCTTTCTTGAAAAGTTGACTTGCCCTTACGAGCTCTTTTGAACTTGTCTGTTTGCTGGGCTTTACCTTCCATACGAGATTTCAAATTGTTATTTTCCAAAATTTCACTATTTCCACAAAACATTTCAGTATCATCAGCAGCTGCATCTCCTTCATGCCTACTATCAACTTCTTTACTGGCCTCACCAGACTGTTCCTCCCCTACACTTCTTTGATGTAGCGACTCTATCACGCTCATTAGTTCCCTGTTAACCTGCCAGTAGACCAGATGTTATTAGTATAAAGTTCATTGCTGCAATTTATTATTGCCATTGCATTTTGATCAGAGAAGAACAAAGCTGGCATCATTTAATTGTTTATATTGCAGTACACAATTCTATCAGATCCATTCACCACACTCCTTACGTAAATTATTAAAATCAAATGGATCTTGAAAAGGAGCTCTTCTTAGATAGCACATGACACTTCAGCAAGGATGAAATTCACATGTTATGCATGCTGTGCTCTCTAATGATCAAGAGTACACTGACACAGCCTCTAATACCTGAGGATTCTGAAGAAATTCAGCTATATCATTCAAACAGGAAGGGCATTTCATTACATTCTTCTGGTCTCGAAGTGTTCTCCTGCCTTCACAAGTCCTCTCTCTGGTGAAACTTTGACCAGCAAAAGCACCCTCTAGGCATGCTTTGCAAAAATTGTGAGCACAAGGGGTTGTAAGTGGTGAAGTCATCACATCCCTACAGATTTGACAGCTAAACTCTACATGGCCAAGCATCCATCAGCAAGAATAGCTTCATTAGTAATTGTTATTTGATATCATCAAAGGAAAAGAACCATCTGATATTGAGATGAATATAACTGAAAAAGGTTGTAACTGTGGAAATGATTAGAGAACTAAACCTTTGAGAAGTTTTTCTCTAGCAGACAAATTTTTCACAGCTCTCCTCCTTTTCTTCCCCTCCACAATATTTCCATCATCCACCTGTTTTCTACTACAAGGTGGAGGATTCTTCCACATCCAGCAACTTTTTACCTCCTGAGAAGCAGAAGTGAATTTCAGGACATTTTGAATGCATAGCTAGGAGCCAGACTGAATTCCCAATACCAAAAGGCAGAATTATGATTAAATTGCAACAGATTTTAACATCTTTTCTACCAAGATACAATTTACATTGTTGGAACCAAACAGTGAAACTAGGGTTTTTTTTCTCTTTTTTGGAGATACAGAACCCCATTGAGCATGTGAAATAAAACAGCATTAGCTTACATCGTAGTCCCAGGATGCAGATCCCTTCCTTTCAGTTATATCAATTGCATTCTTCAACTCCTTGATAGCAGGAAGAGGCCTTGGGCAGTCTCCATGAATATCACTGCAGATTCATTGGAGACATTATTCTACACATATAGCAACATACATAGAAGAAAAGAGACAAGGAGATGGGAAACAGACCTTGTCCACGGGGCAGGATCATTGTCACACCTAACAAAAAGATATCTACATACCTTATAACCCTAACACACCCAACACAGTGAGCAAACATAGTTAGCAATAGCAAGACCTACTGACTATATCTAGTTATTGGAACATAACCAAAGAAATCATACTACCTGTATTCCATTTTTACGCCAGCATTTCTCAATTCTATAAACTCCATCATAACGTACTCCTGCTTCTGGGGCATAAGAAGAACGTTTTTCCTTGTGGGATCTGCCCATGAAAAAGGGGAAATGATTCTAAATAAAAGAAATGGACCAGCAACTTCTTGCTTCTAAATTCTGGATTATATTGAGCAACAGCACAGATCAAACATGGACACATGACATCAATTTGCAAACAACACCCACGAAAAGGTCAAGGAATCCAGGGGACAATAAACAAGTTGAAAAAGAACAATAATAAACCACACATGCCATAATGCATTAAGGAGACATTATTTAATTTAATTATCTTGAAAATAATCCACCTTTTCACAGAAAATTACTGCTTTTTCTTGGTTGATTTATAACATATAACATATATTTCTAAAATTTGCAAACACATTGATTACATTCACGTGTAATAGTTTCACTAGATTTTTATCCATTTTAATATCTTAGAATGCACTGTAAACAACATACATTGCAGTTCATAACTGATTATTCTCTCACATTTTAAGAGGCCTGGAGGTTGTTCATCAACAAAGTCATACTTGGAGCCTATTCCTATCATTGACAAGGGCTAACTTCCTGCCAACTTTGTTTTGGAAGATCCAGATTCTCCCTTTATATATGTATGCAAAAAGATGGATGACACAGAGCTAAGTAACATACCCAGCTATCCAATGACAGCTGAAATTTTATAGCAAGTAAGTAACGTTGAAGTCATGATGTAGCATTTTACTCTGCCTTACAAGCTTTGACATCACGTTTTAATTTTTAAGCTTTTGTATAATTATCAGCACTCCCATGAATTAGAACAGATCACTAGGCATGCTCTTGTGTGTAACAAAAACGAAAATTCCATTTTTTATTGTTTGACATGTTAGGTCAGCTACTGAGCACTAAAAAATTAAGAAACCAAGGAAGAAGATAAACCCCTTTGGAGGAATGCTAGTGACTAGTGACTTAAAAATATGCCTGCCATATTATATTTCCCTTATTTGTAGAAAACCCAGATCTGCATTCTGTGAACTGATCTTAATGCTCATAAACATACAGCTTTCCTTTCAAAAAAACATTATTCTCTCACATTGATTCACACTTCTAAAACATCATTCCTTCCATTAAGATCTGGGCATAGAACCCCTAGATTTGTACTTCTCATCAATCCACGAGCAAAAAAAGAATAAAATGAGAATGTGTGCAGTATGCAAGGGAATTAAATACAGGAAACAAAAATTATCAACTATTTAGGTGTTAGGATATGCTAGAAATGATTCTGAACAAGGATGAACTTTATCAGTTGAACCTACCTTACTACTCGGACAGGGTAGCCTTTTTGACAACTTAGTCGCAATGCTTCATTCAACTTCTCAAACTTCTGATCAAAGGACTGAGTCTTATTTGTGCGTTTATTGCCGCTAAGGTCCCTTCCTCCACTGTACACCGCAAGATAATAATAATATAATAAATAATATCACAACACAATAATAACGCAAGATGGAAGCGAAGTATATGGCAAACAGCTACAACATACCTCCCTGTGTAAAGGAACCATTCACCATGGTCCTCATCATCAATATATCCCCCAGAAAGGGCAACTGACTGTGCACCATACTTTGACTGACCAGCAATCCCTGCAACATGAGGAAGATGAGCGCCCCATTGTCTGCATTCCATCCTATCCTCCCAGGTCTCACCCACCAACACACCCTGCTTTCTAAGAGGATCATTTTCTGCTAGAATTGGACCAAAGTGATCAGGAGGGGCTGTGACAAAGATCTTTCCACTACAAGCATTGGCCTTTCCAGGTTTCTTAGCTCGCTCAGTGGTGTATGCCTTATCTGGCCGGTTTTGATTGTGGACAAAATGATATACTTTTGGTGCTCCCCCTGCAATGTTCGCTTTTTCCAGCTTTGCCATTCGGATGGCAATGACCAATGCAGAGTTAATTCGAGGTTGGCTAGCCATTGCTGATGGAATCTGACTGCGACAATTTGCACATGTGCGCTTTCCTTGCGCAACCCATTTCTGAAAACACTTCAGGCAGAAGTTGTGGCCACATGGTGTCTAAAACAAGGAAAGAGAATATCATAAGCATTTGCCAAACAGCAACAGTAGACTTAGCCTACTTTTTACCAGCAAGCTATAGACACATGCAGAAAAAACATTTTCAGTTATGAACTGGTTTATGACCATTCAATCTTTATGTGCACTTTGCACCAGCAACCCATAGAGAAATAAGGCATAAAGCAATTTAGAATTCAGAAAGGAAGAAAGCAGCAAATAAACAGGTTTCACTGTAAGATTTTAGTTTTTTTGAAAGATATAATCCAATTTAGTAGGCTTATCTCCCTTGATATGTAGCATTGGTAAATAGCATAATGATATACTAATTTAGAGTTATTTTCAGAATAAGTTGAAAGCATACGAGACCAATAAAAAAAGGGGGGTAAGAAAAAAGTGAAATTATGCAAGTAACTTTTTTTGCTTTCTAATAAGATCAAACAAATAGTAAGCACTACGCATCTATTAGTTCATTATTCAAGATTTCAATTGTTGCAATTGCCATTAGATGTAAGATAAAAATAAAAACAGCGCAATAAATTATATTCAGTGTACAGAGTTAAATCTTTCTTCACTTTATCTACAACCACAAACTAAAATGTCAAAAAGCGGAAAAGTAAAACGAAATTAGTAGCGTCATGATAGCTAAAAAGATACTCCTAGCAATCATTTTGTCATAGAAAATCTCTTGTTAGCCTCCACCGGAAACTACCCTGTTTTGCTTGTGAACTGAATTGTAATCGCTATATCCAGAAAACGTGTCGTTTAGCTCTTTTTTTATTAGTGTTTTTATCTAAATAAACAAAAGAAGGGAAACAATAAAAAAAAAAAAGGAAAATTCAAAATCAATGAGCAAACAAAAATCTTAAAACAAGAAAGAAAAAGAAGAATGGATACTGAAGCTAACCGTTACAGGTCTCTCCGGTAACTGCATGCAAATTGAACAGTTAATGTTTTCATCGAGTATAGCGAGGACATCGTTATCATCGTTGATCCCCTCCTTGTTTTTCGCTTTTTCACCGTCGTCGCTCGATGATCGAGCTCCGCCACCGCTGACCAGCTCCTGCCTCCTCCTGGCTTTCTCCAACTCGGTTAGCGAATCATCCGACTGAATAGCCCTTACAGCCGCAACGAGTTCGTCGGAGCTTCCAGTCTTTTCGGCGATCGGGGGATGAGGATGATCCGTGAGGGAGCAATCGGGGCAGTCCCATCGGAGGGCCTCGGCAATAGTTTGAGGACGAGCGGAGGAGGGGAGGCAAGTCACATGCCATGGAGTGGCACATGTCTTGCACGTGAGGGTGTCTTCCGGCGACGGCTTGTTCTTGCAGATCATGCAAATGCCGTCTCCATCGCAAGGAAGCTGGCTAACAAGCGCCATCAGAGTAAGAAGAAAATATCTTAAGAATGAAGAACGAAGATCGCGGGTCTCTGTCCGGTGAGGACGATGGCTCTCTTTTCTTCTTTCGAGGAAAAAGAGGGAGCGAGTGTTTTCGGGTCAAAATGGGGAAAACATTTTTAGGGGGAAAGGGTGAGTGAGAAAGGGGCGCGGTTCTGTAATGGAATTTTTGTTGAGAATAACTTTTGAAATTTTTTGATTTCCCTCTTCATCCTTTGCTGCTATATAAAGGGAAATTTTTGCTACCAATTTTTCAGTACGGTTTGCCTTTTGACTTTTCACCCCAAATGCCAAATCTTTTGTTTCTTAACTAGTAGTAGCACAAGGCATTTGTTACTGTACATGACAAATGTGGAATGAGGTCTTCCCTGTCAGTTGAGATATGAAAATTCGTTTTTTTTGTATTTGCTAAATAATGAAAATTCAGAACTAACTTCTTTGCCAAAAAAAAATGTACGCCTGGCCAATCCGATTTGACTCATCAACTCGGTTGATGCTTCAAAAACTTAGATTCATGGCTCGAATTTGACTCACTTGATGCTATCCTTCTAAAACTTAGTTAGTTCGCCTCATTTAAATTATAATTATTATTAAAATATTGAAAAATATTTTTTTATTAATACTTACTATATATTAAAACAATGTTAAGGATTCTTTCATTGACATGCGCTGATTTTTTTTTTTTTGGGAAAATTAACAAGTGATGAGTCTTTTACTTAGCCATCTAGAATTTTTTGTTATTTTTTCTTCAGCTCATGTAAATAATTTTTTAAAAGTTTTTTTATTGACACACGGTGATTATGTACTCATCATATGGTATTTTAAAAAAAAATAAATTGCCTTATTAAAATTTAAAAAATAAAAGGACGAGAGACAGCAAAAGGAAAAATCGTGAAAGAAGAGAGAAAGGGGGAAATGAGAAAAAATAAATATATTTATATTAAAATTGTTTCAAAATGTGGTCTTTCAATGGCATTTAACAGGCCTTTGATTGGACGCATGGCCATTCTTTTAACAATTTTTTTTATTTCAGACTATTTATGTATAACTTCTCTTTTTAATAATTTCACATGTAGAATAAAATATAATATAAATTATATAATATGACTGATATGTTTATATTTTTGGGTTATAAAGTCATATAAAATGAAAAAAATGCTTTATATATAATATATATTTACATTTATTTTAATATTATGCATTTGATTATTATTTTATTTTTTCTATTACACCATCATCCTTAAAAGAAATTATTAATTTGAAACTTAATACATTATGCAAGCATGTAAATATTAATATCCATTAAAATTCATGAAAATATGTTCAAAAAAATCAATGTAAATATAGTTAACTAACTTCAACAGACCAATTACAAATGTGAAAATTTTCAATTATATAATATACAAATAATCATTTTCTATACATATCATGAGCTTCTTTTTAACTTTATTTCTCAATAAAAAAAATCATTAGTCACAAATTTTGATTACATTAATATTAAAATGTGCTTAAACAAGAAAAAAAATACAAATATTTTTAAGAAATCACAAAAATTATTTGCTCATATTAGTCAAAAAAAAAAAATCGCACCTGCAACAAAGCTTGAGTCACATACTAGTTTTTCGTCTAATTTTAAAGGCTCTTTTTCTGGCCAAAGAAAAAGGCTCCATTTGATGATTATGCGAGGAAACTTTCCTAGTTAAGAAACATTTAATTATCTAATAATAAATGCCAAATCCCCCTTTAACTAATGCTAATAATTTTTACTAGGACCAGGTTGGCACAACAGTGCAATTTTCTCATATATACGTTGAGATGTATTTTCAACATAGTTAGTTTAACTAATTAAATGCAAGTCAAATTCTAAACCTGCAAATTCTCAAGCTTGATAATTAAGTCCTTAAGCTTGCAAGTTGTCAAGCTTGATAACTTGAACTTTATCAAGATTGTAGACAAGTGAGCTTGGGAATTTGAATTTATCTGAATTTAATTTAATTTTGTAAATTTCCAAGCTAATTATGAAAGTTAGACAAAGAACGTTAATGAGGCATGGTGCTTGAGTTGGTGATATTTCACAAGTTTCAGCATTATATTATAACCAAAGCAAACTATATAAGTTTAGGCTCAAGTCAACTCACAGTTTGACAATTTCAAACTTGAAAGTTACAATATTAGCTGAATAATGTCAAGTAAGCTAACTGAACAATTCTACTTTTCTTGTGTTTCTTTCTAATGTTTGCAATTTTAAATTTCAGTAGATCCTTTGCGGGTGTCAACCATGTTCAACACTTTCTAGACGATGAAATGATATCCAACTTAACAGAAAGACTTAATAAGAGCCTTCAGTTTAGTTTAAAGACAAGTTTTGAAGAAGAATTAGGAGTTATAAAAACCAGATTCAAGCACATTTATCTTTTTCCTTCCTTTTTTTTATGTTTTAAGCTTTCCTTTGGTTTTAACCTCTGTTATAGTTCTTACTTTCAGTGGATTTGGTCTTTCAAACTGTAATTCTCCAACTCTATTGTAGTTAATGAGTATAACAAGAAGTGATAATTTTTGCCACGTCAAAAGAAAATGTGCTATTGCGGAAGTGCAAACTCGGGCCTCTAACAAGTAGAGCAAGGCACTTACCATGTCCTGCCTAAGCTCTTGTTTTTAATAATTTTTTTATTTTTTATTGTTTAAAATTATATCGTTTTAAAATTTTCATACTCTTAAAAGCTCTAGTTATAAAAACATATTTTTTTCATTTTGCCTTCCATTCTCTCTCCTCCCACATCTCCCTTAAAGGCTGGCCATCGTAGACCACTATCGTCAACAATCGATAGGTGGTCGTCAACCATCGACAACTGACAAGCAATCGCTGGTCACCAACAATCGATAGTCAATAGTCAATCACCGGTCTCTTTCTCCTCTCATCTTCTCTCTTAAAAGATCATCAACGATCAACGATCTCTGACAGAGGTCAACGGTGGCCAACTTTTAAGGGAGAAGGTAAGAGGAGAGAGAAAGAAAAGGAAAAATGAGAAAAAGAAATGAAAGCAAAAAATAATTATAAGTAAATGCTTAGGTCTGGTGGTAAGTATTTTGATGAAGGAAATTGTGAGAAATAGGCTTCCTCATAAGATAATTTCAGAAATAATCACCCATATAAAGTTATCTATTTCTAGCAAAAAAAAAGGCATGAGTAGACTAAAATGCCATTTAAAAACATCATGGCAAATTAAGCTCCTAATATTTCCCTCCCGCTAGAGAGAAAATAAAAATAAATGTTCAATTGTTTGAGCTCGCTCATATTTCTCTCTTAGCTCTTTGAACTGTATCAACTCTATCAACTCTCTGTTGAGTACCATCGTCATCAGCTCTTTCAGCTCTCTAAACTATATGAGCTCTGTCAAGTCTCTGTTGAGCACCATCATCATCGGGCTATGGTCTATCTCTCGGCATCTGGTCATATTGTCGTCGATAAACAAACCCTATAGCAGAGATGATATCAAGGTATGTTATTGGGTTTATTGCTACAACACATAAATTTCTGAAACTTTTTATGTAAATTAAAACATGAATTAGAAACATTGCCCAGAGTTGTTACACACCATGCATCTATAACATGTGTTAGCGTTATTTTAGCATGTCACGACATTGGTTATTTTAGGACAATTCGTGTAACAAGTCAATAATTACACTGATTGACGTGTCAAACGTCATGGGTATTTTAGGCCAGTTCGTGTAAGGAGACAGTAATTATAGTGATTGACGTATCAGTATTGGTGTATAACAACATTTGACTTGATATGCATGACATATAACAACATTTTACTTGATATGCATGGTGTGTAACAACATTTGACTTGATACGCATGGCGTGTAACAACATTTTACATTATATGCATGGTGTGTAACAACATGACTGACAAATTCTAAAACACGGCATGTCATGTAATGTGTAAAATGATTAACAAATTTTTTTGTTTTCAAAATTTCAGTGGGGTTCCAATTGTGCAACTTGTGCTAAGACACGGTGGTCAATAGGTGGATGGCATTTACAAGGGTGGTGAGTCACGAATGCGGGGGGTTAGGAGTGATTTGTCGTTTGTGGGCTTGATGAGACTGGTTGAAGATGTTGTTGGGATAAACTCAGAAATTGATGAGATTGAGTTACATGCATTGATCAGTACACCCGGAGAGCTATTATGGCCAATTATCAAGGACGATGAAGATGTTGCATTAATTTTGCTAGAACAGAGGAATGTTCTGGCTATGTATGTCGGCATTAAGGGATGCCAAACAAATGTTATGTCACATTAAGAAGCTAAACAACATAGTAATAAGCTCAATCAAAATGAGATTTACAATGCTTCACATATACCACAGCATTCGATCCATAATCTACAACAATGGCAATTGACGTATGCACAAGAGTTTGTGCACAAGGTAGTCTAAGGTTAGCCTCCAAATATAGTGACCCCATAGGAAGACATTCCAAGCATCGATGTCCTCCACCAATGACAAGAGCCAAGGTGTCAACCGTATATGGTAGTCTTGACCAAATAAAATGTTATTCGCGATCAAGACGAGTGCCATCTTGGTCGCTAAAAGTTGCCTCCGTGGAACATATCAAGCAACGCTTGCAGCTTAACGCTCTGCTACCTGTTCCAGTATCTCACATGAATTTCTTCCGTAATAACCTCGCACGACTGTGTGAACACATTGGGTATTCGATCAAACTTCAATCCGATGATAAGGCAGAACTCTTGCTTTGATATGCGCGCTTTGCTTTTGCCAATGGCAAACCATAGCTCATGCTTCATTGAATCTATCATAGTGATTCGACGAATCATGATGTTATGCAGGAGACCAGCGCAAAAGTAGCCTTGTGGATATACGTCCAGCAGCATTCCGAAGCACGTACACTTCACTGCATCGTACTCCCCTTCCTCTTGGAGAGTCTTGTTGATGTAATGCAGTTGCGACCACTTCCAGTGGGTGTTAATAGAGACATTGAATGCTCACTTCTCCCTCGGCACAATAAGCAAACTGTCAAGATTCTCATACTGTTTGGACTGCATTTGCAAAACATGGCACACATGCACGAGTGAGTTAACCCATAATGTGCAACAAGGTATACTGAAGAAAGAAATAAATGTTGTTACATGCCATGCATATCAAGTAAAATGTTATTACACGCCATGCATATCAAGTAAAATGTTGTTACACGCCATGCATATAACGTAAAATGTTGTTACACGCCATGCATATAACGTAAAATGTTGTTACATGTCATGCGTATAATGTAAAATGTTGTTACACGCCATGCGTATCAAGTCAAATGTCATTACACGCCATGCGTATCAAGTCAAATGTTGTTATACGCTATGCATATCAAGTCAAATGTTGTTACACGCCAACGCTGACACACCAATCACTATAATTACTGTCTTTTTACACGAACTGGCCTAAAATACCCATAGCGTGTGAGACGCCAATCAGTGTAATTACTAACTCGTTACACGAACTATCCTAAAATAACCAATGTCGTGACACGCTAAAAACTCCAAAAAGCAGTTAACCCACTACACGCTATATCTGTTGTAGTTCAAAACTTTGATACGACCATAAAATCGGGAAGAAAACAGTTTAAACATAACAACTGAAAAAGATTGAAAAAACAAGAATATATCACACAAACTTAGCAAAAAATTAACAAATGGAAGAAAGTTTTATTTTCAGACTAACTGACCTTTTCACTGATAACCGACATTGTTGTTGTGGTGTCTTCAAGCTGGCAAAGAACAAAGTCAAATACTCTGGTACCTTTGGTAATGAGGAATGAATCAAATCAAACTCTTTGAGTTCCTTCACACAGACTTTTATGATTTTTGGAAAATATTTAATTAAAATGAAATGGCCTCACAATTTCCTCTATAAATATTCATTTATTCAGTGGATGTCTAATCAGTTTCCTCATTATTTGCCCTTTTTTTCCTTTTTCAAATCATGTCGTGTCACATGTTCAAGCCATGCTGTGTCACACACTCTAAACCCTATCGTGTCACAAATCTCCATGGAGTCTGACAAACTCTGAACCCTACTATGTCACAGATTCCCTCCATGGCGTGTCACAAACTCTAAACATTGCTATGTCACAGATTCCCTCCATGGCGTGTCACAAACTCTTAACACTGTCGTGTCACAGATTCCCTTCATGGCATGTCACAAACTTTGAACTTTGTCGTGTCATAGATTCCCTCAATGGCGTGTCACAAACTTTAAACCCTGCCATGTCACAGTCGTGTCACACATTCCCATTATGCCGTGTCACACATTCCCAATATGCCGTTTCACAAACTCTAAACCCTACCCTACTACAACCGTGTCACATATGTCTTGTTATAGTACGACCATTTTGTGCTTTGGATTCACATCTTTCTCCTTTTGATTCACCACCGAATTAGGGATTTTTGGTTTCACATCATTCTCCAAGCTTTCGATTCATCACGACCGGTTCCTTTTTCAGTTTAATATCGCTCTTTTCCTATTATCTAAATGCCATGTCTGAAATATCTGAAAAACCATCTCATGCAACATTATTTTGTTTTGCACAAGCTTTAGGAAAAAAAAATGGATGTTTTGCACAAAATTAGATGTTCGCAAATTCTTTGCATATTTATTTTCCTATTTTTCGCCTGTTTGAGAGTGCGCGTCAACAAAGATGGCTCATTAAGGGCATTTTTGTCCCAAAATATATTCTTGTGGCTAAAAACAGTTAAAATTATCTGGAGGCATTTTTCAAAAACACGTTATTTTTAAAAGTTAAAAATTTTTTTTCCCCATTTTGATATGCTTATTATAGGTCTTGGGTTCGAAACAAAAGCATATAACCCCGAACCCAGAGGCTAACATGATATTGCCATGTCATTTTGACATGTTGACGCAGACCTTAATGCCCACCTTGTTTTGACACATTGACATGATAGTGCCACATCAATAACTCGAACTTAAAGAGTGATGTGACACTACTACGTTAGCATATTGAGGTGACGTGGCAGTGCCACGTTATCATGTCAACCACCCCATGCCACCATGTTAGTAAAAATGTCCACGTCATTTAGACATGTTGACGTGGAGCCTTAATGCCCACCTTACTTTGATATGTTGACATGGTAATGCCACATCAATAACTCGAACTTAAATAATGATGTGACACTACGATGTTAGCATGTTGAGGTGACGTGGCAATGCCACATCATCATGTCAACCACCTTATATCGCCATGTCAATAAAAAAGTGCTATGTCAATATTGATATCATCCTATTTAACAGCTAAATTGAATGTCGTTAAAAAAAAAATTAAATTGGAGTAATTTTTAAAATCGAAGGACTAAATCATGTGGCAACCTACTAACATTTCACGTGGTAACTCAAATCGAGAGGCTAATGTGGATTTCCATGTCATTTTGACATGTTAACGTAGAGCCTTAATGTTGATGTGGCATCGTCATGTTATTTTGACATGTTGACGTGGTAGTGCCATGTCAACAATCCGAACTTAAAGGATGATGTGATACTACCATGTCAACATGTTACGGGGATGTGGTTGTGCCACACCATCATGTCAACCACCTCATGTCCTAACATCTTTTTATTTAAGAATTAAATTGGATGCTATTAAGAGAAGAATTAAATTAAAATAATTTTTAAAATTGAGAGATTAAATTGTTTTAAATTAGAGTATATGAATTAAATTGAACAAATTGCATGATTACAAGACCTTTCAAGTATTTAGACCAATAAAAAATTAGTAGGTGAATTTTTTTTTAGGATTCCACCATAACTAGTTTTACTAAGCTACACCCGGCATAGAGTTACCAAATCGTGTAAGTGGCTCCTATTAAATTACTATCCAAACAATCCGCACTATAAAATCAACACCCTTTTAAAACCCTAGGGCTTTTTGGCTTACACGTACTATTATAACTGTTGCCCGGTTCGCATGCGCTTTCTCTTCGCTCTCATTTCCTCATCTGTTTCCTTTGGTCTCAATTCCTCCTCCCGATTAACATTACGCCACTTACACGCCCTCTCCAGCAAATCCCAGCGATCAACCCTAACCACCTTTTTTAATTGGCAACCACCAATGGCCACAGCCGAGGAATCGCTCCGCAGAGCACTAGCCGAGAAGCAATCGGCTGTTGAAGCGCAGGGCAACGCGGTGAGAGCTCTGAAAGCCGCCAAGGCCTCTAAGCCTGAAATCGACGCTGCAATCGAAGCCTTGAACAGCTTGAAGTTGGAGAAATCGTCGATAGAGAAGCAGCTGCAGGCTGCTGTTAGTGGTAACGATGGGGATGCCTCCCTTAGCAGGGAAGCTTTCCGTCAAGCCGCTGTGAATACTTTAGAACGGCGTTTGTTTTACATCCCGTCTTTCAAGATTTATCGGGGTGTTGCTGGGCTTTATGACTATGGACCGCCCGGTTGCGCCGTTAAATCTAACGTTCTTGCTTTCTGGCGTCAGGTATGCTTTTAGCTCTAGCAGTTATAGAGATGTTTATTTATTCTGACAGCAATTGTGAAGAATTAAGACAAACGCGGATGTTTGCTGAGTGGGTGATGCAAATTGACACTGGTTTGAATCGGAGCTGTTTTAGTTTCAACTGTTTAGTACTTTCAGTAATGGTCCACTTAAATGGACTGACGTGCTTAATTAAGTTTTCGGCAAATTGGAAGATGGGAGAAATGTAGTATGTAAACTTGACTAGGGATGAGGAGAACTAGCTGGTTTAAGCAGTGCATTTGAGCAGAATTTTGAAGCTTCAAATTTGTATATTTTGGGACGTGAGGAGATTGAGTGGGCAAAGAATGAAAAGTTTTACTTATTATAGTATTATTTGCCTTTTTATTTTATAGTAGAAAATATGAGGAAGCAAAATGCCATTAGAGCAACAGAGCCCCAATTAGAATAAAAGCTGAATATTTTAGATATTGACGTACTTTGTTCAGGTCAAATGACTAGTCCAAAGCAAATTAAAGACATTGTGATGGTTCATACTTGCATTGTTGCATTGATGTAAGATCATAGGATAGTCCAAACAATTCTAATTTAGCTTGTTTGTATTACCACTTTTTCAGCACTTTGTCCTTGAGGAGAACATGTTGGAGGTTGACTGCCCCTGTGTGACACCAGAGGTTGTCCTAAAGGCATCTGGTCATGTGGATAAATTTACTGACCTTATGGTTAAGGATGAAAAAACTGGGACCTGCTATCGGGCTGATCACTTGCTTAAGGATTTCTGCAACGAGAAGCTTCAGAAAGACCTCAGCATTAGTGCAGAGAAGGCTGCTGAGCTTAAACATGTCCTTGCTACTTTGGATGACCTGTCAGCTGAAGAGCTAGGTGCAAAGATCAAGGAGTATGGTATTACTGCTCCAGACACAAAAAATCCGCTCTCGGATCCTTTTCCATTCAACTTAATGTTCCAAACATCAATTGGTCCATCTGGTTTGAGCCCTGGGTCAGTGTTTTTACTCTAGTCATTTTTGGGATGTTGTTTGTGAAATATTTGGGTTTGAATGTGAAAATATATATTTTACTTATTTTACTGGTGCAGGGATTTGCTGACTTAATGATTTCTTTTTCTTGCAAGTGCTCAACATAAATGTAGCATTGTTTCTAGCCTCTGTAAGTACCTAAAGAATTATGTTTCATTTTGTTTACTGCAGGTATATGCGTCCTGAAACAGCACAAGGAATATTTGTGAATTTTAAAGACTTGTACTATTACAATGGGAACAAGCTTCCCTTTGCTGCAGCCCAAATCGGTCAGGCTTTCCGAAATGAGGTCTTGAAAATCTGTCTTTGAATCTGAAGAAGATGTCAATTTGTGCCCTTGTTGGATGGATTTTTTTCTCTGTTTTCTGGAAATTGCTGCCAGTGTGAAGCTGGGATAATTTTCTGAGGCTCTGTATAATTGGCGCTTTAGCTATTTGCTTTTCTTTTCTATTTTTTTATTATTTTTTGCACTTTGCTTTCTATTCATTTTTTGCAAAAAAAAAAAAGCAAATAGCAAAAGCATTAACTATAGGGAGCCTAAATAAAGTTGCCTCATCTCTGCTATACACTGGTGCTTTTTGGTTTATTTCTTGGCTGTTGAGATGATTGTCCTGATGAATGCACATTAAATCATGTAACATGGGATAGATTTCAAATTCGATGATATAATTTCTGTATGTACAGATATCCCCACGCCAAGGGCTTCTGAGGGTTCGAGAATTTACTCTAGCAGAGATTGAGCACTTTGTCGATCCTGAAGACAAATCTCATCCAAAATACTCTGAAGTTGTGAACTTGGAGTTTCTGATGTTCACAAGGGAAGAGCAAATGTCTGGGCAATCTGCAAAGAGAACACGTCTTGGTGATGCAGTTTCAAAGGTTGGTTTAAGCTTGACTATTTCTCTTTGCTTTCTACATCTCTCTTCCTACTCTTTGTGATGGTGCTGTCCTTCATTGTCATTTAGGGAATTGTCAACAATGAAACCCTTGGCTACTTTATTGGTAGAGTTTATCTCTTCCTAACTTGCCTTGGTATAGACAAAGACCGTTTACGGTTCCGGCAGCATCTTGCAAATGAAATGGCACATTATGCTGCAGACTGTTGGGATGCTGAGATTGAGTGTTCATATGGTTGGATTGAATGTGTTGGTATTGCAGATAGGTCTGCTTATGACTTGCGTGCTCATTCAGTAAGATCTTGGTTATATCATCATTCGATCTTTCTTTTTATTGTTAAGGCAATTATTTTAAAGTAACTTACTAGCAGAATTTATGACTCATGAGGTAAGCTGTCAGCTTAATTATATATAGGAGCTTCTGGTCAAGAGACTATACTATGTGCAACAAAAGAGGGGTTATGACTGTAATTTTATCATAACAAATTTGGTGCTTATTCATCCAACGGTTATGATCTTAGCTATGTTAATGACTAATCTAATAATAGCCATGCTATCAAAAGCTAGATAAATAGGAAGAAAAAGATTAAAACTATATCGTCCTTTCTACCGAAAAGTAGTAGTATACTGAATCCTCATGTAGCATGGATTTGTTTTGTATGACAGGAGAAAAGTGGTGTCCCACTGGTGGCTGCTGAGAAATTTTTAGAACCTAGAGAAGTGGAGGTACTACTTTATTGCTAATAACCCCCCATCTTTATCATATACTAATTTTGAGATCACATGACTTATAATGCAACAAAAGATCCTTAAAGTGATGCTGCTTGAGGTTAAAAGTAATTCTCATGGTTCATATTTTCAGAAACTGGTTATAGCTCCTGTGAAGAAAGAACTCGGCCTTGCATTCAAGGGGAACCAAAAGAAGGTGGTTGAAGCTTTAGAGGTAAATGATGAAAACTCTTAAATATTTAATGCCATGTGTTGCCCATATCACTTTAATGCGTGAATTTCTTTTTTTGTTAGGCAATGAATGAAAAAGAGGCTTTGGAAATGAAGGCTGCTTTGGAATCCAAAGGGGAGGTGGAATTCTATGTCTGCACTCTTGGGAAAAATGTGCCCATTAAAAAGAACATGGTCTCTATTTCAAAGGAGATAAAGAAAGAACACCAGAGAGTTTTTACGCCATCTGTGATTGAACCATCCTTTGGAATTGGACGGATAATTTATTGCCTTTTTGAGCACTCTTTCTACACGAGGCCAAGTAAAGCTGGGGATGAGCAGTTGAATGTGTTTCGGTTTCCTCCTCTTGTGGCACCTATCAAATGTACTGTATTTCCACTTGTTCAAAATCAACAATATGAGGATGTTGCCAAAGTCATTTCAAAGTCATTGACAGCTGCTGGAATCTCGCATAAGATAGATATCACAGGTATGCGACTAAGATGAATGATAACTCTTTAATCATCTTCTTCCCACACTTGCATGGTCCTGCATATGGATGTACATAAACTTAAAACACTTGATTCATTTCTATGCATCTCTGTGAATTTTAAAATTCTCTTTGCTTGTTCAGAAAGCTCTGCTTAAAAAGTTTCAGGAAGTAAACTGAAAAATGAAGTCCTTATTGACATATTGGACTTCAACTTAAGTATGCAACTATAAACATTATTGGTTCTATAATTGTAGAGCCAGGCATATCCACCCTTTCAGTTGTTGATGAACTTCAACTCATCCCTATTTCCCTTACGATATTTGCAGGTACCTCAATAGGAAAACGGTATGCAAGAACAGATGAACTTGGTGTACCATTTGCCATAACTGTTGATTCAACAAAAGATGTGACAATCCGGGAGAGAGACAGCAAGCTTCAAGTCCGTGTTGATGTAGAAGAGGCAGCATCTGTTGTTAAGTCTGTAACTGATGGACAGAGAACATGGGAGGATGTGTGGGCAAATTACGCCCATCACACATCTGGCTCAGCAGATGATTGAGTCTTGAGAAATTCCAGCACACTGTTGACATAACAACACAATATCCAATATGTGGAGTATCTTACAATGTCATGATGATTTCAAGGGTGACTACATTATTGAAAAATGTGCATTTATATTTGCGGCCAAGAAGCTGTTCATGTTTTTGGGAATACTAGTTCTTGCTTTTACAATTCAGTTCAATACTTATACAAGGTCCAGAATTCCCCAGTTTAATACTGCATGTTCATCTTCTGGATGTTGTTACTGTGTTGTAGGATTTTCAATTTTGGCAGAATTCGTTTAAATTGCGAAATCGGGTGTTCAGTTATATCCACAAAATGAAGGTTTGGTTGGGCCTCTTTCGGAATGTTAAAAGTCCGAACGAGTTCTTTAATTAGGACCCACATAAGACTGGCCCTTATTACGTGAATACGAGAATTGGTCTAGTGCGATGTGTTCGGTTCAATAAAACACTTCAGAAGGCGTGTGGATGACAAAACATAAATACAAAAGTGTTGTTACAGTTTTGATTACTATGAGGAAGAGTTTGTTATAGTTTTTTGTAATTGTTTGCATTCGTTTGCACATGTATATATATATATGAAAAAGTGAATGTTCATGAATAAAATTTAGATGATGATATGCTGTCCGGTTTATAATGCTTGCTTTCATTGCTACTAGCTTAAGGAAAAGTTAACGCTTGCAAACAAAGTTAAGATCATGATCTACTGTTGTGTTCTTGCATATCTTTATTTATATATAAAAGTTAACATTTTAATGTTGAATTTATCACACTGTTTGTGAATAAAAAATATGAGACGATGTTTTTAATTTTATACATTCATTGCCATCCATCCGGTTAACAAAAAGTTAGTGTGCATGAACAAAATAAAGATCATGATGTGATTGGTGTGTTTTTGCAGATCTTTGTATAGACACAAAAGTTAAACATTATAACAATGTTGCCTGTCAACAAAAAATATAAGGTAGTGTTGGGCATGGTTGCGAGTAAAGTTGCAGAATTTCTTGCGATTAAGGGGTGGCCGAAGAGTCTTCAGTGAGGCTATTCTTCGATGATTGGATTGTTTTGGAGGATCCTTTATAGGGGTAAAAAGAAATCAAAACTTGGTATCGTAATGAGTAGATAAGCTATGATATTAAAGTGAAATGAGATAATAATATTTGGTAAAATATAAAAGAAGGAACAGGATTGTAAGAACAAAATAAACATGAGTCAATCATATATAGAGAGTAAAAATAAAGTAGTTATGGAAATGAAATACATATGCTGTTAACATGTAATGCTCTGAATCAGTCGTAATTAGCGGTACCCAATGACAACAGATTTATCAAACTTCAGCAATAAAGAAGAAATCTTTCCAGAAAATGAACTTTACAACTTCTTAAACATAAAATTATCAATAACAGATCTGTAAAAGAACATCACTCCATTTGTTTTGTTGAATACTGTAATAAACCTCAATTTACAGTAAAACTTTTCTAAATTAATACCTTCAGAACCATGAACAGTTATTAATTAATCGAGATATTGTTTAATCAATCAATTAATAATTTATTAATCTATACATGCATCCGAGCATTTGATTTATTGGCTGGTGTATGAGCAGGGTTCGAATCTCCATTTCTCAATTAAAAAAAATATTAATTTATACATTAATTAATAAAATAATAATTCACTGAGGTATTTTTAATTTTTTTTCAAAACATTGAATTCAATACATGTATTGTGTATTGTGATTATACGAATATTTCCTAATTACCAAACTACAAATTATTATTATTCGTGACAAGCAAATTATTGAAAACGTCATGAGAAATAACAAAGAAGATGAAGTTGAAGACGATAGTTCTGTATTTGAGCCTATCTTTTGCAAAGATGCACTTAAAATAACAATTACATTACATAATTTTCTCTTGCAATACAAGAACTCTACATCAGAGCTTCTTAATGCACTAAAAAAAGTTAAAGATGAAGTTCAAAGAGACATCAATTTTAAGAAGAAACAAGTAGTATTAGAATCATATTTTATAAAGACCTCTTAATTGAGTCATGTATATATATATATATATATAATTTTTATATATAAAGAGATTATTAATTTATATATAAGTGGGACTTATGTTTTTTTTTTTAAAAATGTATTATAATTTTAGCAAATTATTAATCTACCATGTTGGTCCCAAGTTGGGACCGACCAAAAATATTATTTAATTCAGGTTATTAATTTATTGAGTATTAATTTATAGAGGTTTAACTATAATAGATTTTAACATAAAAGCTTCGTATGTTTGCCTACTCCATTTTTCTGAGACAACAATAGGGGAAGAAAAATAAAAAAATAAACAAACATATGAGCTTGTTCAAGTTGAACATCAGTATCAAGCTGAGTTTCCACTGTAACATATTGTAAAGGGGGTTCTTGTGATAGTGAGAAGAAGTGTTGCAAACAAGTAAAAAGATGTGCCAGAGGCAGCAGAGAGGAAGATTGAAGCAGTTCCTGAAGTACTAAGTGTTGTGGCAGGTGGAAGACAATAAGAAGAGACTTAAAGAGACTTAGAGAGTACAAGATAATTAGAGAAAGAATTTAGAGAGAGAAGCTCTCAAGTTGAGAATGTGTTAGCTTGGAGGGGGAGAGAAGAGTCCTTCCAAATGAATTGTGAGGCTCTATATATAGTGCTAAAAGTGACGGTTACATAAGAATAGGCTTTAATGTGCCTAATGAATGACATTATTATGAAGAATATTAATGTAAGTAACCGTTACTGTAATTGGATGTAGTAAGACTTGTTCTCGAGTAAAGGTAATAGAAAAGAGGTGTACAAGAATAGGTACAAGAGAAGAAGTTGTACGAGAATAGGTACAAGAGAGTAAGTTGTACATGAATCAGTATACGAGAACAAGGTAAAAGGGTGAAACACTTTGTGAGACCTCAACCTCTATAGGCTTGTAACTAAGTATAGATGTAATAATACGAGCTAGGGGTGGTTTCGTCATTTTCTCTAATAAGCTTCCAGAAGAAAGTTTTATGATATTTTAAGGCTTAAATGGGTATAAAACTGCATAAATGATGTGTGCTGATGAAAACACGAAGAAAACTAGAAGTTTCAACAATTTTCATAATAGGGGCAAAATGGTCATTTTTCACCTCGAGTTAAAATTTTAAGTTTTTATGAACCCGAACATGTCTAGACCATTATGGATCTTGTCTCAGTGTTAAAAGAGCAAAAAGATTACATAAAAGATTGGAGGAGAATAAGTAAATTGGTGGAGGGGCATTTTTGTAATTTTAAGGGAAATGATAAGATTGCCTATAAATACCTTGAATTTCCAGCAGCTTCTAGAGATTTTCTAGCAGCTGGTCTTCTTCTTCTTCTCCTCTCTCACGTTTCTTCAAAACTCCATGGAAGCTTGATTTGAAGCTTGAATGATTTTCTCTCTCTAGCTCTAGTTTTCACACCTTTGAACCCTTTTGACTAGAACCTTTGAATTCTTTCATCCTCTCACTTCAAAACCCTTGATAAAGCTTATTTCCAGACTTTCTCTCACTAGTTGAGCGTTCTAGAGAGAGAAAGAGAGAATTACTCTATTGATTTGGAAGCAATTGGAAGAGAATTTGACTATAAAGGACCCTTAGGGTAAGTGATAAACTAAGCTCGATTTTTAACTGTAGAAAATGTCTAGTAATTGGGATTTATGAGCTGTTTTATTGTTGACTACGTTCATTACTTTTTAGTGATTAAGATAGTGAACATAGATAGCCATTTAATGTGGCAATTGAAAACTAGCTAAGAGATAGCTTTTAGAGTTCATAGTGTGTAAATTGATCTATTATTTATGTTAATGTGATCCTAGGTTTTAAGGAAGCCCCATCATCTCATTTGGACAATTAGGAGAATTGGAGTCATCTAAAGGCTTTACAATCAATTGGTGAGTGGACTGCCTTCAAAACTTATTTTGGGAATATAATGTATTTGACAAACGTTTGAATGATTTTATATGATTTTTCATGAAAATGAATGCCTTGGGAACAAGCTTTTGAGAAATGATTTATGTTATGATAT